>NW_022196911.1:72311770-72331770 GCF_008632895.1 Mastomys coucha | reverse complement strand
CGACAGAGGGTACCATTGCTTTCCCCAGGTAAAGAATGTGGTTGAGTGGGAAAAATCTTATTATCTTAGAATTTAGAAAAATAAGATTTGCTAGTTATTTATCATATTTCCAGAGAAAAGATCCCTGAAGGTAAAGAAAAGGGTGACGTATTGTCTAGGCTTCACCCCAAACATAAAATTGGAGTATTGAACAGTTAACATTTTATAAACAACTGTTGGGAATTATCTCAGCTGCCCTGAGGGGTCATCATTAGCTAGTCAGAAGTGAAGTGGCACTGAGGTGGCATCCCAGGTCGAATCCCAGGCAGACCCAGGTTCTCTCCACTTAGGAGCAGGACTAAAGCTAGCTAGAGTCTCATACTTGCTCCTGTCTAGAGTGGAAGCCTTCCTGCAGCTCTTTTTCCACAGTCCTGACTGTGAAAACAGACAGGAGCCATAAGGCTATGCCTGTGGGCCTGATGTCAGAGAGCAGATAGCTTCAATTGTGGCCTTGAGCTTCATCTTAGCTATGCTGAGAAATCCCCGGAGTCTGCGTCTGTGGTGTCTGTCTAACCTCCATTCAGGGTGGCAATAGCCCCGCAAACTCTGCCTTCAGCATTAGCATCCCAGCAGGAACCCATCCAAATGCTGACCAGTTCTCCAGAATTCTCAGGGAAGATGCTCCTGCACCTCCCTTCTGCCTTGGCTTAAAACCACACCTCAAGATCTCTCCTGGATTTCTAGTCTGCCTCTCTACAGAAACCTTGGTGGTCAGGTAGCTGAGAGCTCTGTCTATCACTCTGGGTCCCTGACCCCCACCTTAGCCCTGCCCTCAACTTTCCTCCCCGCAACTGGCCGGGCCACACTTCTGGCAGCCTCCAATGCCACCATTAACTTTCTCCAAATAGTGTCTCCAACACAAAGAGGAGTGTCTAGCCATTCCTGGGGTCTTGCTATAAACCAGTGACCTGGTGCCTACCTAGGGGCTGTAGGCCCTATCCATCCTTCCAAGGTAATCCCCTGGTTCTAAGGCTTTTCTGTCATGCTAGGACACTGAACTTATTGGAGTCCTGATAGCAGATGGAGAAGACACGTTTCCTTTTTATTTGGTCATTTGCTGGGCCTCTCTCAGTTCAGCAGCAGCCCAAACAGGGGAAGAGGGCCACAGCATGTGCCCTCAAATCATAACAGTTGTCTACTCACAAAATCCCACAAGTCCCACTTTCTAAACGCAGCAAAGAGGGGGAAAGAGGGCTCAGGTTACAGGAAAGCAAAGGCCAGAGGCTGACCAAGACCAAACCTAAAATCTCCCTCCTTTTTCACCACCCCAGGCTGGGATGTGGGGAGGCTGCCCTGGGCCCCAGAGTTCCTTCCCATGGTATGACAGCCTCCTCTGCCATGCAAATCACAACCCCATTCAATTTTGCTCTGTCCAGGATGACTTTTGCAATCTTCTCCTTTGCAGTACCGGCTTCCCGGTGGGCGGCGCGGTCAGGAGTGCTGGTAGCCCAGCCCAGAGCCCCACCGCCACGGAACGGATCCAACAGGGGGAGCCCCAGGACATCGGCGCCAGCTTCCCCCGGAGGCTTGGGCCAAATTGGGCACTTCGGCCATCACCCTAGGCCGCCCCAAGTGCGCGTGCGGGGAGCACGAAGCGCAGCGCGGTGCAGGTGGCGCTAAGGGGCTGGCGATGTCCCTGCGCGCTAGGCTGGGCGCTGTAGGAGACGGCGCAGACCTCGGAACATTGAAGCCGGAGTCCCCCGCGCTAGAGCCGTGGGCAGCCTGGCCGTGACACTCCAGGTGGCCGCAGGGCCAGCGGGGCGCCGGGCTGGCGCGCAGGACCAGGGAGAGCGCAGTGATGCGGTGTATGGCTCTGCGCAGCGTAGCGATCTTGGAGAGCCTCTTGCCGCCCAGGTCGTGCTGCAGCGCCCGGCGCAGCGCGTTAAACGCCTCGTTGTAATCCAGAATGCGCTTGCGCTCCCTCACGTTGGCCGCCATACGCCGAGCCTTGGACCGTGCGGGCCGCTCGCGCTTTCTGCCAGCTGCCTCTTCTGCCTCGTCCAGGCTGCTCCTCAGCACTCCAAAATTCCTGCCAGCCTCCGGGCAGGAACGTCCCAAGTCCCCCACAAAATCCTCACCCAGCTTCAGGCCCTTGAGGCCTAGTCCTGGCGTGCCTCGGAGCATGGCCTATGTCCTGGTCCTGCAGCTTCAGCTATTCAGGTCGAAAAAGGTGCTGGCCCACTGACTGATGGCTCTTGCTGGCTGGACACTCTCTGGACCAGGCCCACTCTAGCTGGGCTTTATGGCACCACGTGGCTCCCCGCCCTCCCAGTCCATCCATCTCCCTCCTCCTGCTTTATTACCTGCCCCCAGGTGAGATGGTTGAGAGAGGACCTGAGAGGAAGGAAGCAAGCGAGGAAGGAAGCGTGCAGATTCTTGTACACAGGACCAGCTGGGCAACCTGGCCACGCCCTGGGCAATGCTCCAGTTGTCACAGAGAACATGCTTGCTGTGCTGCACTGACCCTCTCGGGTAACTGGGTTCTGTTTCCCCTACTCCTGACCCCCAGATAGAATGCCACATCTGATTCTTGGCAAGAGAGCAGATAGGGTTACAGAGGGATAGCAACCATGGATTGAGTGCATTTTAAAAACGTTGTGGTTGTGGCCGAGAGAGGTCTCACCGACTAAGAGCACCTGCTGCTGAGCTCCGTTCTCACCTCCATCTGTGAGCAGCCAGAGTTGACACTAAGGTTAAGCGTGGCCATCCCAGAAGAGTCTAGGAAGGAGAAGCAGATCTGAGGCAGCTGGTCCTGCAGGTGCTACAAGTAACCTTTCAGCTACCACCATGAGGCTATGAGGCTGGTCTGAATTCTGGGTAGGGGTTTGGATTAAGCCCAGCATTTTTCCCTACTTTTTTTTTGGTTCCCCCTTTTTCAGGCAAAGCTGGGCTGAGTCAGAAGCAAAGAGTGATGGAGACTTTTATGTCTGGCTCCCCTCACAATACCCATCAAGGAGCAGCCCTTAAGTCCAGGGCCTCTGAGCAGCCCTGTCCCTCTACAGAGTAAGGTCAGGTTATGAATCCAGGGGACAATCCCCATTGACGTCACTGAGGACCGGAATTTTAAACAAGATCAAAAAAGGGAAAGAAAGAGGAAAAGAAGGAAGGAAAGAAGGAAGGGAGAAAGGGGTGCTGCTTACCCCTAGAGACAGATTCCCCATGGAATTTCAGGTATGCATTCATGATATAGCAGGAGCGACATAAGATTAAGATGAACCTCATTCCCAGCCACATTCCAAATGCTGTGGCACCAGCCAGGATGGGCACACAGGTCACATGCATATTACCAATGACCTCATTGCTTCAAGCTGAGTTTTCCTGCACAGGAAAAGAACGGGGCCCTGGGAAACAAACTGCCTGCACCTACTTGGGAAATAACCTAAAGTCTGTGTTTTTCGGGATGGATTTCTCCAACATGTTCAATATATTTGGAATAGGAAACACCTAAGCCCAGCATGTGGACACAGGCCTGGAATCCCAGCACTTGGGAGGTGGAGGCAGATGCCAGCCTGGGCTACGTGAGACCGCACCTCAAAACCAAACGGAACAAGATCTTTTAAAAGTAGCTAGAAGCTAGGAATAGTAGTGCCTACCTGTCACCTTGGTACTCTGGAAGGCTGAGCCAAGAAGACCGTGAGTTTGAGGCCGGTGTGGGCTGGTCTTATTTTAGAAGAGACGGGAGAGGGTGGGAGTGTAGCTCGGTGTGAGTGTCTACCCATAAAGCCGCAGGTTCCAAGCCTAGCACTACTGAACAAAAACGAAGAGGAAATGAGCTAGAACCAATATTCCCAGTGTCTCAGCACTACCATCTACATCATGTCCAAGCAACAGGATGCCAGGATCTCAGAATGGAAGACAGGGCAGGCCAAAGCCTAGGCATTGGGCGCCTGAGTGTCACATTCCACGTCTACTCTGCCATGTCTTTTAGCCTGTTGAAGTCATGGTAGAGACTGCCGTCACCCTCTAACCCCTGCTGGCCCGAGCACACACACATATACTGTACACAGGCACACCAGAGAGAGAGAGAGACAGAGACAGAGTGTAGACAGGACTATGTCCCTCGTCAGGACAAGTGTGGAGCCAAATAAAAATGTGGACCCCTTGTTCAAAATGATTAAGAATTTGAAGATGGAGACAGGCAACTCTTGACTGAACCCTAGTGTTTGGAAGCACCGCGCAGTTCCCAGACCCATGAGCTCAAGCTTTGGGCAGAAGTTCATCTGCATATGTAACAAGACCTTCACTACAGCCAAAGATGGGCAAGCCCTGCACTCCCCATCACTGTGGGCTGATGGAGAAGACCTAGCCAAGCCTTACTCCCTCCTCCATCTCCAGGGAGCTTCCAGGAAGCAGAGGGGGAGGCTGTCAGTGGGGGATAAATGGCTTCTCCCGCCTTCCTTCCCCCAGTGACTCAGCATT
This sequence comes from Mastomys coucha, assembly GCF_008632895.1. Taxonomy (NCBI): domain Eukaryota; kingdom Metazoa; phylum Chordata; class Mammalia; order Rodentia; family Muridae; genus Mastomys; species Mastomys coucha. Next base: position 72,327,312 of record NW_022196911.1, on the reverse strand, counting down.
TTAGAATTCACACTCCACTATGGACACTATGCAGCCTAGTAATAATTAATCACAAAAATAATCATCTTAGCAGTATTGATACTGACTTCTGCGAAGTGTTTATTGTAGGCAGGGCATCGGACTAAGTGCTTTTAAGCATACATTATCTTAGCCTCACAACAATCTTATATGGAAGGGCTATTATTATAGTACCCATTTTACAGACTGCAAACCGAGACTCTGAGAGTCAAGGAACTTACACCAAGCCAGTGAGCTGACCTGCAGTGTACCTCCTATTCCAACACAAAGATCTTAACCTGCTGAGTGGGAGGGGGGAGAGGGGATGGGGAAGGAGTAAGGGGGGGCTGCACTCTCAGCTTATGAGCACTCGTCTCAGTAAATCCCCAATGACCACCTAGTTATTAGAATTCTGGCATTTATTTGTCTTTTGAAATAAAAGCCAATAAAGAACTAGGGCTGGGACACAGTGGTAGGACACTTGCTTATCACATGCATGGGCCTGGGTTCCATTCTCCGCAAGGAAATGGTCTAGGGTGTGAAGGGACAACGTGGTTCCCATGGGCATGGCAGCACATACCTGCAATCTCGGAACATGGAAGCCCAAGGCAGGAGGATTGAGAGTTCAAGGCCAGCCTGGGATACAGAGTGAGATCCTGTCTTAATTAATTAATTAATTAATTTTAAGGATTTGTTGTTTTGTCTTTAGAGACAGGGTCTCTCAATGTAGCCTTGGCTGTCCTGGAACTCACTCTGTAGACCAGGCTGGCCTCGAACTCACAGAGATCCACCTGCTCCTGCCTCCCAACTGCTAGTGTTAAAGGCACTTGCCACCGCCCAGCTAAGATTTCATTTTAAATATGTATATGTGTATGTGACACCCTCAAAGGCCAGATGCCTCTGGAGCTGAAATTACAGGTGGTTGTGAGCTGTTCATCCTGTTTCAAGTTTTATTTTTTAAGATTTATTTATTTATTATATATAAGTACACTGTAGCTGTCTTCAGACGCACTAGAAGAGGGCGTCAGATCTCATTAGAGGTGGTTATGAGCCACCATGTGGTTGCTTGGAATTAAACTCAGGATCTTCGGAAGAGCAGTCAGTGCTCTTACCCACTGAGCCATCTCACCAGCCCGTAATCCCTACTATTAAGATAATCATGACTGCCAGGCAGTGGTGGCGCATGCCTTTAATCCCAGCACTTGGGAAGCAGAGGCAGACGGATTTCTGAGTTCCAGGCCAGCCTGGTCTACAGAGTGAGTTCCAGGACAGCCAGAGCTATACAGAGAAACCCTGTCTCAGAAAACAACAACAACAAAAACAAACAAAAAGATAATCATGGCTGACAGTTGTGGTGGCTCACATCTGTAATGCAGGTACTCAGGAGGTGGAGGCAGGAGGATTGTGCATTTGAGGCCTAGCAAGACTTTGTCTCAAATAATAATCATCACTAAACTAGAAACCCCAACATGGGTCTGATCAAGCAAGCTTTCAGTTCATACCCAATGAATACCTACCAAGTGTCTACCAAGTATAAGAGCTGTGTGCACATGCAATCATAATAATGTGTGCATTAACTCGAGGCAAGCCTTTGAGGCTCGCTGTTAAATTAGAAGAACAACTCTGTGACCACATGGAAATATTTTAGAGCTACCCTACCTCCATCACCGGAGGTCGAGGAAGAGTAGCTGTGGTTCTCAAATGTGGTGGCCATGATTCCATCAAGCAAAGCCTTCTCCTAGAGACTCCCCCACCTCATCCCCACCCCTGCTCGCACCAGCTGCTGCATTCAGAACTGTCTCCACAGCGACAATTTGAAGGCTCCAAAAAGATGTGTTGAGAGTATAGGGGGCTAGAGAGATGGTTTAGCAGGGGAGGGGGGAGGGGAAAGGGAAGGGGAGGGAGAGGAGGAGAGGAGCGGAGAGGGAGATGGAGGGGAGCGGGGAGAGGGAGTCTCACAATCACCTGTGACTCCGGCTCCAGGGGAGGCCAAGGCCGTTTTAACTTTCATAGTCAGGTGTGTAAAAGCACACCTGTAATCCCAACACCCCAAAGTCAGAGACAGGAGGATTGCTACACGTCTGAAAACCAGTTTGGTCCACACAGCAAGTTTCAGGTCAGCCAGGGCTACACAGTGAAACTTTGTCACAACCACACCAATTTACCTTGTAAAAAACAAACAAAAACAAACAAACAAAAAACAAAACAAAACATGGCTTTCGCCTATAATCCAGCGGTCCAGTAAACTGAGACAGGAGCATATCTTGCAGCCAGCCAGGACAATTTAGTAGAAACCCTGACTGTCTCCCAAGGAGAAAAAAAAAGAAACGGGGAGGGGGAAGCGGGGGATGGGGAGGTCGGAGAGGGGGTAAAAACGGAAAAGGAGAGACCACAGCTGCACATCAATAGCTCCGGGACCAGGCTTTCTTGATCCTTGACTCCTGGGCTAGCACGTTGGGATCCTTTCGGATCGTAGGGATCTTCAAAGCGCTTCCGCAGCACCTGCGGCGCTGGACCCTGGGGCCGCCCCTGCCCGAAGCTCCGCAGCTCTGGCACACCGCGGAGGAGGAGCGGCTGCTGGTGATTTAGGGCGGGGCGGTTCCGCTGGCGGCTGCGAAGGTGCCTATTATCGCCCAGGCCGACCTGGATTTCAGAAATTATTGCTCTTCTCCGGCGTCGCTTCCCCGGGGGAGCACAGGATCCCACCTTGGAAGAAAACCAGGAACCAATCTTGGGAGGCGAGAGAAGGCTGCAGTGTCTCTGCCCTACCAGACCAAGGCCCTCTCGCCTCGCCACCGGGACCATGACTTAGTCTGTGACAACAATCCTGGCTCTGCTGCTTCATGCTGTCATTCAACAACGGGAAAACAAAAATCAGTACGAACTCAGCGCATTCTGCGTGCTACACTACGTACACACTCTACCACTGACCTACACTTCTGACCCTGACCCCACTGCCAACAAGGATAAACTATTTTCAGAGGACCCGGGTTCAAATTCCAAGACAAGGAAGCTGGCTCACAACCATCTGTAACTCCAGATCGAGGGAATCTGAAACCCTCTTCTGGCCTGCATTGAGTAGACATACATACACGAAAACATAACACCTATACACAAAATAATAATTTTTAAAACTTTTTAGAAATTACTGAATGCCTCCTGGAGTTGTTACGGATGGTTTAGAGAAGTGACTGGTATGACCAAAAACTTACCCTGTGGGGTTCTGGAGAACGGATAATAAATTTGTGTATTGAGGGCTGGGGATATAGCTCAATTGAATAGCATTTGCCTAGCATTCAGGAAGCCCAGACTTCCATTTTCAGCACGACATAGACTAGTGTGGTAACACAAGTTTGTAATCCCAGCAATGTGTATGTGTGTGTGTTTTCAAGTAGAAAAAAAAAGTAGCTTACTAAAACATTTCCACAACTGCCAAATAATAAAACTAATCTTTAGCCAATCCGTGGGGGTGACATGTTTTATCTCAGAGCTCAAGAGGCAGAGGTAGGTGGATCTGCTATGTTGTATAAAGTGCGATATGATGTGTTGGGAGATGGTGCCTTAGTGGGTCCATGCCAAGGCACCTCCCGCCCCTGAGGTATTTAATATAAAATGAAGTTTATTTGGGACATGGAAAGGGGGTCTGGGAAGGGAGTAGAGGCAGAGAAAGAAAAATGACAGAGAAGGTCAGAAAGTGAGAAGAGAGGAAGAAGGGAAGAGGCCAGACAGGAGTCCGTGGGGAGAGAGGAAGAAAAGGGAGAGAGGGAGAGAGGATCCTTTGATATGTGAACCAGGCAGTTACCTGGCTGTTGCTAGGTTAACTGTTGGGTGGAGCCTAGAGGAAGTGCTAGCAGGATCTCTGGGAGTTCAAGACCACTACCTGATCTACATATTGAATTCCAGGCCATCAAGGTTCCTGATGGCTTTCCTGCCTCAAACCAACAAACCATCACACCACCAACAATAACAAGACACACAATTATGCATTAAATAAGTATTGTCTAAACCAGCCTAAGCTGAGGCAGGAGGATCTCTGTGGGCTTAGTGTCCTTCCTCCCTAGGACTCCTGCTCGAGCAGCCTCCTCTAAGCCCTGCCTCCGCTCCATGTCTGCTGGGGACCCTACAAGTCAGTCACCCTCCCTAGGTTGTACAGCTCTCCTGCCACTGGCTCCTGCCCTGAAAGTGCAAACATGCAGCTCAAGCTGCTTTCTCTGAACAACCTCTCCTTTCTGCCATCCCCCTGCCTCAGCTCTCAGCCCCTCTGAGCCCCGAAAGTGTGGTTCTTGCTACCTCCCAACCGCCACTGTCCTGAAACTTTATTTTTTGTCATTCATCAGTACTTCCTGCCCCATTTAGTTGGTCATTAGGTACTTAATATCTGCTAGGACTTGGATTAAATAAAGAAGAAACATTGAGCAAGCTGTCCCTGCATCCCTGAGCTAGCCATGAAATGGGAACAGCTAGCTGTGTGGTAAGTTCATCACCACACTAGCACGGAATGAAAGAGCCAGCAAGATTGGCAAGTGATGCAGAGGAAGAAGGAGAGGCTCTGAGGAGAATCAGGGAATGTTTTGGCAGCAAAGAAAAGCTGGACCAGATTTCCAAGGATAACCTGAGGGATTGCAAAAGTGATTGGAAGGGTGTGGAAAGGCATTAAATATTAAAAGAAAAATATGTTAGCAGTATACATCATGGAACAATAGTGTAGAAAAGAATATAGCTAATTGGTTTTACCAAGCCATGAAGAAGAGAGACCAAAGGATAACATGAGGCTGGGGATCTCTAAGGACATGAGGGGGGGAGGAATAGGGGGAGGCCAGCATGACCCTTAGTTTTGGTTCTATAGACAGCTACCAATTACAATCTTACTAAACCGATGTATAGCTCAGAGTTATGGAATGATCCTAGCACTCTGGAGGTTGAAGCAAAACTCCAAGTTCAGGCCAGCCTGTGTGCTACATATTCAGAGCCTGCTAAATAAATAAACCAAGTCATGCTGTATAATAGTGAATCATAGCTGAGCACCTTTGAACAGTGGAAAATGGGTTGAATTCAAATTTCTTAGGAAGTAAGGATTCAGGAGGAAGGGGTGTCTAAACTAGGCAGGGATGGAGACAGGGTACTGGAGTTGCTGTCTAGTGAGAAAACAGAACTGGGAAGTGGTGGTGACAGAAGAGAGGACTTATCTCCATACTGTCCTTTAAAACAGGCTGGGTGGCTCACACCTTTAATCCCAGCACTCGAGAGGCAGAGGCAGGCAGATCTCTGTGAGTTCCATGCCAGCCTGGTCTACAAAGTGAGTCCAGACAGCCAGAGCTATTACACAGAGAAATTCTGTCTCAAAACAAACAAACAACCAGTCAAACAAACTCGGAGTCTCCGGCTCCCGGCTTTTGAAGAAGTTGTAGCAATCAGATCTGAGGTAGGGACATGGGTATTTTTTCCTGGGCGGCTGGGTGACCTCAGCATCATGGGTCAATATGACAAACTTTCTAGAGTTATGAGCACTTGCTGCTCTTCCAGAAGACAAGAGTTCAGTTCCCAGCACTCACATGGCTGCTGACAACCATCTGTAATTCCAGGCCCAGGGGCATCCGATGCCCTTTCTCTGGCCTCCAAGAGCACCAGGGACACACACGGTACACAGACATGTATGCAGGCAAAACACTCATACACACAAACAAATACAAATAAATAAATCTTTGATAAAATAGTTCTGTTGTCTTCTTTCCGTTCGATTGGATGTCAGCATTCCAGAAGTGCCAACTTCATGACCCCCATTTGGCTCTAGCTGCCACTTCCGTTTCCAGCCTACACAGCATCACCCTTCAGTGGATCGCCGCCTTTGAAGCCTCCGCTCACTGCTTCTATGGCTTGATGGTCTCCAACCATGGGATGAGTTAGTCTTTCCCTTCATTCAGCTCCACTATGCCTACACCCCACTCCCCATCTCCCCATCCCACCCCCCCACACACTCCCCCTCCAGATGCTGATTTGATCTGGACTCAGACTCATTTTTTAGCTCCGCCCCCTTGGACAAAAGTGCTTATCCACCTCAGGCTTCTGTTTCCTTGTCTGTCAAATGGGCAGATGTAACAGCACTGCCTCATCAGATTTCTTGTTAGAATTAAATAAATTCTAATGTTACGTGCTAATGAAGCACTGAGTCCCCTCTCAGAGGCGTTCAGGGACACTGAATCTTCTCCTCCTGAGTTCCCCCCCCTCCCTGACAGGCTGTAAATCAACCACTTGACCAGCAGTAGCTCCTGCCCTCCCAACCCAGCACTCCTCACCCCCTCCACCCACTAATGACAGAGCCATTGGCTCCACCCACTAATGACAGAGCCATTGGCCCCACCCACTAATGACAGAGCCATTGGCTCCTCATTAAGAAAATGACAAAGAGGCCTCTGTGCTCATCTGGGGTCCAATTTCTAGACCTGTCCTAGTAAGTGGAGAGTAAGGCAGGAATGTCAGGTGTGGGGGAGCTGGAAGAAGGAAGGAGGGCTCTGTCTCCTGGGAGAAACAGCTGCTGCTCTGGCCAGAGCAGATGAAGGTCAGGAACCCTCTGGAAAGGGTTCTGCTTCTTTGGAAAAGAAGAAGAGGGAAAGCTAAGAGCCAGGCTTAGGCTCAAAGATGGTGACCTTTGCCCTAAAAGTTCAGGATGGAGAGATGACTCAATAGCTTGGAACACTGATTGTCCTTGCAGAGGACAAGGAGCTCAGTTCCTAGTACCCACATGGTACCTCACAATCACCGGTTCCAGATGAGCTGACATCCTCTTCAGGCCTCTAAGGGCACTATGTGCTTGTGATGCACAGATATGTATGCAGGCAAGACACCCATACACATAAAATACATTTATTATGAAAATTTCATGTAGGGCTGGTGAGATGGCTCAGTGAGAAAGAGCACTGACTGCTCTTCCAAAGGTCCTGAGTTCGAATCCCAGCAACCACATGGTGGCTCACAATCACCCGTAATGAGATCTGACTCCCTCTTCTGGTGTGTCTGAAGACAGCTACAGTGTACTTATTTATAATAATAAATCCTTGGGCCAGAGCAAGCAGGGAAGGAGCGAGGACGGAGCAAGCAGAAGTCCTAAACTCAATTCCCAACAACCACATGAAGGCCCACAACCACCTGTACAACTACAGTGTACTCATATACATAAAACAAATAAATAAATCTTAAAAAAAAGAAAGAAAATTTCATGTAAATAACTTTCAAAAAATAAAAATTAAGCCGGGTGGTGGTGGCACACGCCTTTAATCCCAGCAGTTGGGAGGCAGAGGCAGGCGGGTTTCTGAGTTCGAGGCCAGCTTGGTCTACATAATGAGTTCCAGGGCTATACAGAGAAACCCTGTCTTGAAGAACCAAAATAAATAAATAAATAATAAAAATTAAAAATGGGCTGGGCAGTGGTGGCTCATGCCTTTAATCCCAGCAGTTGGGAGGTAGAGACAGGCAGATTTCTGAGTTCGGGGCCAGCCTGGTCTACAGAGTGAGTTCCAGGACAGCCAGGGCTACACAGAGAAACCCTGTCTCGAAAAACCAAAAAAAAAAAAAAAAAAAAAAAAAAGAAAAGAAAAGAAAAAAGAAAGAAAAGAAAAGTGCCCAGGAGAAATTCCTGGCTGGAAACACTAAGATTGGAGATTTAGGTATCATAGCACCTAAAATTCCTTGAACAAGGGAAAATTTAAACCCCTCCCCTAACTTTGATCCTAGCCTCCTGTGCAGTAGGTAAGCCAGTATTTGCCCAAGGGTACTCAGCTTATGACTGGAGGAGGTCTGGGAAGGAAAAGGAAACAGAGACAGCAAAATCTGGTCTAAAAAGCTCAAAATTCAGGGCCAGGTAGCCAGGAGTATGAGTCCTTTGTGAGACACAGCTTACCCGTCAGGTGACTTCAACATTCACCAGGACAAGCTTCCAGGAATGAATATGTCTAAGACTCCTATTTGATAAAGGAATTAGAACAGTGCTGAGCACACGTTGGCAGAAGGTTACCCATTGTTCTTGGTTAGATTTACGTCCTATATAAACATATTACAGCTTATTACTCTCAGGGTTGTCCTTTCAACAAGGCCCTGGAATTTGGAAGCCTCTCATGACTCCAGCCCCCACCTCCCCAGGCTCTCCCAGACAAGCAGGCCTGTGCCTTTGCTTGCACCATAAATCAGACCCCACAGGCCTGTAATTATGGGACCACGAAGGCGGACTGAGCCCACCCTGTCCCAGGGGCTTCCTGCACTCCACCCCTCCAGTGGGGGAGGGATGGGGCTGGGAGCTGGGGGGTCCCTCCTCAGGCCCCTGATTTATGGCAGTCTGTGTGAAGGAGATTTATGAGCCAAGACCCAGAGCTGGAAACGAGGTGGAAGCGTGGGGGAGTGAGGTGCAGGACACTTGGTGACTTGTGTGGGTGTCCCGCACCAAGTGGACTTGTGGAAGGGGTAAAGGATCTCGGACCTGCAGCTCCTGGGACAGCTTCCTAGATAGATCACCTTTGTATCATCAGATATATCATCGTTTTCAGATGAAATACTAAACATGGGATTGTGTTGCCTTGACTGCAAAGCTCGGTGGTCTCTGGGGGGTCAGTCTCCCTCCAGATTCTGCTTCATCACACCCAGAAATGCAAGGACCCAGGCTAGGACAGACACCAGCTTGGGGTAGCTCAGGGAAGGGAACAAAAGAGGACAGACTCCAGGCCCTGCAGCGGCTCACTTAGATTTGAGACCCGAATGCTTGGCGTACTTTTTGTTTGGAGACAGGGTCTCTCTCTTGTAACCCAGGCCGGCCTCAGACTCGCCATGTAGCTGCAGCTAATCTTGAAACCCTGAGCCTCCGGCCTCAGCTGCTAAGAGCTGGGATGACAGGGGCGCACCACAAAGTCCAGACTTCTGGTGTTTTTATGCCATTTCATGGCAGTGGAAACAACTTCCTGGTGGACACACAGCTCAAAGTTAGCAGGTGTCTGAGTGATTTGGGGTGAGGTTGGAAGAGACCTGAGGTTACTGGTAAGACAGAATGCACTGAGGGGCACAATTCATGGGAACTCCTAGGAATAAAGGGCCCGAGGCCTGGGACATCAGCAGCAGGAAGAGGACAAGAGGCCACCTAGCAAGTATAACCAGGTCTCTTTCTTCTAGGAATACGCCCAGCAGCCATGCTTCTGGTGGGACATGAAGCCTGTTCTCTGATGTAGCATTCACCTCCGTCCACAGTGGAATGCCCCGGCTTCTGAAAGGGGTCGGGCTATTGTGTGCTGCAGGGGTCCAGAAGCCCTCCTAGCCATAGTAGGCAGCCATGCTAGAAGGCATGGGGATGATCTTTGTTTACCTTCAGTACAAGAAAGAAATGCTTCTCAACCGATTTGTGTTTTTTTTTTCATTTTACTTTATGTGCATGGGTGTTTTCCTGTGTGTATATTCTGTGCATCACGTGGCTGCCTGGTGTCTGTGGAATCCAAAAGAGGGCATCGGATCTCTTGAAACTGGAGTTCCTGACTTATGAGAATCACCATGGGAATGCTGGGAAATGAACTCTGGAAGAACAGCCGGCTACTCTTAGCCACTCAGCCTCCCCTCCAGCTCCCAATGGTTATTTCTTTGTTCATTTATTTTAGAAGGGAGTTCACGATGTACTGCTGGCTGGCCTTGATCTTGTAGAGAACCATCCTGTCCTGCCTCCAGAGAGCTGAGATTATAGGCATGCACCACACCTGGCAATCTTTGGATTTCTTGTTTGTTTGTTTATTTTTTCTTTTCTTTTCTTTTTTAAGTTGCTTCTTCTTCTTCTTCTTCTTCTTCTTCTTCTTCTTCTTCTTCTTCTTCTTCTTCTTCTTCTCCTTCTCCTTCTCCTTCTCCTTCTCCTTCTCCTTCTCCTTCTTCTTCTTCTTCTTCTCCTTCTTCTTCTTCTTCTTCTTCTTCTTTTCTTCTTCTTCTTCTTCTTCTTCTTTTCTTCTTCTTCTTCTTCTTCTTCTTCTTCTCCTCCTCCTCCTCCTCCTCCTGCTTCTACTTCTGCTTCTGCTTCTGCTTCTTCTGCTTCTTCTGCTTCTTCTTCTTCCTCTTCTTTTTGTTTTTGTTGTTATTGTTTTGTTTTTTTGTTTTTTGTTTTGTTTTTCAAGGCAGGATTTCTCTGTATAGCCCTGGATGTCCTGGAACTCACTCTGTAGACCAGGCTGGCCTCAAACTCAGAAATCAGCCTGCCTCTGCCTCCCAAGCACGGGGATCAAAGGCTTGTGCCACCACTGCCTGGCCAATCTTTGGATTTGTGACTCAGATTTCACCTCAGGCAATTGATTTAACTCTCTGACCCTGGTTTCTCATTTGAACAATTAGAACAATAAAACCATCTCAGGAGGAGTTGGGGATGCTCACAAAGTAAGTGCTTGCTCCCTAGGTATCAGGACCAGAGTTCAACTCCCCAGTGCTTATGGGGGTGGGGCACTCCAGCAGGAAAGAGAGCTTGCTCCCTAGCCCAACCTCTGAGTTCAATCCCAGGGACCCATAAAGTAGAAGAGAGAACCCGCTCCTCAAACTGACCTCTGACTTCCACATGAGCACATGACGTGTATATGTGCACCCTCACATATACACACAATAAATAAATGTAATGAAAAACAAATAGAAAGAAGATCTGCATGTGGTTGTGTATACCTATAACCCCAAAATTGGCAAGGCAGAGACAAATGGTTTTGGAGTGCTCATAGCCAGCTAGCTTAGACAAAATAGTGAGCCTCCAGTTCAGTGAGAGAGCCTGTCTCAAGACGGTGAGGTTGAAGAGGGCAATAGAGGGGCTGGAGAGATGGCTCCGTAGTTAAGAGCACTGACTACTTGCTCTTCCAGAGGTCCTGAGTTCAATTCCCAGCAACCACACGGTGGCTCACAACCATCTGTAATGGGATCCGACGCCCTCTTCTGGTGTGTCTGAATATAGCTACAGTATACTCATAAATGAAATAAATAAATCTTTTCAATAGAGGAAGGCACCTGATTGTCTGCTCCAGTTTCCACACATGCACGCACAGTGTGTGCACCTGCAAACTCACATAGTGTGTATCACATACACACACACACACACACACACACACACACACATCACAGCCTGCTCATATATAGTCTGTACTCACAAAGCATGTGCCCCCACACACACCACACTAAACACACACACACATACACACCACACAAAGACAAAGCACACATACAGCCTACACTCACAAAGCATGTGCCACACACCACACCACACAAAACACACACAGAGACAAAGAAAAGTCAGGTGGCTCAAACTACTACATAAGTAAAAGTAGAACTAAATCTTAAATAAATAAGCAAGGGGCAGAGGAAATGTCGGAGTCATTAACACGCTTGTGCACCACTTGACCCCTGGTGTTAGTGCACACACATGAACACACACATCCATGAACATATGCATACACATAAAAATAAACAACCCCTTCCATCGCCTTACTCCAGGAAGTATACAATTTTGCTTTTTACCCCCTTCAAGCTTTTCCTTCATTTTTTTATTTTACATGTATGGGTGTTTTGCCTGTTCCTGGTATATAGTTTATTAATTAAGGAAAAGCAGGGGCTGGAGAGATGTCTCAGTGGCTAGGATCCCTGGCTGCTCTTCCAGAGGACTGGGATTTGATTTCCAACCCCCACATGGTTTCTCACAAACTGTCCTCAACTCCAGTTTCAGAGGATCTGATGCCCTCCTTTGATCTTTGTGAATAGTAGGCATGAATATGGTTCACAGACACACATGTAGGGGAAACACTTATACACATAAAATAATAAGTAATGCATTTTTTAAAGAAATTAAATGTAGCCGGGCGGTGGTGGTGCACGCCTTTAATCCCAGCACTTGGGAGGCAGAGGCAGGCGGATTTCTGAGTTCGAGGCCATCCTGGTCTACAGAGTGAGTTCCAGGACAGCCAGGGCTATACAGAGAAACCCTGTCTTGAAACAAACAAACAAACAAACAAACAAACAAAAAAAGAAATTAAATGTAAAAATTAATTCCATATTAAAGAATTATTTAAAAACAGTTTTCTTTACGAACATTTGATATGTAAACTTTTACATACTTATATACTTAAAATTGAATAAAATTTTCTAGGATGAAAAAAGGTGGTGAATAGAAAAAACTTGAGGTGTGCACATAGGGGTCAGGGGTGGGGACAGAGCCTTGCTATGTAGCCTTGGTTGGCCTGGAACTTGCTATATACACCAGGCTGGCCTCAAACTCACAGAGATCTACCCACTTCTGCCTCCGTAGCCCTGGAGTTAAAAGTGTGCACCAGTGCTTGCTTCAGCAGTACATATACTAAAATTGGAACGATACAGAGAAGATTAGCATGGCCCCTGCTCAAGGATGACACGCAAATTCGTGAAGCGTTCCATATTTAAAAAAAAAAAAAAGTGTGCACCACCACACCCATCTGAGTGGAAAGATTTAAAATAGCCATATACTGGATGAAGTACTCAAGTATAAAATTTCTGCATGCTCCCACTGCCCACTCCATCCAGCCTGTGCCCAACAAAGACTAGCAGTCCCAAGCCAGACTCACTCTCCGGATCTGTCTGTCCCTTCACAGATGTTCCAGCATGTATACCTCCCTAGTTAACTGGTTGCAATTAGGATACAAAGAAGTCCTGGTAGCACCTTCAAAGCCAGCAGTCGGCATGGGGATGGGGGTTGTAAGCTGCATGCAAAAAAAGGAAAGAAATCGAAGGGAGGGAGGGAGGGAGGGAGGGAGGGAGGGAGGGAGGGAGGGAGGAAGGAAGGAAGGAAGAACGGACAGCTTAGTCCCGGAGCCAAGCAGACAGCAAAATCTAAAACTCAGAAGACTGTTGGTGCGACTGAGAGCTACATCAGAGGGTCTGCACCTAACAGACAAGTCCTCTCCTTTGTCCATTGTTCCTGGGTGTGTGGAGGAAGCACAGAATATGATCTAAGCAAGAATCAATTCTTTCTTTTTGGAGCTGTCATTTGGGTTGATTCACAGTCTCTTGCTTGCCCTTTAAACATGAGTAACTCAAAATGAGCTTTTACACCTAAGATTGAACTTTGGAAAGAGTTCTTCATAGAGGCAGAAGAAAATTTAGGTGGCTCCTTTGCGCCTTCTGCTGGTCATGATGTGGAACTTTAAAGAGATGGACAGTTTGTGCGAAAATAGAGGTTTTGGGGTTTGCAGTTCTCTCTGAGGTTACAGCAAAAGCACACGTTTATTCTCACAAGTCGCCAGCTCCTGCTGCTGTGGTGAGGGGCTCCTCCAATTCCTCTAGAAGCCCTCCCTTCCCAGTATATTTAAAAGAGCCTTTTTTGTTTTGTTTCTTAAGGTTTTTTTTTTTTTTTTTGGAGGAGGAGGATGTAGTTTTGGAGTTTTATTACATACTTTTATTTATTGTGTGCGCATGCGTGTGTAAGAATGCCATACACACATTGGTTCTCTCTCCATAATGACCATACTCCATCAAACTCAGTTCATCTGGCTTTCAAGCAAGTGCCTTTACCCCCTGAGCTAGCTTCCTGTTCGGTTGTGGTGCAGTTAATCAAACCCTGATTCTTGCCCATTTTTAAATTGTGTGTGTGTGTGTGTGTGCTATAGTAAGAAAGCACTATATCATTACATTCCCAGCCTCAGCAGTATAGTTTTGCATATTAAATATCATACTAAGTGAGGTGGCTCGTAACTGTAATCCCAGTAGTCCAGTGTTCCAGAGGCTGAGGCAGGAGGATTTTGAACCTAAGCTACATGACAAGAAACTACCTCTTATAAAAGCAAAAAGAACCAAGCAAACAGAAAAGGCAAATACTGAGAACCATGTATAGTGGTGCACTCTTCTAATCCCAGCACTCGGGAAGCTGAAGCAGGAGAAACAGAAGTTCAAAACCACCTTGGGTCACACACAGAGTTCGAGGTCAGTCTAAGCTTTATAGCAATACCCTATCACAGCAGACCGGGGAGTAGGGCTGAGGGACTTGGGGGGACTCAGCAGTTAAAAGCACTTGCTGCTCTTCCAGAAAGGACCTGGGTTTGATTCTCAGCACCCACAAGGCAGCTCACAACCATCTACAACTCCAGTTCCAGGGGATCTGATGCCCTCTTTTGGCCCCTTTAGATACCAGGCACCGACATGGTGCTCAGGCATACAAGCAGGCAAAACACCCACACACTCTAAGTTGAAGGAGGAGGAAGAGAAAGCCTCAGGTGCATCAGTTAGGGTTGGAGTAAAGGAACTTTCACATCAGTCCCAGCTGGGAGGCGAAGGCAGAAGGATCCTGTGCTGAGAGCAGTTTGGACGGCATAGGAAGACTCTGCCCCCCAAAAAACCAAAAAGCAAAAATTAAAATAAATTCACAAACACATGTAAAATACTTAGAACTGTACAGGTTAAACACCGTTATGTGATGATCTCCAAAGCAATGTTGAGTGAAAGACATGCTGGAGGAAAATATGTAAAGTACCCCACTGTCTGTGAAAATGCGAGACAAGAGCTTGTCCCTTTGTGAGGAGTGAGAAGCTCCTCCCCTCCTGCCCCCCCACCCCCGCCTTTGTCTTGCATCCCCTGCTGTCCTTCTAGAAAGAACAGTTACTATGTAAACTTCTTCCCCCAGGACCTAGTCTGGAACAGTAACAATGATATAGGCAATATTTACTAGACTCCCACTGTGATTCAAATCTGATGCCGAGCTCTTTGCACAGGTGCAGGCCACCATTGCCCTACTTTACAGATGGGGAAAGGAGGCACAGAGAGGTTTAGAGCTAGCCAGAACGCAGCTGAGCCTGGACTGGAACCCAGACACATAGGCTTCCCTACTCCTTCACCCAGACGCACTGCGTGTCCTAGTCTAATAACTGTGTCCTAGTCACACTATAATAACTGTGTCCTAGTCACACACCTGGGTTTGTTCTTTGTAAATATTTTTCTTGAACAACTTGAAGAAGGCAGATGTGCACCTCTCCTCCCAGCCCCATTGTGACTATCCTTGAACAAAGATATCTTATACAACCCTAGTGAAGACTGTCAAATGATGCTGTATTCTGGGTCTACAGGACTCAGTCCATTTTAATAGTCGTGCTAATAATGACACCAATACCTGAGTGTGTGCCCTTCTGGGGCAGTGTCTGACCTGAGACCGGTGGTCTGTGTCATTGTCCTGTGCCTTTTGTCTCCTTCAATTGGAGACCAACTTTGTTAGCTTTTTTTTGTGTTTGCCACAAACCATCCCCTTTCTGCCTTCCACTGTGACATCAAGTCTACTCAGGAAACATTATAAAGGAGGGGATGAAGAGATGGCAAAGCAGGTAAGAGCACTGACTACTCTCACGGAGGAGCAGGGTCTCATTCCTAGAACCGGTAAGGTAACTCCCAATCAACCTTAACTCCAGTTACAGAGGATCCAGTGCCTTCTTCTGACCTCCAGGTACACCAGGCATGCATGTGATATGGGTACATACATGCAAGCAAGGCACTCAAATATGCATATCTAAAAAATAAACATATAAGTAAAATAAAAACCATGTGAATCTAAA
>NW_022196911.1:72306224-72311705 GCF_008632895.1 Mastomys coucha | reverse complement strand
AAAAAAAAAAAAAAAAAAAACAAACTTTTAAAGGAAATATTATAAGGCCAGCAAGATGGTCCACAGGTAAAGGTGCCATCAAGCCTGACAACCTGGAACACAGTGGAAAGAGAGAACTTACTCCTGCAAGTTGTCTTTTGAACTTTAAATGTGTGCCATGGAATATGCATGTACACAGAGAGAGAGAGAGAAAGAGAGAGAGAGAGAGAGAGAGAGACGGATGGACAGACAGACAGACAGAGACAGAGAGAGAAAGACAGAGAGGCAGAGACACACAGAGAGACAGACACACATACACAGAGACAGAGAAACAGACATACATACACACAGAGAGACAGACACACACACACACACAATACACACACACAGAGAGAGAGAGAGAGAGAGAGAGAGAGATGGATGGACAGACAGACAGACAGAGACAGAGAAAGACAGAGAGGCAGAGACACACAGAGAGACAGACACACATACACAGAGGCAGAGAAACAGACATACATACACACAGAGAGACAGACACACATACACACACAATACACACACACACAGAGAAAGAGACAGACAGACAGACACAGAGACACAGAGACAGACACAGAGAGAACCATTACACAGAAGCTACAGTTGGTTGGTACAGGCCTGTGATTCCAGCACTTGAGAGATAGAGGCAGGAGGATCAGGAGTTCAAAGTCATCCTTGGCTACACAGCAAGTTCATAGCCAGCCTGGGCTAAATAAAGCCAGGTGGTATCGTGGTGCGTGATTGTAATCCCAGCACTTCAGAGGCTAAAGCAGGAAAAAAATTTGAGCCTGGGTTACATAGCAAAATCTCTGTCTCTGTCTCTCTGTTTCTATGTCTGTCTTTCACACACACACACTCACACACACATTCCACAGGGGACTTGAGCTCAGTTTCTCATGCTGGTAAGCTATGTCCTCAGCCCTTCCTCTGTGTGTGTGTGTGTGTGTGTGTGTGTGAGAGAGAGAGAGAGAGAGAGAGAGAGAGAGAGAGAGAGAGAGAGAGAGAGAGGAGGGAGAAATATATCCACCACAATGACTGTTTCAGTATGCAAATAAAGAGCTTTACAGAGATGAAGAAATGGAAATGGATGGTTCGGTCATTTAAGTGCCTGCTGCACCATCTTAGGGTCATGTAATAAAGCAGGCCCATGGTTGTAATCCCCACACTGGGAAGGCAGTGACAGGCCTGGGCTCACTGGCCAGCTCATCTAGCCTACTCAATAAGTTTTAGGCCAGTGAGGACACTCTGAAGAAAACAGTGGGGACAGCTCCCAGACAACCAGTGCAGGAAGTTGTCCTCTTATCCACTTGTACCCCCAAGCACACAGCTGCACCCACACTACACCTGCACATGTGTTGGGCCCAGCGCTCACCACCATGGCGGTGGAATGCTCCACAGCCCTGCCACAGGTGGAGAGCCGGGCGGCAGTCACTGGGCGGTGGGGATTCGAAGGGGATTGGAAAGGATGACTGAGTCCTGCCAGAGGTCCGATACTATGGGGCACGCTCTGTTCACACGCTGTGCTCTGCCGCCGGATGGGCGTCTACATCCCAGTCCTCGAAGGAGGGGAACAGCTGAGGGAGTCACAGGTTCTAGCTCCTTGGGAATCCAGGTGACGCTGGACACCTCGGAGGAGCTGAGAACGGAATTTCCAGCCCCAGAGCAGCTCAGTCCACCCTGAGGCTGAAGGGAGAGAAGGGGCGGGGCAGGAAGTGGCACACATGCGAGAGTTCTCAGTCTGGTCTCGCAGCTGCAAGTGCCAGGGTGCATCTAGTTGAAAGAAGGCAATGCATGGTTGTAAGATGTTTTATTATAGTAGGAGAGAGAAGAGATTGGAAAGCAGAGGCCGGCCATCTCCAGGTGGCCAGCATGGAGAGGGGGGAAAGGGAGAAGGAGAAAGTAAAGATAAGAAGAGAAGAGGCTAAGAGGGAAAGGAGAGAAGAAGAGGAAGAGGAGAGGAGAGAAGAGGGGAGGGGAGGGGAGGAGAGGAGAGGAGAGGAGAGGAGAGGAGAGGAGAGGAGAGGAGAGGAGAGGAGAGGAGAGAGAAGGGAGGGGGCAAACTGCCCCTTATAAGGTGGGCTGGGCTATCTGTCTGTGGGGCAGGGCATACCTGGCTGTGTTCAGATGACTGTAGGGGTGGAGTCTAGCCAGAATGCTAGGAGCTTGGTGCATTGTCTACGGAATTGATAGCACAGGCTAATGGAGTTGGAGGACTCCTGGAATCAGCCTGTGTCTGGGAACGGGTCTCCACTGTTTCTGCCCCTTGTGAAATCTTTCACTGGGTCTCCGAAAGTTAAGACTCACTCAACCAAAACACAGACTGCTTTTCACAGTTCCACACACATGCATACACCTGCACATGCACACAGCCGCACATGCATACAGTGTGCCTACAAAGAATCAGAAACTTTCCCCCTTTCCCATGAAATTAAGTCGTATCTGATATACTGTCAAACACATCAATACCACACCAGAATAGCCGGTTACAGCAGGATGTGTCCGTGGCCCCAGCACTCAGGAGGCTGAGGCAGCAGAGCATTGAGTCCAGAAGCAGGAGCCTGTATAACACAGCAAAACCTTCTAAAGAAGGGAGGAGGGAAGAAAGGAGGGAGGGAGAGTGGGGAAAAAGGACAAAAAGAGAAAGAGAAGGGGCTGGAGAGATGGCTCAGTGGTTAAAACCATCGGCTGCTCTTCCAGAGGTCCTGAGTTCAATTCCCAGCAACCACATGGTGGCTCACAACCATCTGTAATGGGATCTGATGCCCTCTTCTGGTATATCTGAAGACAGACACAGTGTACCCATATACAACAACTAAATAAATAAATTGAAAGAGAGAGAGAGAGAGAGACAGACAGACAGACAGACAGACAGACAGACAGACAGAGAGAACAAGAAGAAAGAACTCAGAAAAGAAAGAAATGCCTGTTGATGTGTTTATAAAAAGATAAAGAGGGGGCTGAGCGCTGGTGGCGCACGCCTTTAATCCCAGCACTTGGGAAGCGGAGGCAGGCAGATTTCTGAGTTGGAGGCCAGCCTGGTCTACAGAGTGAGTTCCAGGACAGCCAGGGCTACACAGAGAAACCCTGTCTCGAAAAAACAACAAACAAACAAACAAAAAAAGATAAAGAGGGGGGATATGTTCTATGGATGTGTAGAGGTGTGGGGGAGGGGGTGTCTCCATGGGCCCATGTTGAGCATCCCTTCCCCTTGAGGGATCAGCCACACGATGGTATAGTATAGAATAGAGTTTATTCAAGGCATGGAAAGGGAGTTAAGAGAGTAGAAGAGGCAGAGAGACTAGAGAAGTAGAAGAGTAAAGAAGAGGCCAGCCATAAGCACATGGAGAGAGAGGGGGAATTGGGGAGAGAGGGAGAAGGGGAAAACAAGAGTAAGAGAAAGCAAGAGAGTAAGAGAGCGAGGAGGGGGCAAGCAGCCCCTTATAGTGAGTCAGGCATACCTAGCTGTTGCCAGGTAACTGTGGGGCAGAGCTTAGACAGAGTGCTAACACCCGTAATCCCAGATATTCAGGAGTTAACCTTAAGGCAGGATTTCCAGATCAGGGCCAGCCTGGGGTACATAGAGAGACTGTTTGGTTTTTTTTTGTTTTGTTTTGTTTAGTTTTTTTGTTTTGTTTTGTTTTGTTTTTTAAGAGTGGGGTCAGGCATAGAGGTGCATACCTTTAATCTGGAGATGGCTTGGGCTCAGTCATTGAAGTTCTTGTTCAGAGGGGACCTGACTTCAATTGCCAGAACCTATTTAATAAAACAGGCACATACTTGTAATTTCAGATTTGGGAAGGCAGAGGCAGACAGATCTCTGTGAATTTGAGGCCAGTCTGTTCTGCACATTGAGTTCCAGGTCAGCCAGGGCTAAACAGTGAACATCTGTATTTAAAAAAAAAAAAAAAAGAGAGAGAGAGAGAGAGGCAGAAAAAATTGCTACCCTGAGAGAAAAGACTAATAGTGGACAAGAAAGTCTTGGGGTTGGATTTCTTTAGCCCAGTAGTTTGGGGACTCAGTCTGGACCCCAGGCTGACTTTGAACTCATGACAATCCTCCTTCCTCTGCCTCCCACGTTCTGGAATTGCAGGCTTATGGTTTTGTATCTTGGGTTTGGTTTGGGGTATCCTGTGCTGGGGCTTGAACATCCTGGCAGATGTTGTCTTAGCCTACAGGTCTAACCTGTGCTCCTAGAGGGAGGCTTTGACCACCTGGAGGCACATGGCATGTAGGAGAACCTGCAACACCTTCTCTAGCACAGCCAGTGTGCCCAGGACCCAGGGCTATGAGGTTCCAACACCTATGCCCAAGCCATTGCTGTGGGAAGAGGCTGGAAGACCAAGAGACAGGCATGGCGGGGAGAGGTGTGACAGCCTTCAGGAGGAGCCACTGCTGGTCGTGGCTTCTCAGATCCAGGGAGAGGCTCTAATGAGTGCTCTAGCTACCGCCTTGTATTGAAGTGGCCTGAAGGAACACCCCTGTTGGTCACATAGCCCCCTTCTCCCTCCCTTCCTCCCTCCCTCCATCCTTCCCTCCCTTCTTCCCTCCTTCCCTCCCTCCTCTCATTCTGGTGCTGGGAAATGGATGTTTTCACACAGAGGTAGAGCGCTGGCTTGAGAGCAGAGCCAGCTAGCACTGAAAAGGGCAGCTTGGAATTATTTTGAGTCATGTGACCTGAGGACCAACCCAAACCATCTCTAAAGCTGTACCCCATGCCATCCACTGTTCAACTGTGTGAACCAGAATATTCTATTGCTTCCGTTGCTGTTAAACTATTACTGTTTGCAAACTGCCCCAAGGGGGCAGATTCTATCCATTTCTAATGGATCTGCCCCACCCTTCCCTTCCACCCTTCCTGTCCTCCTTCCCTGTTTTTCTAACAGGGTCTCACTATGTAGTCCAGTCTGGCCCTGAACATCATTGCCTCCATGCTAGGTGTGCAGCTGTATGCCGCCTTGCCTCCTTTTTCAGCTTTTTTTTTTTTAGGGAAGAAGGCATGCATGTGGTCAGAGCATGACCTCCACTGTCTATCCTTCACCTTCTGCCTGTTTGAGACAGAATTCCTTGTTTTTCACCACTGTATACCTAGGTGGACCACTGTATATCTCAGGCTAGGTGGACCATTGCATATCTCAGGCTAGGTAGACCTGAAACCTCCTGAGAGTCCCCTCTCGGCCTCCCATTTTCCTTTAAGAGAGATGGAATTACAGGTGCCCATGCATGACTTTTCCCATTACTATATGTTTTTAAATTACATGTACTCTATGTGTCTGCATATGGGTGTATGCACACTGAGTACAGACATCTGAGGAAGCCAGAGTCATCACTAGATCCCTGGATCTTGAGTACCAGTGCTTGCAGGCTGGGTACTGAACTTGGGTCTTCTGGAAGACCAACAAGTGCTCTTAACTGATGAGCCACCTCTCTACCAGCCCTTCATTCTCTCTCTCTCTCTCTCTCTCTCTC
>NW_022196911.1:72296768-72306214 GCF_008632895.1 Mastomys coucha | reverse complement strand
TCTCTCTCTCTCTCTCTCTCCCTCTCTGTCTCTCTGTGTGTCTCTCTCTGTCTCTGTCTCTCTGTCTCTGTCTCTCTGTCTCTCTGTCTCTGTCTCTCTGACTCTGTCTCTCTCTGTCTCTGTCTCTCTGTCTCTCTGTGTGTGTGTCTCTCTCTGTCTCTCTGTCTCTGTCTTTGTCTCTGTCTCTCTCTGTCTCTCTCTCTGTCTCTCTGTCTCTGTCTTTGTCTCTGTCTCTCTCTGTCTCTCTCTGTCTCTCTCTCTCTCTCTCTCTCTCTCTCTCTCTCTCTCTCTGACAATGACTCTCTATTTGTTTGGAACTCTCTATGTAGACCAGGCTTGAACACACAAAGATCCATTTGCCTCTGCCTTCTGATTACAGAAATTAAAGGCGTGTGCCAGTATGCCCAGCTTTTATATTGAATTTATAAATGGGTGTGCATGCATGTGCATGAGTGTAGGAATACAGGCAGTCTCGTGTCACACAGAGGATGTGGAGGTCAGAGGAAAACTTGTAGAAGTCAGTGCTCCACTCCCACCTGGCTGGCTGGAGGAAGGATCTGGTCTCTTATTTCTGTTGGTTACTGTTGACTGCAGCGCAGCTGGCCTGAGAGCTTCTGGGTGATTCTCTTTCTTGTCTTTCCCCCTTTCTAGAGAGGGGTGCTGGGATTCAAGATGTGTGCCTCTACAGGTGTTTTGTTGTTGGATTCTTTAATTTTTTTTATTATTATTATTTCGTGTGTGTGAGTGTTTTGCCTACATGTAGCTCTGTGCACCTCATGTGTGCCTGATGCCCGAGGAAGTAGTGAGCCTCCATGTGGGTTCTGGGAGTTAAACCCGGGTCCTCTGCACGACAGGTGCTCTAACCACTGTGCAACTGGGCCATCCTTCCAGCCCCCACAGCCGCCTTTTAAGTCACTCTGGACATGGACCTCTGGTCATCAGGTCTGCATAGTTTCCATTGCTGTGAAGAGACACCATGACCAAGGCAACTCTTATAAAGGTAAACATTTAATGGGGCTGGCTTACAAATTCAGAGGTTTTAGTCTACTGTCATGATAGCAGGAAGCATGGCAGCATGAAGGCAGACATGGTGCTGGGAAGGAGCTCAGTGTTCTACATCTTGATCTGAAGGTACCCAGGAAAGGACTACTGTGTCTCACACCGGGCAGAGCTTGAGCCTAGTTATATTACCTCAAAGTCGTGCCTTCATAGTGACACACCTCCTCCAACAAGGCCACACCTCCTCCGGCAAGGCCACGCCCCTCCAAGGCCACACCTCCTCTGGCAAGCCCACGCCTCTCAATTGTGCCACTTCCTGGGCCAAGCATACTGAAACAACCACAAAGAGGCAAGCATTTTTTTTTTTTTTTTTTACCATGAAGCCATCTCACCAGTCCTATTTGTGATTTTTCAAGGCAGAGAGAGATTCATGCAGCCCTACACTGGCCTCCATCTCCTGAGCCTGCCCACCAATGTGTCAGCATTGCTAGGCTTCTAAACTTCTTTTTTTTTTTTTTTTTCCTGAGACAGGGTTTCTCTGTAGAGCCCTGGCTGTCCTGGAACTCACTCTGTAGATCAGGCTGGCCTCGAACTCAGAAATCCGCCTGCCTCTACCTTCCAAGTGCTGGGATTAAAGGCATGCGCCACCACCATCTGGCGTATTTTTTTCTTAAAGATTTATTTATTTATTTATTTATGTGTATGAGTACACTGTAGCTGTACAGATGGCCGTGAGCTTCTAGGAATTGAACTCAGGATGGCCTCGGTCACTCTGCCCTGCTTGCTCCAGTATAATACACTGTAGCTATTCTCAGACGCACCAAAAGAGAGCGTCAGACCTCATTACTGGTTGTGAGCCACCATGTGGTTGCTGGGATCCGAACTTAGGACCTTCAGAAGAGCAATCAGTGCTCTTACCTGCTGAGCCATCTTGCCAGCCCTTCTTTTTCTATTTTTAAAATCAATTGTTAGTTATGTGTGTGTATCTGTGTGGCTGTGTGCCACTTGTGTGCTGATGCTCCTGGAGACCAGAAGAAGGCATCAGATCCCCTGGAGGTGGGGTTACAACAGTTGTGAGCCTGCTAGTGTATGTCGTGGGAACTAAACTCAGGTCTTCTCTCAGCAAATGCTCTTTGCCACTGAGCCATCTCCCCAGCCCCATAGACCTCTTTTCTTTATAAAGTAAGCCTGTCTCAAGTATTTCATTACAATGATGAAAATCTAATACAGGCCTGGGTCTCAGGACCACGATCTTCACAACTATAGGACGGACATACAACAGAGTGACGTGAGACTGTCCCTGTCCCCCAGAAACTAACAACTTTGCAAGGGGGAAGACCCTAAGATCCACCAACCTGCTCTTCCTCAGGAGTGCTAGGATTAAAGGTGTGGTCCACCACTTGATGGGCTAGTGTCCTTCTTGAATCCCATGTTTGAATGGAAGTAACCATTCAAGCTATGATCTCGGGGATAGGAATACAACTGTCCTCATTGGCTTCCATTGTCATCTTTTTGTTTGTTTGTTTGTTATTGTTGTTTTTGTTTTTTCGAGACAGGGTTTCTCTGTATAGCCCTGGCTCCATTGTCATCTTGACAACAGTCATGATTTGACACAGAGTCATTTAAGAGTTAAGCCTCATCAACTGAGGAACTGTCTAAGTCGGATTGTGGGAGAATGTTTTATTTTTATTTTTTAAAGATTTATTTATTTATTTCATGTACATGAGTACATTGTTGCTGTCTTCAGACACACCAGAGGAGGGCATCGGATCCCCATTACAGATGGTTGTAAGCCACCATGTGGTTGGTGGGATTGAACTCCAGGACCTCTGGAAGATCAGTCTGTGCTCTTAACTGCTGAGCCATCCCTCCAGCCCAGGAGTGTTTTATTATTAATTGATTCAGGAGGGGCCAGCCCATTGTGGGCAGCACCGTCCCTAGGCAGGCAGTCCTATATAAAAAAGCTAACTAGGCATGAGCCCACACATTGGCCAACGAGGAAGCAGTGTCTGTCACGGCTCCTGCTGTGCTTTCATGGGCCGTGAGTTCATATCCTTGTCAGAGGTAGTATTTCATGGACTAGCAAATGATCCCTACTTCAGGTCCCTGCCTTGACGTCCCTCAATGAAGGACTTGGGATCTGGTTAGGTAAGATGAAATAAGCTCTTAGGTTGCTTTTGGTCAGAGAGTTTTATCGAGGAACAGAAAGGACACCAGAACAAAGAGTCAGACTTGGAAACTGCTTCCCTGGGCCTGCACACTGCTCCCAAAGCTCTTGCCTCAGTTCCTGCCTCAGCCCCACGAGGGAGCCTTTGCTAGTCCCTGCTACCTTCAAAGTCTCCCGTGTCCTTCTCAGGACTCCTGAAAGGGGCCAGCCTTTGAGGCTCCCCTGCCATGCAGAATGAGTTCCTGCTGGGCACTGGGTGGCACAGGAGGCTGGCATGAGCTCGGGCAGCGGGGGAGGTTCCAGAACACAAGGCTATTTTTAACCTGGCACAGATGCCCTATTCCAGCTAAGGGAGGGGGTAGGGTAGGTGGGAAGCAATCTTGTCTTCCTCATTTACTATTTTTTGGGGGTTTTTTTTTTTGGACTTTTTTTGTTTTTGTTTTTGTTTTTTTTCTGACTTCCTATTTTATTAACCACTTAGATGCTGGATATGAGGGGCATCACCTGGTTTCATGAGTAGTTTTCCTTGCCACAACAACTCCTTCCTGCTTCCTACTTCTCAAGCAACGTTCTCCCTGCAGAGGGCAGAGAAGGAAGGGGAGAAAATGGAATTGACCAAGTGACGGTGACTAAGGGTGAGGAAGGGGTAAACATTCTGTCTTGTGCTGTCAGCAGTGGGAGTGGGTCCAAAAAACCACTTAGCCCTTTAAATTGCTCACTTATCCTCTCTATAGTGTGTTTGCTCTAAATGGCTTGGAAAACCATTGCAGCTAATCAAAGGCAACTGGAAGAGGGCCAAGCTAGACCCAGCAGGGGTCTGAATTGAGCCTGGATCCATTATCGCTACCTAGTCCAACATTTTAGTAGTGGGTTTCTGTCTGATTTCAGAGTGAGATGATTAGGTCATTATTTGTTAAATTATACCTTTTAATTAGTGGATCTATTAAAATGAAAAGCCTGAGAGAGGCACACATGCCTCTGGGTTTTTGTTTGGGATTTATAATTATCACTGTTTAGAAGAGATTAGTGGGGGGCGTTAAAGCCTTTTAAGAAAAATCCTGTCAACAGAGATGCCAATAAGCAAGATACGGACCTCGCTGTTGCAGCTGTCTGCATCGTTATCCCTTTCTCATTACTGCAGAAAATGGAGGTGAAAACGGCCGTGAGTCCCCAAGTTCCATTCCCAGCACTATATAAAGTCTCTGAACTATCACACAGATTCTCCTTTTTTTTTTTTTTTTTCAGTGTTGGGGATGGAACCCAGAGCCTTGCAAATGTCCATAAATACCACTAAATGCTCCTCAAACCAGTTAGTTCAGTATTTTCCAAAGAGTGCATCCAATACTGGGACTGAGGCACTAAAGAGATCATGATTTTGGCCAGTACGGTGCGGAGTTTTAACCCGTCATTCATTCCTTATAAGTTTTGGGTTCTTGGGAGGTAGGGAAGTTGCGGGTGGTTAGGAGAGCGAGATACTGGATCTGTGTATGTAGACTTAAGCCTTTGGGGAGTTTGATTTTGTCTGTGGGGGGAACCAGCAGAGATAATATGACGATGGTGTTTGGCTTTGAGCTGCCTCCCTGTCGCTGTCCAACCTAGCTTTAGACTCCACTGGGTGCAGAACGGCCTTAGCCCAGCAGAGGGCGCGCAATCGCCGGTTTTAGATGCTCTCCCCTCCAGAAGAGCACAACTACACCGTCTGTGAGAGCCCAGCAGCATGGCTCTCTTCTCCCGCTGTGTTTCTTCTATCTCTGATAACAGCGAGGAAGCGATCATAAGCTCTGCGCAAGTTTGGTCTCGGACTATCAGAGACCGCTAAGGCACACGCTCCGGCTATTTTCATCTTTTTAACTTAAAAGCAGCTCCTCGCTGCTCGCTGCACCACCAAGGCCATCTAAGCCACTTCTTAGACTTCCAGATCCGAACGCCTTCCTTCCAGTAGCCCTGTGCTCTGCAGACCCCACTGACAGCAGCTGGGTTGCCTCTCTCCATTCTGACATGAGCTCTTGTCCACTGTCCCTCCTCCAACCTCCTTTGGGCTTCATTACCGTATCCTGTCACGGGGCACGCAGCCACTAGAGACATCTTCTGTCCTCTGTCTCCAGCAATCAGCACAGTGTCTGATACAGACATCCCAGAAACACTCAAATGAACAAATGAGTGCAGTCATATAACTCATGTAAATCTAAGTTTAGGCTCTTGTTTGTTTGATTGGTTGTTTGATTTGGTTTTTTTGGTTTTTATGGTTGTTGTTGTTTGTTTCATGCACTCAGCAAGTTCTCTGCACCAAGCACTGGGGAAGCAGGTATAAAAGGCAGAGTTCCTGTCCTCAAAGAGATTGGAATCAGTAGAAGGCAGACATGAATCTGGGTAACTTGAACTTCCAGCTTCCTCTGGGTTTGGTAGTTAATTTCACGCCCTACACACAGGAAGGTTGCTGGCTGGTTGGACTAACACCCCCACCCCTGAAATCCAACCACAGAACTTGACTCCCAACCTTTCCTCAGGTTCTATTACTTTGAAGCCCCAGCTTACACCCTACATCTGATCCTTCCTATGAAACCAGACCACCTCGCCAAGGTCATGCTTGGTCAGGTACGTCAGGGTGTCTGAGTCTAGTTGCCTTGCAAGGGGAGATGAGAAAATAGCCCACTGATGGACAGTGTGTATTCTAAAGGGAGGTGGGCTTGTGGAGTTGATGGGTTTTTGTTTGTTTGTTTGTTTGTTTTTTGTAGTTTCTTTGGTTTGGTTCTGTTGAGACAGAGCCTCACATTGTATTCCAGGATGGCGGTGAATTCATAGCAATCCCCCTGCTTGAGCTTCTCAAGTGACCCAACACACGCACAGCTTGATGTTTTGAGGTTGCAGAATCTGGGTGTAGGCCTGGCTCTTGTTTTCCACGCTTTCATCTGTATGCATAATAACTGCTTATAGGAGCGGTAAAGAGAGATGCCTGCTCCCTGCAGGGACCAGCAGCATCGGGAAAGCTGGCAGACAGGCATTGCTTTCAGATAAGCAATTGTCAGATTCTACAGATGAGCTTTGAGATGGGCAGTGGAGCTATCACTGTGGCCGGAAGCAACTCAGGCTCATTTCTAGAGCAGAGTACATGCACGGGAAATGATTTTATGCAAAACTATGGCTTCTGAAAAGGGCCGGAGCATGAAATGAATCAAAGAAAAGGGCACCGTGGTTTCCTTCCCCTTCACTCTTGCAACAACAAAACCAATAATTTGATCTTTACGATTTCAGAGTATTGAAAATTTGCCCCCCAACTAAATGCTTTGCTTTTTGTGGTTGGCGTTGTTTTTCAACCACACAATTACACCAGCTACAGCTGTGTGCACTGGTGTGAATCAAATACTATCTGTCACTTGGATTCCGTGTCTCCCCGCCATAGCCCCCAGCAAGGGTCCGGAGGAGCACAATTAAACCACTCACTGGATGGTTCACAGAGCAATTCTATCAAACCTTTGAAAAGAATGTAATAGGGAGGGCTGCTTAAAATGTTACAGACTACAGACGAAAGGACATCTGAGCACAGGGCTGACACCAAACTCAGTGCCGACTAAGACACTAAGACTGTCACTTACCTCATTAATTAATAGCAGTGCAAAAAAAGAGAAAAAGCACAAATGAACTCTCAATGCATGTCATAACACAGAATACTGTAAGTAACTTAGGGTCATTATACAGCATTTATCCCAGGAATCCAAGGATGGTTTATCACAGTAAACTGTACCACCATCACTTCCAACTTCGTCTGGTCATAGTAGACTAACTTACTTGTTTTTTTTGTTTTGTTTTGTTTTGTTTTAGTTATTGTTATTGTTTTTGCATTGCTGTAATTCGAACCTAGGACCTTGTGTATGCTGGGCAATGCTCTACCACTGAGCTGGATCACAGCCTACTTAGATATTTACAAAAGTCTTTTCTATGTGTGAAACGTTGGGAATTCACTTTGGTGACCAGAGGACATGTCATCACTTTTTCCAGAAATGTGGATACTGTTCTAAAGTGTGTCAGATATAGTTGCACAAGCCTGTACTCTCAGTACTTAGAAAGCAGGGGCAGGGAGTCGGTGAGTTCAAGGCCCACCTCAGCTACATAAGAAATTCATGGCCACCTTTGCCACCATGTCTAATGACCTGAGTTCAATTTCTAGGACCCACATGGTGGAAGAAGAGAATTGACTCCCAATAATTATCCTCTGGCCACCACCACATGCACACCACAGCACAGGGACACACACACACACACACACACACACACACACACACACTAACTAACTAAATTATATAAGTAAATGTGTTTAAATTTTTTTTAATGAAGATGCATGACAACATCAGATTAAAAGCTGGATTAAAAGCAGAGGCGAGATAAAGAGTTCTGTTCTGGGGCTGGAGAGATAGCTCAGCAGTTAAGAGCACTGGCTGCTCTTCCAGTGGTCCTGAGTTCAATTCCAGCAACCACATGGTGGCTCACAACCATCTGTAATGGGATCCGATGCCCTCTTCTGGTGTATCTGAAGACAGTGACAGTGTACTCATATATGTAATATAAATAATTTTTTAAAAAGAGTTCTATTCTTTGCAGGAAAATGGAACCAGAGGTAATCATATTAGCGAATAATCACTGTCTCAGAAAGACAACATTTTCTCTTATTTGTACTTTATTTTATTTATACAGCTATATCAAATCATGGCTTTGGGGGCTGGTGAGATGGCTCAGCTGGTAAGAGCACTGACTGCTCTTCCAGAGGTCTTGAGTTCAAATTCCCAGCAACCACATGGTGGCTCACAACCATCTGTACAGCTACTATGTACTCATATACATAAAGTAAATAAATCTTTAATAAAAGTCATGTTGTATACAATGTAGAGACTGAAGCGATGCTGTCTAGGGGCAACGGGAATGAAAGAAGGAAGGAAAAGGAACGCAGAAAGGAAGAGCAATAGACAGTGGGGGAGCATGCTCAATGCACAGTAGGGGAGCATGCTCAATGCACAGTAAGTAAGTGTATAAAATTTAAAATTCAAAAAAGAAAGGGGAAGAAAGGCTGGAGAGATGGTTCAGTGGTTAGAGCTCTTGCTGCTCTTTCAGAAAACCAGATCCAGTTCCCAGCATCCCCATCAGGCGGTAACAACTCCCTGAAACTCCAGTTCCGGGAGTCTGGTGACCTCATTGGCTTCCACAGGCACACACACACACACACATGCGAACATAACACAGAGAAATAAACACACACACACACACAAATCAATAAATAACAAAAATCTTTTTTAAAAAGAAAACTGGATGTGGTAGCGCCCACCTTTAATCTCAGTGCTTGGGAGGTAGAGGCAAGGGGCTTTCTATGATTTTGAGTCCATATCAATCTACAGAGTGAGCTCTAGGCTGGCTGAGACGGCATGGGGAGACTGGTGGTTTGAAAGAGAATGGCTCCCACAAGCACACAGGAAGTGGCACTGTTTGCGAGGTGTGGCTGTGTTGGAGTAAGTGTGATGCTACTGGAGGAAGTGTGTCACTGGAGGAGGACTTGAGGCTCAAGCCAGGTCCAGTGTGTCATTCTCTTCCTGCTGCCTGCAGATCTGGATGGAGAGCTCTCAGCTCCTTCTCCAGCACCATGTCTGCCTGTATGCCACCGGGGTTCCTGCTATGATGACAATGGACTGAACCTCTGAAACCGTAAGCCAGCCCCAATGAAACGTTTTCCTTTATAAGAGTTGCCATGGTCATGGTGTCTCTCCACAGCAATAGAAACCCTAACTAAGCCAGCCCCCATAGGCTCGCATATGTGAACGTCTGGTTCCCAGTTGGTTACGTATTGGCCTTGGTGGAGGAGGTGTGTGTCCAGGTGTGGCCAGGGATGGGATTTGGGATTTCAGAAACCTGTGCCAGGCTCTTTCTCTCTCTGCCTACGGCCTGCAGATCAAGAGGTAAGCTCTCAACTACTGCTCCAGTACCGTGCCTGCTTGCTGCCATGCTTTCCACCATGAAGATCAGGGAGTAACTCTCTGAAACTGTAAGTGCTGCCCAACCCCTGCAATTAAACACTTTATTCTGTAAGTTGCCACAGTAGTGGAATTTTGCCATGACAATAGAACAGTGACCAAGACAGAGACCCTGTCTCAAAAAAAGAGGAACGAAACCAATAACTTGTATGTACATTTAAAAATTCCTAGAAGGCCGGGTATTGGTGACATACACCTTTAATCCCAGCACTTGGAAGGCAGAGACAGGCGGATTTCTAAATTCAAGGCCCGCCTGGTCTACAGAG
>NW_022196911.1:72287505-72296228 GCF_008632895.1 Mastomys coucha | reverse complement strand
AAAAAAAAAAAAAAAAAAACAAAAAAACAAAAAAAACCAAAAAAACAAAACAAAACTTTTTTTTTTGGAGGCACACACCTTTAATTCCACTTGGGAGGTGGAGGTGGGTGGGTCTCTGCGAGTTTGAGGCCAGCCTGGTTTACAAACCAAGTCCAGAACAGCCAGGGCTCTGTTGCACAGAGAAACCCTGTCTCGAGTTGGGATCTCACTATATAGCCTTGACTGGCCTGAAACTCACAGGGTTTCTCCTGCCTCTGTTTTCTGAGTGCTGAGATAAAAGGCATGTGCTATTCTGCATTGTGGCTTTACATTGTTTCAAGTTGTAGCAAAGCATACATAGAGGCTGGGGATGCCACTCAGCTCGGAGAATGCTTACCTAGTACGCATGAAGCCAAGCTTAATCCTTAGCACCAAATAAAACCAGGTCCAACAGTGCATGTCTGCAGTCCCACCACCTGGGAGTTGGAAACCAGAGGATTATGAATTCAAGGCCACCCTGGTCTACATAGTGAGTGCTAGGACTGAAACTCTGTCTTGGAAAAAAAAAAAAAAAGACATACCCTCTACCTCTGAGCTCACTTTTAACCCTTTTTAAGCCTACAGCACTCAGGAGGCAGAGGCAGAAGGATCCCTGAGTTTGAGACCAACCTAGTCTACGGTCCAGGATGGGCAGGGCTCCACAGAGGAAGTGGAGTGGGGTGGGGGTGAGAAATGGACAGTTTAGTGACGTTAAGTACATTCATGATTCTATTCAGCCATTACCATCAGCTATCTAGCCCTTTGTCAGATCCTACACTGAAACTCTGAACTCTTTCAACAATAGCCCTCTTTTCCTCCCACCCACCCTCTGGCCAGTTAGTTTCTAGTTACCATCATTTCTGGAAAAAAAAAAAAGTGCTCATTCTAGGTGTCACATGGAAGTGGGAATCACACAATGTCTGCTCTTTGCGCCTGACACATTTCACTTAATAGTATTCCAAAGGCTCATGCACGGCACAGCACACACTAGAGGCTTGTTCCCTGTGGCTGGGTAATAGTCCATTGGGTAGCCGCAGTCTACCTTTCCATCCATTCATCTGTTGATGCGCATTTGGGTTGTTTCCACTGTTGACCTCAAGTGAATCGTGCTGCTGTGAATACTGATTCTCACTTGTGCGAGGATTGCTTGACCACCAGCTTTCTGGGAGAGTGTATAAGTATGTTGGCCTCCATGGTCACTGCATACATGTGCATGTGGTGCATACAGATACACACAGGCAGTAAAGACATCAAACATATAAAATAAATAAGTAAAAAAGGTTTTTAAGTAAATTAATCTCTTTCTTAAAAATGCATTATAAAGCCGGACGGTGGTGGCGCACGCCTTTAATCCCAGCACTTGGGAGGCAGAGGCAGGTGGATTTCTGAGTTCGAGGCCAGCCTGGTCTACAGAGTGAGTTCCAGGACAGCCGGGGCTATACAGAGAAACCCTGTCTCGAAAAACCAAACCAAAAAAAAAAAAAAGCATTATAAGCTAGGCATTGATGACACACACCTCTAACAGCAGAACTTGAGAGACAGAAGCAGGTGGATCTCTGTGAGTTCAAAGCCAGCCTGGTCTACATAGAGAGTTCCAGGATGTCAGGGCTACATAGAGATACTATGGCTTTGAAGGAAAAAAAAAAAGTACTACAGCCCTAATGGCACAGGCAATATTTCATCGTTCCTTTGTTTCTACAAGCAAGCCTGTGTGTTTGTAGCTCACGTTAGTCTCCAACCTGAGGCCGGAGGACTTCAAAAGCCATCTGACACCCACCCCTTTCCCAGCTGGCATAGGGGACAGATGGTCTGCTACATCCACCTGTCAGTAAGTAAACAGTAAACAGAGCCATGTGCCTAATGTCACGGGTTTGGTTGCCTTTGGCACCTTGCGAAATTGGCCTGTGGGGACACCAAGATGGCTGTTTGCTAATAATTCTAGAAAGGACTACAAGCTTAATGATTTGCTATTACTTCTGACCTCTGAGAGGGCTTTTGGGAAGGGCACTGGCATCGCCATCCTGAAAGAGCAGAAGGCTCACTCTGCCCACTCTCTTCACTGGCACCAGCTTCTCCTCACTCGGGGCATTGAGTCTGGCTGTTTCCACAGCTACTTCATTTAAACCTTTGTTCAGTGGGTCGATCTTACAGTGCCACTTTCAGTCACACGCCAGGCTGTCAAGGAAATGCCTGTTAGCTATATATGTGGCTGCTCCACATTCGCCATGGATGCAGCTTCCGCATGGCAGGCAGATGGCAGAGCATGGTTACTATAGCATCAAGAGGATATAGCAACAAGGATGCTGTGTGCCCAGTCTCCTCTGCCCAGATCAGAGACAGACAAGAGTGAACCAACTTAATTTAACTCAGACATTTACTTTTTTCAAAAAAAAAATTTGTATTTATTCATTTATGTGTATGTGTGTAGGGACACACACATAACCACACATACATGGAGGTCAGAGGACACCTGTCTAGAGTCTGTTTTCTCCTTCTACTGTGTGGGCCCCAGGAATGGAACTCAGGTCTTCAGTCCTGGTGGCAAGCAAGGAGTGATCTTACTGGCTCCTAACTCACACGGTTTAATTTACCATCTTCCTCTTCCTTTGCCACCACTGCCCTGATTTCTCATGGAAGAAATTAACTTTAACGGATAATATGCCACGTCCTGGAGGCACAGTTAACCCAACCCCCAGGTCCACAGCCTGATCCTGATTGGTCCAAGACAGTGTCCTGCCCTTTGGCTGTAGTGATTGGTCTTTAAATGACACTTAAGGGGCTGGAGAGGAGTCTCAGTGGTTAATTCCAAGGACAGGAGTTTGGTTTGGCTCCCACCACCCACATCAGGTGGCTTTCTGTCACCTGTAGCCCTAGCTCTAGGGAATCTGACATTTTGGCCTTAGTAGGCAGTGCCATTCACATGCACATAGCTACACACACACACACACACACACACACACACACACACACACACACACTGGTGTTATTGTTTAATTATTGATATTTAATCTTTTTTGTTTTGGTTTGGTTTTGGTTTTGGTTTTCCGAGACAGGGTTTCTCCGTGTAGGCCTGGCTGTCCTGGAACTCACTCTGTAGACCAGGCTTGCCTCGAACTCAGAAATCTGCCTGCCTCTGCCTCCCAAGTGCTGGCATTAAAGGCGTGCGCCACCACCGCCTGGCCATCACCCTTTTTTTTTTTTGTTGGTTTTTTTTTTGTTTTGTTTTGTTTTGTTTTTTGTTTTTTGAAACAGGGTTTTTCTGGATTGTCCCATCACCCTTTCTTAAAGATAAGATTTTGTTATGCAGCCCAGGCTGACCTGAATCAAGATCCTCATGCCCCGCTTCCTAATCAGCTGGGATTATAAACACATACCATTATTGCTGATGTAACACACCAGTCTTAAAATGTGGGCATCACCTGAAGCATCTCACGTACAGGAGGCAGAGGGAGGCAGATCTCTGTAAGTTGGAGGCCAGCCTGGACTACATAGAGAGTTCAGGCTAGCCAGAGCTACACAATGATTAGTCTCAAATAAAAAAAGTAAAGATTTATTTATTATTTTATGTGTATAAGTGTTTTGCCTGGATATTTGTAGCGACACATGTGAGCTCAGAACCTGCTGAGGCCAGAAGGCTGTGTCAGATCCCCTGAGAGGGGAGTTACAGATAGTGGTGAGCTACCATCTGTAACTGGTGGAACTGGGAACTGAACCCGGGTCCTCTGCAAGAGCAGCCAGTGCTTTCAACTGCTGAACCATCTATCCAGCCCAGGGTAATGTATTTATTTATTTGAATGTGCACCAAGCACACAAGCCTTCGAATGGGCAGACAGCAAATGTGTCCTTGATTGTTACACTTGTACAGGACGACTCTGCAAGATACTCAGTAACTAAGAGTGTAGCTGTATAGCCAGTAGACAAATGCATGGGTGATTTATGAATTGGAAGAAAACCCCACATAGATGCCTGAAGTCTGGGAAGTGCTAGAGAATCCAAACACTAGAGAAGAGGCTTAAACCAGGCACCTGCCTAGAATGTAGACATACCTTCCAGACTCTCGAATTACCAAGAAAATACTAAATCAAACTTCACAGGGTGTGGCTTTCCCCTGGCAATTCACTTGAGAGTGGGATCCCGCCTCTATGGTGCACAGACAAAGCTCAGAATGACAGAGTGGGAGCACAATCCTGGGCCAGGGCAACATATAGATAAGGACTCTTTTCAGGTTTCTGCTGTGTGAGTAATTTCGTCAACGTGGCTGAGAACAAGAGCTCCCCTTTGAGCAGAAAAAAGTGAGATCTCTACGATTAAATGAAAATTCTGTCTTCCTGAATACTAATTGGAAAATTCACCATACATTCATAATATGCAAAATATCTATTTTTCTAGTTTGGTCTACTGAGCCAAATCAGCAGAAATAAACACCTCTAATCTCCTGACTGCAGTCTCTAAAACCTGTGTCCCATTTAAAAAATACTCAAGCTCTTTTAAGAATGGGAGATGTTTGGTCTGGACAGAAAATATACAAGATAAGCTAGGAACACCTTGCCAAGCCAGAACACCATCGTCAAAGCTTCTGAAGACACAAAGATGACACAAGGAGCCTTGAAAGTCCATTTATAAAGTCTCCATTAGCCAAAGGTGGGATGATACGAATCCACATCATGAAGAAAAAAAATCACATAAATATATTTTAGTGCCAAAGTTGTTACTATGTTAAAAACAATTCAGAACAAAAGAAAACCTCACTGTCATTCAGGAATACTAATGAACCAACTCATTGTTTTTTAATTTTAATTGTTTTAGTAGTACAACCAATTTAAGCTTATTCCTGACTAGCTTACAAATAAATGAGATTCAGACTGTGGTTATTTTATTTGGCTTTGACAATTACTGTGGGGTCACCCCTAACCTATTCTCCTAACTGCCAGCCTGGCTACCTCCCCTGGGGGTGTACCCAGATACTGTATGGACCCATGATTCTCCAGAGAATGGCACCCCAGACTCAAATAGTATGTAAACACAAAGAGTGTTTTATTCTGCAGAAGCCCAGCACACTGGGGTCTCCCATTAGCAGAAGAGAGAGACACCCAAGTGCAGGCCTGATTAAAGCACATTAGAGAATTCAGGGGTGGGTGACCTGTATGTGAATCTGTTGGGTCCATCTCTAAGGACATTTCATTACTGGGGTGTGGGGACTGGAAACTCGCTGGAGAGTCTGGAGACTATCACTGAAGAAGTCGCTGAGGAAGTCTGGAAACTGCTGCCCACCCATTGTCCTTGCCTCAGGCCAGGTGGCAGGGCAGCTTCTGAGGCCTGGACTTGCCTGGAATTGCCCAGTTCTTGGAAACCGAGATTTAGGCCTAGTCTCCTTAAGCGCCAGTGTGAAGCCTGTCATGGCGTCAGCCTAGCCTTCTCAATACTTGCCACTTCTGGCCATGGGCTCATCATCCCTCCGTCTCCCCTCATGGCAGCTTCTTCTCTCCTCTTCTTCCCTTCTCTCCTCTTCTTCCCGTCTCTCCTCCAACCAGGTCTCTCCAAACCCACCTCGAATTCCTCCAGTAATTGGCTGTAGGCAATTTTATGTACCCAATAGTTTTAAATCAATGAACAAGGTTTGCCCAACAAAAGCTTGAAAATATGAGAAGTCACTCATAGGCCTAGACCTTCCTTTCGGGTACAGAATTCAGTATTATAATACATAGCAACAGACCACAGCTCAACATTTATTTATTTATTTATTTGTTTAGAGAAAGACTTACTCTGTGTAGCCCTGAATGTCTTGGAACTTACTTTGTAGACCAGGCTGGCCTTGAACTCAGCAATCTGCCTGCCTCTGGTGGGACTAAAGGCATGTGCCACCACTCTGGCATAAATTTATTTTTTCAAGTTTTCTTTATTTTTATTTTATATGTATAAAGAGGGGTTGGGAGACAGAGACAGGAGCATCTCTGGAGCTTATTGGCTAGCCAGCCTAGCAAAAGTAATGCCTGGTCTTAACCATTAAGCCATTCTTCAGCCCTGAAACTCATTATTTAGACCAGGAAGGCTGGTTCTGAACCTGCGGTAATCCTCCTCCTCCTGTCCTTTCACTGCTGGGGATTGCAGCTATCTACCACTGGGCCCAGATCTTTCAATCTACTTTAAAACAAAACAAACAAACCAAGCAAACAAATCCCCAGGGTCTTATGTAGCTCAAGCTGCCTTCAACTTCTGATCCTCCTGCCTCTGCCCCCTGAGAGCGGAGTTACAGACGTGTACTACCATGCCTGGTTTATGAATGTTGAGGATTGGACCC
Source organism: Mastomys coucha (assembly GCF_008632895.1). Classification (NCBI taxonomy): domain Eukaryota; kingdom Metazoa; phylum Chordata; class Mammalia; order Rodentia; family Muridae; genus Mastomys; species Mastomys coucha. The sequence continues at coordinate 72,289,912 of NW_022196911.1, read as the reverse complement.
AGAATTCCGTGCATGCTCGGCAAGTGCTCTTCCAAGCTGCATCCCCTTCCTACTTATGGGTGAACTCTCCTACAACAAAAATTATCTTCAGTTAAAAGCATCCAGTATTGGCAAAGCTTTGGAGAATTAGTCTCTCTCGTGATACTTTATATGTGAGTGTGGCTGGGAGTTGAACCTAGCCCCTTGCCCATGCTAGGCAAGCACTGTATCACTCAGCTACAGCCTCAATCCTTGCACACTTTTTAGTTTGAAACAGGAGGGTCTTGTAAACCTCTTGACAGGGTAGGATATTTTAATTTAAAAAAAAAAAAAAGATTTTTATTTTGAATTGTGTGTATGTATGGGGGGAGGGTGTTGCATGTGAGTACAGTGTCCACAGAGGCTTGAGGGGTATTGGATCCTCTGGAGCTAGAGTTATTGGTAATGGGTATGGGTAGTGGGTTCCCTCATGTGGATGCTGGTGAGGGACCTCAGGTGCTTATCAAGAGCAGTGCACACTATTTTTTTTTTTTTTTTTTTTTTTTTTTTTTTTTTTTTTTTTTTTTTTTTTTTTTTTTTTTTTTTTTTTTTGGTTTTTCCAGACAGGGTTTCTCTGTGTAGCTCTGGCTGTCCTGGAACTCACTCTGTAGACCAGGCTGGCCTCAAACTCAGAAATCCACCTGCCTTTGCCTCCCAAGTGCTAGGAGTAAAGGCGTGTGCCACCACTGCACAGCCTAGCAGTGCATACTCTTAAGTGATGTGCCATCTCTCCAGCCTCCAGGAGATGGGGTATTTTAAAGAGAAACACTTGCACTATCAGACTATTGAAACGGTGGAACCCCAGGGAATTACATCACCCCAGGAAGCCCATACTGGAAGAAGAGAGAGGCTGAATTCCTGTGCCCACTAGAAGAAAAACCTGTCTTCCAGAATGGGATTTTACTCAGTTCTAACAGCCTGTCAGCTTGCACGATACCCCGCAACCAGGACAATGACGGGTGAGCCGTGGGCAGGACCGCCCCCTTGAACACAGCTGCTTCACGACTCTTGTCCTTTATTTAAGTCTAAATCCCTTGCCAATGCCCTGAAGAACCTTGAGGGTCACTGGATCCCTGTGTCTCTCCCTAGTGTGGTCACTTTGAATAGGCCTTCCCTGCAGCTTACTAGTGCTGTCTCTTTAATTGGCACACTAGACACAGGCTGCTGAACCCGGTGTATTAGAGCTGTCCAGGATTTGACCCTAAAAACTCTGGTAACTGTCTCGATAAGATGCCGGGTAGATCTTGAACACTCTCTATAACCCACGCGGAGCGTAAGCATGGCCTCGTCCTGCCTCAGTCTCCAGAATAGCTGAACTACAAGCTCAAATTCCCTGTATACTGTTGATGAGAGTACAGACTGGTCTAGCTTTGGGGGAGAGGGTACAATTTATCACTGTCTGCCCAAATGTCACAGCATATTCTTTGACACAGGAAGTCTTCTTTGGGTCATGAAACCTAAAAACATTTTATGATACTCCTGATAGCATTCTTTTTGTAATAGGGAACCAACAACAACTCCAATGTCTGTGGACAGAGGAGATTGTAGTCAATCTCTGATACAGCAGGGATAAGAATATACCTTAGTACCTGTCAATAAGGGGCAGTGAATAAAGCAAGGTCCATCCACGCCACAGAATTCCCAGTCATAAGAAAACTCTCCCCACCTATATGACGAAATGAGAAATAAATATTTGCTATCCTTGGGTATGACATAGAATCCCTAGAATTCTTGGAATTCACAGAACATTGTATGTTACTGAGATGACTCCTAGATGGGTAGCTTCTGGATCAGGTCTGGTGGCTAGAAAAACCAAGCAGGCCACTGGGGCTTTAGAAATGTCAGGGCTCTCAACCCCAAGTAGCCATGACTATGTCATGCAGTTTTCATGAAGATCTCCAAAGAAGTCCAGAGAGTTTCTGGGTTGTTAAACACATGTAAGAGGGTGACATTTCCAGTTCCATGGGGACAGAAGGTATGGTCCTCACAGACCTTGTCCTAGAATCCTCTTTAGTGTTTATATTCTTTCAAGTGTAGTGTAATTGAGACTATCCGGTTTTTCTGTGAGCCATTCTAGTGAATTATCAAACCAGAGGAAGAGGACTGTGTGAGGAGGGCCATGTGGGGAGGGTTATGTGGAGGAGGGCTGTGGGAAGAGGGATGGGTGGGGAGGGCTGTGTGGGGAAGGTTGTAGGAGGAGGGCTGTGTGAGGAGGGCTGTGGGAGGAAGGCTGTGTGAGGAGGGCTGTGTGAGGAGGGCTGTGTGAGGAGGAGAGCTGTGTGGGGAGGGCTGGGGGAGGAGGGCTAGAGAAGGAGGGCTGTGAAAGGAGGGCTGTGTGAGGAAGGCTGTGTGGGGAGGACTGGGAGGAGGGCTGTGTGAGGAGGGCTGT
>NW_022196911.1:72274849-72287026 GCF_008632895.1 Mastomys coucha | reverse complement strand
TGTGAGGAGGGCTGTGTGAGGAGGGCTGTGTGAGGAGGGCTGTGTGGGGAGGGCTGTGTGGGGAGGGCTGTGTGGGGAGGGCTGTGGGAGAAGGGCTATGTGGAGGAGGGGAGTTGGAAGAGGGCTGTGTGAAAAGGAGTGTTTGAGAGAGCTATGTGGATGAGAGCTATGTGGAAGAGGGCTCTGGGAAGAGGGCCTTACCCTGCTGGGAAGAACTGTGAGGGTAATGAGGACACACCATTTGCAGCTCTTTTCTGGTATCAAGGCAAAGACAGAGGCTGGGGATGAGGCTGGGGATGGATACCTGTAACCCCAGACTGAGGTGGAAGATTAAGTTTCAGGCTAATCTGGAGGAGAATAAGAAGGAAGAAAAGGAGGGAGTGAAGAAGGGAAGGCATGGGGGAAAAGAATAATGGAATGAAAGTTGGGGGGCATGAAGGAGAAAGGGGGAAGGGGAAGGAAGGGGGCAGAGAGAGAAGAGGCAGAGGTATAGATATTACATATACATTCATATACACATGCATACACATGTGTGTATTTATTTATTTATTTATAGACAGGGTTTCTCTGTGTAGCCCTGGCTGTCCTGGAACTCACTCTGTAGACAAAGCTGGACTCAAACTCAGAGATCTGCCTGCCTCTGCCTCCTGAGTGCTCAGATTAAAGGTGTGCACCACCACTGCCTGCCTTTTTTTTTGTTTTGTTTTAATAATATAGATATAGTGACATACAGTTTTATTTCCAGCACTCTGGGGTGAGTGGGGCTGGAGCAAGAGCTGGAGAGTTGGCTCAGTGGTTAAGAGCATGGCCTGCTCTTCCAGAGGTCCTGAGTTCAAATCCCAGCAGCCACATGGTGGCTCACAATTATCTGTAATGAGATCAGATGAAGTCTTCTGGTGCGTCTGAAGACTGCTACAGTGTACTTACATATAATACATAAATAAATCTTTTTTAAAAAAAAGAGAAAGTAAAAAAAGGATAAACCAGACTGCACAATTGAAAACCTGCTATATGAGATTTTTGTAATCAACATGTTCCTATGAGCATAGAGGCAGCATCTAGTGCAATAGTACAGGGGCCCTAGACAGAATCACGAGTCTCACTTTTATGGTTTGTTTGTTTTTGTTTTGAGGCAGGGTCTCTCTATGTGGCCCTGGCTGTCTTGGAACTTGCTATGTAGACCAGGCTATCCTGGAACTTGCTGCGTAGAACAGCCTTGAACTCACAGACATCCACCTGCCTCTGCCTCCTGAGTGCTGGGATAAAAAGCATGTGCCAGCACAATTAGCTAATAATTTAATTTTAATTTAATTAATAATTTTTAACTTTTAAAAATTATTTTATTGTAGAGTTGTGTGTGTGTGTGTGTGTGTGTGTGTGTGTAAGAGAGCGCAAGAATGCGTGTGCTACCGTGCATGTGAGGAGATCAGAGGACAACTTTGGGGATCCAGTCCTCTCCTCCTACTGTGGGTTCTCAGGACTGAATTCTGGTGATTAGGATTGTACCCCCTTACTTTTTTGTCTTTTCTGTTTTGTTTTGTTTCTGAGTTTTTGTTTTGTTTTGTTTGATTTTTGTTTTTTGAGACAGGGTTTCTCCGTGTACCCTTGGCTATCCTGGAACTTGATCTGTAGACTAGACTGTCCTCAGACTCAGAGGTCCCTTATTTATCTTAAGGAAATTATGAGTAAGGTGGCATTTTAAGGCACACTATTTAAAGTTAGGAACTTGAAGGAAGTGTTAACACAAAAATCTCCAGTTTCTGACATCCCGGCACCGAGGAAGCGCAGCTCATTTTCTAACATCCTTGTCTGAGGCCTCTTCAGGAAAACAGCACCATCTCTGTAGGCAATTTAGGCACTGGTAGTTGTGCTGACGTTTGACTCTCAGTTGGAAAGGAAAGCTAGGCCCCAGGAAGGGGTCTCTTTCTTCTCGTGTCTCCTTACTTTATTATTTTTTAACCTTTCTATCTAACCTCATAAATAGCTCTCTTAGACCTTCTCATCTGTGTCTGGACAAGCCTCACCTAGAGAACCCAAGGCAAATGGAGGGTCTTCATCAGTGTCTTCAGCAGAGATTCGGGGCTCAGCCCAGCTAAACTCCTCTTTCCATATTTTCATTCCATTCCTCTTCCCAGACCTTCACTGATAACCATGGCTGAAGTGAAGCCAAAAGCAGTTCAGACAGACGTGTGAATGACTGACAGCCGCAGTTCGTGTTTCCATACAGGCTAGTTGTCTGGAGGTTGCCAACAGTGCCTCTCACTCTGTCCACTAACGTGGGAGTTTAAGACTGAGACAGGCAGAGATGGCTCAGTAGGCAAAAGCCCTTGTAGGGAAACCTGATATTCTGAGTTGGATCTTCAGGATCCACATGGTGAGAGAAGAGAAACAACTCCAGCAAATTGTCTTTTGATCTACACACACACACACACACACACACACACGACTGTAATTTAAAAAATATTGTGTGAGATCCAAAGAACCCAAATGAGTATGAATAATTCATTCATTTACTCCTTCATTCAGACATGAATGAGAGGTCTTGTTGACATCTTGTAGAGATCTGGAGGAATAAGAGGTGTTAGCTGGCCATAGTCATCTGATCCTTCATTCTCTGTAGGCTTGAGACTTGAGGGCCTGAAGTTTGAGGAGCAGTGGACTTGAAGAACCAGAGAATCAATACAATATGCTATTGGGACCAAGGTGAGTCCCTCTTTAGAGTGTCATGATTAAATGGCTCTGGGAAGGGAGAGGTTCCAGAGAGAAAGTTATGGGGTGTTTATATGTCTTAGTCACAGTTCTATTGCTGTGAAGAGACACTATGGCTAAGGCAACTCATAAAAGAAAGCATTTAATTGGGGGCTTGAGTACAGTTTCAGAGGGTAGCCTATTATCATGACAGGCAAGCATGGCTGCAGGCATGGGGCTGAGAAGGAGGTGCAAGCTTTACATTCTGGTTTGTAGGTGACAGGCAGAGCTAGAGAGAGAGAGACAGAGAGATAGACAGACAGACACACAAACACAGAGAAACAGATACAGTAGATAGATAGATAGATAGATAGATAGATAGATAGATAGATAGATAGGCAGACACACACACACACACAGAGAGAGAGAGAGAGAGAGAGAGAGAGAGAGATTGAGAATGGGCCTAAAAGCCCATTCCTATCAATATGCCTCCTCCAAGGCCACACCTTCTAATCCTTCTTAAATAGTTCTACACCCCGGTGACTAGGCATTCAAATATATGAATCTATGGGGGGTCATTCTCATTCAAACCACCACAATGGGCTTTTCAAAGGGGTCTCATTAGATACAGATCTACATGGTAAAGGATGGCATGGGACACCAGAAAAGAGCTGGGGACAGGACAGTGATGATCCATTACTGTGGATATAGCAGAGAGAGCATGGGGACATTGAACGTGTCTTAGTGAGGAGAGTAAAGCAGAGCTGGGTCAGGGACTTAGAGTAAGGGAGAGACAGACAGAGGGAAAGGCAATATGTAAGGAGCTTGCTATTGATTGATTCTCACTACTGTGAGCAATAGGGCTGAATTCTTTTTTTAAAAAGATTTATTTATTTGTTATATGTAAGTACACTGTAGCTTGTCTTCAGACATTCCAGAATAGGGTGTCAGATTTTGTTATGGATGATTGTGAGCCACCATATAGTTGCTGGGATTTGAACTCAGGACCTTCGGAAGAGCAGTCAGTGCTCTTAACCACTGAGCCATCTCTCCAGCCCTAGGGCTGAATTCTTTCTGAGAGTTCTTTATTTTGTTTTATTTTTTTGAGTCACAATCTCACTATGCAGTTTTACTTGGTTAAGACCTCCTTATGTAGACCAGGCTGGCCTCAAGTTCACAGATCTCCTGGAGTGCTGGGAATAGAGGCCTGTACCACACCTGGCTGCCAGAGACTTCTAAACAAACATTTCAATGTTTGCCTCCGAAAGGCCCCCAAAGATAGGAGCCTAGCAGTGTGTTGGGATGTGTCTGTAATCTCAGCTCTTGGCAGGCGGAAGCAGGAGGGGGAGGGAGAAGGGGGGAGGAAGGGAGTGGGGAGGGAGAGAGAGAGAGAGAAAGGAAAAGGCAGGAGGAGCTGGGAACATTTATTAACCAATGCCTGTTTCATAAGAACTTCCCCATAGAAATTTCTAGCTGGAGCTGGGCAGTGGTGGCACATGCCTTTAATCCCAGCACTTGGGAGGCAGAGGCAGGCAGCTTTCTGAGTTCGAGGCCAGCCTGGTCTACAGAGTGAGTTCCAGGACAGCCAGGGCTACATGGAGAAACCCTGTCTCCAAAAAAACAAAACAAAACAAAAAAAACAATAAAAAAAAGTTATTTATTATGTATATGAGTATACTGTAGCTGTCTTCAGACATGCCAGAAGAGGGCACAGGATCCTATTAGAGATGGTTGTGAGCCACCGTGTGGTTGCTGGGAATTGAACTCAGGACCTCTAGAAGAGCAGTCAGTGCTCTTAACCGCTGAGCCATCTCTCCAGCCCATTTGTTTCTAGTGAAACTTTTACGTAAATTTTTTATTTCCCCTGCTTGGTATAATTTTCTTTTAGAAATCACCCTCTCCACTCCTCACATTCCAGAAACTCAATGGCTTGGAGCTGTGGCCCCTTCCTTCATTTGCTTTTAAAATTAGTCAATCTCAAAAGACTCTGAGGTTGGTCTCTAGCTAATAGGGAAAAGTCACCACTCATGGCAAAATAAAAACCAAGTGAACTCCCTACCCCAATGTGCACTCATGATTTTTGCAAAAAGAAATGGTCTTGTCTAGCTACATTTTTTTTTTTTTTTTTTTTTTTTTTTTTTTTTTTTTTTTTTGTATTTTTGAGACAGAGTTTCTCTGTGTGGCCCTGGCTGTCCTGGAACTCACTCTGTAGACCAGGCTGGCCTCTAACTCAGAAATCTGCCTGCCTCTGCCTCCCAAGTGCTGGGATTAAAGGCGTGAGTCACCATTGCCCAACACTTATTTATAATAATAAATAAATCTTTGGGCCAGAGCTAGCAGGGACCGAGTGACCAGGCTGGCCGGAGCAAGCAGGGCCAACTGGAGCGAGCAGAGGTCCTAAAATTCAATTCCCAACAACCATATGAAGGCTCACAACCATCTGTACAGCTACAGTGTACTCATATACATAAAATAAATAAATCTTTAAAAAAACAAAATTATTCATTGTTTCAAACATCAGAAGGCAGAGGCAGGAGGATCTCTGTGAGTTCAAAGACAGCCTGGTCTACACAGTAAATTTCAGATAGGACAGGCCTACATAGTGGGATCCAACAGAAGAAAATTACCCCTAACCCCACAACACACACACACACACAGAGTGTGGAGGAGGTTTACATTTGAGGCGAGGAAACCATGGGGGCTGTCCAAACAGCTGCAGCAAAGACTCTTAGACAGACCAAGAGGAGGTGACGTGGGACCAAAAAAACATCTGCTACAGAGAAGCATGCAGGTTGAAGTTTGAATAGGTGCAGCAAGAAGAAGGAATTCAGGAAATGACATTGGGAAAACAAGCCGACAAGCTGACACCGGAAAGGATCTGGTACGCCAGGTTAGAGTAAAATCCTGTTTGCCTGGCCCTAGGGCCTCCCAGGGGCTCAGCATCATCTTCCCTGAGCACGGATGGAAATGACAAATGGATCTGGATGGAAATGACAAATGTATCTGGACTTCGATACCGCAAAGCTGCTGGGTTTTAGAAGCCAACAGACTAGCTAGCTATGTGACCTCTAACCTCTGTGACCTCCTCCCACCCCACTTCTCTCTCTGAGACAGCAACAATAACTCCTTCTTTATGGATTTGTTGTGAGGAATTAGATAAGATCAAAGCTGTGTGTCAACTAGAAATGTGGACCTAATAAATGTTAGCTACCCTGCTCCTGTTCCCGTGATAATCAGAAACCAGGTAACAAAGCAGAACCACTCACCAACTAGAGACAACGGAGGATGCTGCTCCTGGGATCTGTTTATGGAAGATGAATGCTGCAATTCCCAGCTATATGGGCCCTAGTGGGAAAAATTAGAGGTTTCGGTAACAGCTTCCTTGAGCCAAAAGGAAATCATAGCACTGCTTTAATTAAAGGACAGAGTTGAAAGTGTCCTCCCTGGGAGTTCAGGCATTCAGAAATTGATGTTTATAGTAACTTACAGTTTTTCTCTTTCCTTGTCCATTTCAGCATACACACTGCAAGATGTTTGGGTCAATATGCTATTGACTGGGGTCATCCGTCACTACTGGAGTCTTAACAGAGCCTGTGATGCCTATAGATTTTGATGGAATGTCTCTAACCTCGCTGCTTGTAGGGATGGGCAGGCCTCAACCTTCTCAGTAGACAAAAGAGGTTGTGCTGGCTTTAGGATATGGAGCTAAGGCAAAAAAGAACGTAGCAGAGAAAAAAACTAGGTGAAGTATTTCAAAATCATCCCAACTAGGGACTCAAAATTAGTGTATTTTAAAAGACATTCAGGCCTTTAATCCCAGCATTCAGGAGGAAGAGGCAGGCAGATCTCCAAGTTCGAGGCCAGCCTGGTCTACAGAGCGAGTTCCAGGACAGCCAGTGCTGTTAGACAGAGAAACCCTGCTTTGAATAAAGTCAAAACAAGATCTTCAGTCCTCTGTAATACTCTCACAAGAAGACAAATGCCATGGCAGTCTATGCTAATCGCTCACTAAATCAGAAAAAAAAAAAAAAAAGAAAAAAGAAAGAAAGAGGGGACAGGAGACACACCAGGACACACAGACTTTGACAAGGAAGAACATTCCAGAGTTGTAAGCCTCTGGGGAAATCACATTTGGCCCAGTTCTCTGTGTGTGTGCACGTGTGTGCATGTGCCTATGAGTCTGTGTGTGTGTAGGTGTGTGAATGTGCATGCATGCATATGCCCGTGACTGCCTGTGTGTGTGCGCGCGTGTGTGTTCTGGATGACCATTCCTTTAGTCACATTTCCCCCCTTCAACAGTGATCAACATCTCTATGTCATGCTAAGCAGGAAGGAACACAAAGTGGAAGACAAACCTCTGCCCTTGTGTGCTCTTTTTTTCAAGGAAACACAAGATGTCACTAATTGTAATGGGCTGTAGGAAACCAAAGGCGGCCCTGTGCAGGATCCAGTGGGGATGCAAGCATGCTGGGGAAGAGCTGGAGAAAGCTTCACAGGGCTGGACATCTTCAGCTTCAGAGAGTTGTATGGCAGGGGGGTCAAATGGAAAAAATATACATAAAATAACTTTTATTGGGGTGGGGGGAGGCCGGCTTTTGTTTTTAAGGAAACTTTGGGGACAAGGTGTTATAATTGAGGGGTTTTTTTTTTGTTTGTTTTTTTGAGACAAGGTTTCTCTGTGTAGCCCTGGCTGTCCTGGAACTCACTCTGTAGACCAGGCTGTCCTTGAACTCAGAAATCTGCCTGCCTCTATAATTGAGTTTTTAAGGCTAAATAAAGCACAGGAGCTACAGACTAAACCTAGCAGGCCCCCTATGGCATGCAAGGAGTCTGGACTCCACCCTGTTGGGGGACAGTGACCTCTGAAGTGACACAGAAGCATTGACTCGATCTTGTTTGTGGATAGCCAGCTGGGAGATGGTTCCGTTGATTAAGTATTAGCTTCCAAAGCATGAGGAACTTGAGTTCAGACCCCAGTACTCATTTAAAATTGGGCATAAACACAGAAGAGAACAAAATAGGCAGATCTTGGGGGAGCCTCCTGGCCAACATGTCAAACAGCAGAAATTGGGAGCCCCAGATTCAGTGAGCTGCCTTGTCTCTTTTATGGTGGAGGTGGAAGGTCATAGAGGAAGACAGCAGACCTCCAACCTCTACAAAAGTAGGCACTGGTCATACACCATGCTTGTAGTTGCATGCACAGACATGAGCGAGTGCATGCTCACACACCTTCACACACACACACACACACACACACACACACACACACACACACACACGCAAGACAAAGGATGTTTCTCAGAACCTGCAAGTATGAATTGAAGAGGATTAAAAGGGGGAGCTGGGCAGTTCATGCCTGTGGTCCAGGAGACAGGAGAGTAGCAGAAGGCTGGAAAGAAGTTCCTTTTGCTTTTAGCTCCAGTTCCCAAAGGCGTCCAGCTCTAGACGCCTGAAGGCTTCCAGCTCTGGAGTCACTTTGCCTCTGAATAGTATCAGTTTCCTCATCTTTGAAATGAAGAAACTCGTGAATCACTGATAAGGTCTCTGCTCTTCTGCAAGCACGAGACAGAGTGTATCAGGACATCTCTGCAGGCTGTAAACCTCACTCAAGAGGATGATGCTGGAGTCCCCACGCCCACGTGGCCCACTCGTGCCTTCCCCCAGCTCCTGTTTTTGTTCCCCACCTTTAAGGGCATTGTCTGAGGCCACAAAGAGAAGGTGGAGTGGAAGGTCATCTACTAAACCTAGGTCTCTGCAACTATGGCTTGGCTCAAGTCACTCAAGAGTGCCCTAAGTTTTGAGGTCACAGGACCATCACAATTTCCGGAAAAATTTCTAGGGAGCAATGAAGAGAACATTTAAAGTACCCAAACACCAAAGCTTTATCCCCAATTTTGGGTTGAGTTGCTGTATGATCTTGAACAAGTTAGTTCCAAGGCGATGGATACATCCCAGCTCTGGGCAGCCCAAGGGAACTTGCCACCTCGCCTTTCCCGCCTCTTTCTCTCCTCGGTCCCAGGTGCCTCCCTGACCCAAGGCAGAGGCTTGGAGAGTTTGTTGAGTGCATGGCAAGGCTGGGTGGGGGTAGGGGTGTGGCAGGAGGCCTTGGTTGGGACCCAGAGAGCTCCGCGCGCTCTCGGGCCCCAGTTCCCGCTTCCCCGTGGCCGCGCGCTTGGGTGCAGGGAAAGGAGCGCGGATCACGCGGATCGCGCGCTGCGGCTGGAGCTGCGCAACACGGCGGGCTCGGAGGGTGCGAGCGGGCTGAGCTGCGGGCAGCGCCTGCGCCTCTGAGGTGGGCAGCCCGGCCGACCCGCCCTGCCGTGGCCCTGGCCCAGCTGCCCGCGCGGCTCCCAGGCGCGCCCGCAGGCTCTGGCCCTGCGCCACCGAGGCTCCGCCCCCGCCGCTGCTCTCCGCGCGCCCGAGCCCACCGGGCCGAGCCGAGCAGCTGCGGACCGCGGTCTCGGCGATAGCGGCCCCGGGCTCCCGCCCCCGCAGCCCGGTGGCTGCTTACGTCAGGGAGGCGAAACCCAGAGGAAGAAGAGGAAAAAAAAAGGCACGAGGGCGGAAGGGGAAAAACTTTATTATTTTTTTTTCTCTTTTTCTCCTCCAGGGACTGAAGCGAGGGACAAGCGACTGCGACAGCACGCGCTTCCGAGCGAGCTCCAGGCGCCATCGCAGCCGGCCGAGGCGCACAGCAGCCAGGCCCGGAAGGCCCGACAGCCGGGCCAGTATGTGGGACCCGCAGGAGTTTGAACGCCACTGGCAGGCCGAGTTCCCTGGGGAGGAGACTCCAGTCATGAAGTTGGAATCGGTGCCGGACATGGAGCGCGAGCTCGAGCGTTGCAAACTCAACCTGAAGCGGCTGCAACAGGTGTTGGCCGAGGAGAAGTTCAAAGTCTGGTACCTGCAGGCGGCCCTGGCTGGAGAGAAGATGGATCCACCGGGCGGGCGGCGGGAGGGCGGGGACGGCGGAGGCTGCGGCAGCGACACTGGGAGCAGGGGAGCCTTGGTGAAGGAGCAGGAGCCAGCCGGGCCCGTGCGCGCGCCGCCACCACCGCGCGACAAGGAGGGCGCAGCGGGTCGCGACCCAGATTCCCCTGGCCCCGCGCACCCGGACTCGGAGGTGGCGACACCGGCGGAGCCATCCCCCTACTTGTGCCTGGACCTTCCTGCCTGGCCCGGGGCGGTGGAGGGAGGGGGCGCCGTGCGCAGTCTGACCGCTGCCATCCACCAGCAACTGGTGCAGCCTCGCCTGCTCTTCAGGCTCCGAGAGGACCGTGCGCCCCCCAGCCTAGATGGCACGGGGTCCACTGTACCCGGAGAGGAGCGGCCCTCTGAGACCCAGGCAGGGCGGAGCTCGGAGGAAGGCGAACCGGACGCTTCGGGTGGGGATGATGGAGGCGACTGCAGTGACCACGACTTCGAGATGGTGGATTTGAATGAGAAATTCGTCCTCGGCCACCTACTTATGGCCCCCTACCGGTTTGGGACCCGCGATGAGGCAGAGAAGCCCGCGAGGCCCTGCAGTCCCCATCGTTGGATGCACCTGATCTCCGGAGGCTGGCGGCACCACCGGCGGCGGAGTCGAGACCTGGAGCAGCTGGAGGCGGAGGATGAGTCCCCCAGACGCGGGGCGCGGGAGCACCTTGCCCAGTGGGGGCGCAAGAGGTTCCTGCGTGTGCCGGACCGGGATTCGCCCAGTCACAGCTCGCCTGAGAGAGGCAGTGACTGCAGCCACAACAGCTCTGACCACGAAGACGGCTTCTCCGTAGGTAAGCGTACCCCTATTCTAGGTACCTGGCTGATCCATCCTGCTGGCTGCTGGTACCCCGCCACGGAATGCCTTGGTGGTCCTTTTAACCCTAGGCAGTTGGGAAGCCTTTTTCCCCTCTCTGTAAAGCCATCTGTGGAACACAAAACAAGAGCGCGTGAAGTGATTTTGGGGGTTCAGGTGAGTTTATGAAAATGAACATGATGGCTGTGCCTGGAGTCGCGGGGGGAGGCGAGGCGGGGGAGAAGTGTGGTGGAATGGCGGACTTGCCTAGACCTTGGCAGGACCTTTCATCTTGGCCTTCAGCCCTCACTCCTCACAGATCCTCCAGAGTCTTTTGCACCACCCTAATAGTACTATGCAGAAGCTCCAGAAGTCCCCCATTTTCCCTGAGATTTTTTTAGTGCGGAAGTCCTTCCCCAAATCTTTTGAAGTTATCTTGCATTTTCTCCAGCCTGCATCTCATGCTGGGGGGCCTAATTTACTCCAGGAGGTGCCTAATGCTCCTCTTTCCTGACCATTCTTCCTTCCCAGAAGGCTGCTCTGGGGTCTGTAGGCTTCCCAGGAGCCCTAGAGGAGGGAAAGGCTTGGAATCCCAGTTTTGGGCTGGCTTGGTTCCTAGAAAGCCTGTATGACCCAATGCCTTCCCTGATAAAGGAGATAAACTTAACCTGAGATGTGTTTGAACAGGTGAGCTGAGATCGTCCTGTGTGTTTTGCTTCCTCTTTAATCTGCCATCTTTCTTGAAGAGAGGGCCTGGTTGTAGTTGTCTTTGAATCCCCCTTGTGATCACAGTGCTCCATAAAAAATGTCTAAATTAATGAGCAACCTGCATTGAACTCGAAAGGCTGTTCAGCTCTTCATAGGTCAGGGAGTAGAACTAGGCAAGGAGAAATAGTTAACCGGGCTGTGGGGTGATATGCAACTGCCCTTTTGCTGCATCGTAAGTGCCAGGGTCCCCTCAGGCATGCAGATGGCATGCATTGATGTTGGCATGTTGGTGTCTGGGTTGATTGTGTTACAGCAAGGCACTTAAGATGCCTTCTTGCTCCGTGAATGGGGTGGGCTGAGTGTGGGGAGACACATCAGTGATTCTGGGATTGTTCCAAAATCTCCATTATTAGGTCTTATCTGGGTGAGTTTGCATTTGAATGAGAAAGTGTCCACTTTGCTAAAAGCACATTTGGAAGATCCATCAAGTCATCTGTTTTGATCAATTACACTTATTCATTAGCAGATATTGGCTGCGCTTCCCATAGGTAATGCCTCTGCCATCCCTGCTAGCAATCATTTTTTACGTTCCCCTTTAATTTAAAGCAAGAGCCAAAGATTTTTTTCCCTGGTGCCAGGTTTCAGATGCCCTCCTCAGAGGCTGAAGTCGCCTCGGATGTTTTGTAGTTGGCACCTGTCCCGTTGCTCCCAAGACCCACATCAGTCATTCTGTCAGGTAATCTCAGTGCTCTGGATCTTCCCGGGAGTGATTGTTAATTCTGCAGGCAGTCTGTTCTTTAGCACCTTGATGCAAATTAAAAACCAGCACATGCTTGGGGCTAACTACAAAGGTGTTCCTCAGCAGTAGCTCAGTAATGAAAAAAGGTTCTCTTTCCTTTAGACCCAAGATTCCAGGCAGTGCACATGCTTTGGCACCAGTGGCCTCCGAGAGGCGTTGCCAAAGCCAAGTCTCTTCTAGGGTCTCCTCAAGGCAGACTTGTATAGGA
>NW_022196911.1:72273980-72274777 GCF_008632895.1 Mastomys coucha | reverse complement strand
ACAGCTACAGGTGGAGATCCCGCCTTCTCTCTCCAAAACCTCCGGGAGGATGTGATAGAGAAGATGCACACGTGCAAGCATATGCACACCATATGCAGTGACACATGTATGTGCAGGGTCATAGCAATCGATAGTTTTTCTTTTTTTCTTTTTTTTTTTTTAAGAGATTTATTTACTATTATAAATGAGTACACTGTAGCTGTCTTCAGACACACCAGAAGGGGGCATCAGATCTGATTATGGGTGGTTGTGAGCCACCATGTGGTTGCTGGGATTTGAACTCATGACCTTCAGAAGAGCAGACAGACTGTGCTCTTACCCGCTGAGCCATCTCACCAGCCCGATAGTTTTTCTTACGCTGCAGAACAGTGTACAAGCGGTGGAAGCATTGTGAGGTCATCTTGGCTTGCTTTTCCTGTAGTTTTGTTAAATTAGCGCCCCAGGCACTACTGTTTTCTACATGGATCCAATATCTCTCCCTGAACCCAAGCTCAATCCCTGGTGAAACGGGAACTATAGGAGAATAGGAACTTTTTGTGTCTTCATTTATACAAATGTGTCTAACATATACTAAGTTTCCCGTATTTGTTGAATGGTGTACATTTACATTTATTTGTGTGTGTATATGTGTGGGTTTGCGTGGGCCACAGTGCACACATGAAAGTCAGAGGATGACTTCTGTGACTTGATTCTCTTCTCTCATCTTGTGGGTCCCAAGGATAGAACTCAGGTCCTCAGGCTTGGTGACAAATGCCCATGTCTGCTAAGCCATCTCACTGGTCCAGAGAGATATGTTT
>NW_022196911.1:72264229-72273970 GCF_008632895.1 Mastomys coucha | reverse complement strand
TGTCTTTTCTGTTTGTTACTGTTGTTGTTGTTGTTGTTGTTGTTGTTGTTTGTTTTTGACACAGAGTCTCACTGTGCAGCTCTGGCTGGTCTGTAACTCACTATTTAGACCAGGCTAGCCTGGAACTCAGAGTGGTCTTCCTGTCTTTGCCTACATAGTTCTGGGATTAAAGGTGTGTGCCACCAGGCTGGAGAGATGGCTCAGTGGTTAAGAGCACTGTCTGTTCTTCCATAGGTCCTGAGTTCAATTCCCAGCACTCACATGGTGGCTCACAGCCATCTGTAATGGGCCTCTGATACCATTTTTCGGTGTGTCTGTAGACAGTAACAGTGTACTGTACCCACATATATGAAATAAATGAATGAATCATTAAAAAAAAGAAGAGGTTGGTCCTCTTTTTTTTTTTTTTTTAAAAAAAAGAAAGGTGTGTGCCACCATGCCTGGTTCTCAGAGTAATGTATCTGTAATGGGACATACCAGAATAGATAAAGGAGTGTAGTTCGTGGATAGGACGCATGCTTCACATGCTCATGGCTATGGGTTTAGTTCCTAGCGTCAAAAGCAAGAGGGAAGGAAAGAATAGGGGAAGAAAACACGAGAAAGCGTTATAGCACACAGTTCGTGTCATTGCTTTAAAAGTGTGTTTCCACGATATATAGCTCAATGTTTGGGTAATGTGTGTGCCAGAGGTGATGGCACACCCTTGCAATCCCAGCACTCCTGAAGGCTGCAGCAGGAGGCTGGAGAATTCCTGCTCGGCCTCGGCTACATAGCCCTTATCTAGAAAATGAAAAAGGCCATGGTCTCTGAATCGCAGTGCTCGAGTGACAGTGTGAGGAGTTATTTGATGTTTTTTGTGGCTTACTTTCTACATTAGTTAAAAAAAAAAAAAGGACTTCCTCAAACTGTTGAATAGACACGCTACCATCTCAAAAGAGCTTAGAACAGGCCTGGGAATGTAGTAAGCATGTGAGTATATGCACCAACTACTGCAATAGGCTGAACTGACTCTACAAAACTTTCTACTTCCAGAATATTCTGGATCAACGGAGGCCCATTCTAGAAGCTTCCAGGCAACAGGGCAGGAGCCGGGGCAGAACATTAAACTTGGCTTATGAGCTCTTTGGATTGGCCCCATGTGTTATTTCTCCATCTCTACCGGTGACCACATGCCATATCTGTACCCAGAGGACTTAACTGTAGGGCAGATTTTACTGGATAATATAGCACAGAGTTTTAAGGAGAGAGAACCCTGAGGTAACATAAAATAACCAAGGGACTCCCCCTCCATGGAAAAGGGACATTTTGTTCTAAGTAAAGAGCAGAATCTGAGGTGTTGGGTCATACTGTGAAGTTAGATCTGAGTCTCCCAGGTGCCATTCTCACTGGATATGGCCCTGGGCAGGTCATGGCCTTTCCAGGTCTCAACCTGTCTTTCACGGGCAGCAATAAGGAATAGCACTCACATTGCATACTTTTGTCAGCTCCTGTCCTGAGCACTTTATCCCTAGTTATTAGCTTATGACATATAGCCTCGTGAGACAGAAACTTGAGGCTTGGGGAGCTCAAAGGACGCTCCACCAGTCACCCAGTTTACAAATGGAATACACAGGCAGTCCATTGCTTTCAAATAAATGCTAAGCTTCCTGCTACAAGTGTTAGTGTATACCTCCCAGAGTAGTTGGGAAAGATTGAATTCAGGGAACCAGGAAGTTGTTTAGATTGGTTAATGGCACACTTGACGTATGACCATGAAGTCCACACATGTCTGTGTCGTAATAGCCCTTGTTATCACTGAAATCCCTACCAGACTCCAGACCATCAGGAGCTGGGGTCACCTTACAGGGCTACCACTTACGGGGCTCCTGTGAACTGGGCCTCATAGGTATCAGGGTATAATGCTAGATTTCAGACTTCCCCTCAGTGGCCAGCCAGTCCTGGGCTTGTATAGCTTAATATCCTTCAGTGGAAGCCAGCATTTCCCTTAGATGCTAGCATGCTTCTGCGCCACCACAGTACAGGTACAGGGTCAACGCATCTGTCCTCAGGGTTCGTGAGTCCTTTCTGCAGCCTGTGGTTTCTACTGTGTGTCTGTATTGCTCGTGGACCCAGGTTCTGTCCTCTAACAAAGGTTGTGGGTGGCTTTTCCAAGTCCAGCATCCTTTTGACTGTCGGATACTATTCATCTGATAGTCTGGCTTCAGTTCAAATGCCAAGGTATTTTGCTCAGTGGAGACAAGTTCTCTCCACACAACCTTCCTTTGCCTCTGGCATGGGGATTGAACCTATACATAAAGGGCCTTGTATACTAAAGAAGCCCTCTACCACTGAACTGTAGCCCATCTCCAGTACTTTCTATTTCTCTAATTTTTTTTTTGCTCTTTAGTCATCCATCATCCATCCATCCATCCATCCATCCATCCATCCATCCAGCTCTCCCTTCCTCTTCCCCTCCCTCCATCTGTCCCACTCAGCAAGCCTTTCTCAAGGTCAACATGCAAGCTGTGTTCAGGACTGAGACTGCTCAGGCTGGTGGCCCACCCTCAGCTTTTCATTACGTTTTTGCTGAGTAGAAACCTTAATTTTTAGATAAAGAAACACCTTTTTGATGGATGACTACTGTTAAATCCTACATAGGGAACCAGATAGAGTGGCATATGTCTGTAATCACAGCATTTGGGAGGCGAGAGCAGGAGGATCATGAGTTTGGGGCCACTGTGATCAGCATGTTTCATAAAAAGAAAAAAAAAATCTAAATAAGAAATGTGAGCTGGAGAGAGGGCTTAGCGCTTGCACCTGACTGTGGAAGCCTGAAGATCTGTCTTTGATCCTGGAACCCATGTAAGGGTAGAAGAGAGCCAACACCACAGACCTGGCCTATGTCCTCCAGGTGTGTGATGTGACATGCACCCCATACCAATAATAACAAATTACTAGCCTAGGCTAGACCTGTGTTTCTGTCTACCTCAGACAGATGAGAACCCTGGACCATAAGTGCAACCTTAATGTCATACTTAGGATTCCAAGGAGAGTGTAGGAGCCAGATCTGGCCTGTTCCTATTGTGTCCTCAGCCTTTTCCAGGAATCTAATCAGAGGACACTAAAACTGTAGTCTGTTGGAGGCCAGGTGACAGAGCAGCAGGCCACCTCTGCAGATGGCAGTGGTTAGTCCCATCTTACAGGTGCCTCTGAGGCTCTATAGGAGCCAAGCAGAGCTGTGTAGAGAGCTTATGGAGTTGGCACTGGAGCACAGGGTCTGTCCATAAAGCTGGCTCATGGCATTCTGCCTGCAATGCCATACTGGGCCAGCTGTTCAGGGCCTGGCTGCTCTGCTCTGCTCTCCTCTGCTCTGCCCTCCCCTCCCCTCCCTTCCCCTGTGTTTTCTTTTCTTTTGTTTTCTTTTCTTTTTGTTGTTTTTGTTTTTCAGACAGTTTCTCTGTGTAGCCCTGGCTGTCCTGGAACTTGCTCTGTAGACCAGGCTGGCCTCAAACTCAAGAACATCCCCCCCTTCAGTGCCTCTGCTTCCAGAATGTGGGGATTAAAGGTATGTAGCAACATCATCCAGCTCAGGGCCTGATCGATATACGTGGAAGCCGGTCAGTTGGGTTCTGCTGGACACCTTTTATTTTTAATCTCCAAGGAAAGTGCATTTCCTGCTGGATGCTCATGTTACCTTGCTCATTTGTAATTTAAGGTGCTCTCTCTCTCTCTCTCTGTCTCTCTCTCTCTCTCTCTCTCACACACACACACACACACACACACTCTCTGTCAATGACTAATGAGATTGTTGCACTGGGAGAAATTCCTTGCATTCAGGAATGTATGTGAACTTAATTTAAATTGAATTTTCAGCAGTAGCTGTGAAAAAAGAATACTGTTTTAGTCCCTGTTGTAGAGAGATATTAAATTTTTTTGTGTGCCAAGTGTGGTGGTGCACATTTGTAATCCCAGTACTTGTGATGCTCAGGTGGGAGGATCAGGAGCTCCAGGCCAGCCTGTGCTGTGTCATGTCATGAACCCTGCACCAAAACAAAAATGCTTGACACACACACACACACACACACACACACTCACAGACACACTCACACTCACACACACTCGTGGCTTGTTGTGCTTCATTGGTGACGAGAGTTCACACTGTGTCACTGACTCTCCAGGGCTTTCCTTCCTCCACCTCTCACTGTCTTGCCCTCATCATTAATAGGTGGGTCTGGTTAACCGTCTCTCTATACAAGTATGGAATACAACCAGCCTTGAAACTGATTCCTCTGGGCTATCTGGTTTTCTTCTGGTTAGTTGTAATTTTGTAGTTGTCTCTAGATCAGAGGGTCTCAACCTGTGGGTCAAGACCCTTTGTGGGGGGGTTGTAACCTTTTGGGGGCCATATATCAGATATCCTGCATACTAGGTATTTACATTATGATTCTTAACAGTAGCAAAATTACAGTTATGAAGTAGTGATGAAATAATTTTATGGTTGGGGTCACCACAATCTAAGGAACTGTATTAAGGGTTGCAGCATTAGGAAGGTTGAGAACCACTGGGCATCCCAGCACCCACATGGTAGCTCACACCTGTCTGTAACTCCAGTTCCTGGGCTTCTGACACTGTCACACAGACATAATGCAGGCAAAGCACATTAAAATAAAAATAGATTTAAAAAAAACATTTATCATGTGTGTGTGTGTGCGCGCGCGCGTGTGCATGTGTGCTCATGTGCATGCATGTGCAGGAACTGCATGTGTATGTCATGTTCATGCCTGGTGCTCATGGAACCAGAAGAGGGTATAGGATTTCCTAGAACAGTAGTTAAGGACTGTTATGAACCGCCTTGTGGAAGTTAGGAACCAAACCTGGGTCATCTGTATGAGCAGTAAGTGTTCTTACATGCTAAGTCCTCTCTTCAGACCTCACTTTACCATCTTTTAAATAATGGTATAAACACTTCTTAGGACTGGAGAGATGGAACACTTTAAAAAAAAAACCAAAACTTAAAATCTTGAAAAAAATCTTAATAACAACAAGAAACCAAACCAACCAACCCCGTCCCATTGTGTGCAGAAGCAGTGCATCTGGACAGCAGACAGGGCTGCAGGTAACTGGGATGCCAGGGATATTTCCTTGGCATGACTTTCTTACTTTCTCCAGGTTTCAGGTTCTTTGTCTGTGAGATGGAGGTGGCAGTAATAGGAGAACAGTCTAGACTTGTTATGAAGCCTTCATGAGATAATGTATGGAAATCACAGAGCACAGCACCTACTCCTAAGTTTAACAGCTCTTAGATGACTCTCGCAACTGTTTTTTTTTTTAAAAGATTTTATTTTTATTTATTTTATGTGTATGAGTACACTGTAGCTGTACAGATAGCCATGAGCCATCATGTGTGTGGCTGCTGTTGGTCTCAGGACCTCTGCCGGCCCCGCTAGCTCTGGCCCTCTGACTCAGGCGTAATTTACTGCAGCTGTCTTCAGGCACACCAGAAGAAGGCGTCAGATCTCATTATGGGTGGTTATGAGCCACCATGTGGTTGCTGGGATCCGAACTCAGGACCTTTGGAAGAGCAGTCAGTGCTCTTACCCACTGAGCCATCTCACCAGCCCGACTCTCGCAACTGTTAAGTCTAGAGATTTTCAGTTGGCTGAGCCGGACTTGTATTTACAAGTCCTTCCTGTCCCTCCCATCATCCTTTCCCTCTCTGCCTCCCTCCTTCTCTCTAGTTTTTCCTTCTATGTTGGACATAAAAGCCAGAGCCTGGTACATGCTGGGAAAACCTTCTATCACTACACCCCCGTATTTGCATCTTTTCACATAAAGATGCTCTTAGGCTGGGCAGTGGGGCAGTGGTGGCGCACGCCTTTAATCCCAGCACTCGGGAGGCAGAGGCAGGCAGATTTCTGAGTTCGAGACCAGCCTGGTCTACAGAGTGAGTTCCAGGACAGCCAGGGCTACACAAAGAAACCCTGTCTTGAAAAAACCAACAAAAGAAGCTCTCAGATCCAGTTTGTTTTGTTTTGTTTGTTTTCCTTCCTCCCTTCTTACTCCCTTTACTCCATAAATGTGTTGTTCTTCAGAGGAGACCAGCCTTGGTTGTTTGTGGTCTCTGGTCCTTTTCCTTCAGCAAAGCCAGCAGCTGGGATTTCTGTGGTTCCCGCTTTCCTCTACCTGCTCAACCTAATGTTTTGTTGTTTTGTTTCGTTTTGTTTTTTGTGTTTGTTTTTCTTTTTTTCTTTTGTTTTTTTTCGAGACAGGGTTTCTCTGTGTAGTCCTGGCTGTCCTGGAACTCACTCTGTAGACCAGGCTGGCCTTGAACTCAGAAATCCGCCTGCCTCTGCCTCCCAAGTGCTGGGATTAAAGGCCACCACTGCCCGGCCAGCTAATGTTCTTGATGCTGGTCCTTTTTATGTGTTCTTTTCTGGTGTTTGAGGTGCATACCATGATTCCCTAAATTCCCAAATCAATCCTTCGAGGCCTGGCTCTTCCATAGAACCTGTATTGGTTAAGATATGGGCTTGCTACAGAGGATAAAGTCTTAAGTTGGTACTTAAGCAAGGTGAGAGTTTTATTTGTCTGTCATATGAAAGAACTCTGGAGATAAACAATCTGGAGATGGTTGGTGACTGTTTAATCATGAGGGATTCAGGCTTTTTCATTTTTTTTTTTCTATCATGGTCCCAAATGGCTGCTGGAGATCCACCCATCACACTATGCTTCAGGCAAGAATTTTAAGAACAGGTGAGAGAGGGAGTGACTGTTGGCCGCTGGGCCTGCTATTTGAGAGGTTTCCTAGAAACCAATTGTCTCTCTGGACAGTTTCTGTTTTTAGTCACATTAGCCTAGCTATCAGGGAGGCTGGGAAATAGAGTACTGTATAAGGGCATAAAGCCCTCTCAAGTCAAATGGGGTCTCTGTTACAAGGGAAAAATGGAAGAATAGAGAGTGAGCAGGCAGCTAGCAGCCTCTGGCACGAGCCTTCCAAGCACCCCATCCCGGCTGTGATTGTTAGAGTGAGCCCACACTACACAATTGTTTTTATTATTATGCCATCTATCAGTTCATTGACCCAGGGGACAAATGACAACAGAACCCCTTCTTTTTGCAAGGCACGATGCCTGTTGTGTTCTGAAGCATCACTCTCAAGTCAAGGGTTGGCCAGTTCCTTGAGGGCAGGGACTAGGGTCTGTTTCTAAGCAGTATCTTTTGGTTTTTTGTTTTTGTTTTTGTTTTTTTGAGACAGGGTTTCTCTGTATAGCCCTGGCTGTCCTGGAACTCACTCTAGACCAGGCTGGCCTCGAACTCAGAAATTCCCCTGCCACTGCCTCCCAAGTGCTAGGATTAAAGGCGTTCGCCACCACTAACCGTCTCTAAGCTGTATCTTTCCCAAGGCTGAGCATGAGGCAGGTACTAGAAAAGCAACTATCACAACTCCAGGTGAGAAGCTCAGGGGAAACAAAGCAAAACAACTCCCCCTCACCCCCCCCCAAAAACCCCAAACAACAAACCCCGCAACTTGTCTTCCTTAATCCTGTGCTAGACAATTCAGGTGTTTTGGGGTTTGAGGGTGGACCATGAACCATCTCCAAACGTCAAAGCTGCGCAGCTGCCCAGTTGTCTGTTGTGGACGCTGAGCTCTGTTTGCGTATCAAACAAGATTCAGGAGTAGAAGTCTCTAAGCCCGCCCGCTTCCCTCACCACCGTTCTGCACGTAGCCATTTCTGTCACATGCATCTCCCTTGTCATCTCTGCACCATATTAGCTGCAGAGAAAATCCGCCGTGTCTCCATCGGGAGAGTCCGCTTCCTTTCCCATCCTGCCTTTCTGTTTGAGTCTTGCAGTCATCTGCCTGAGACTAGTCTGTCTGAAGGTGGGTTGCCTCGAGCTCACGGCACGTCTTGTGATTGCTGAGCAAAAGATAGCTTTAAAGGTTTATTGGCACCTAGGAGAGAAGGAACTAAAATATGCTTAGTACCTACTGTCTGCGCCACGTGAAGCCCGGGCTCCTATTGTCACTCTACTGCGCATGCCTGAAATCTCAGCCATTCAGTGGTGGGAGGGTCAGAAGCTTAAAGGTCTGGCTGAATAACTTAATGAGATTCTACCTCAAAAGAAAACGGAGGCTTAAGGGTATAGCTCAGTGTCAGTGTTCTCACCCAGTATACAGGAGGACCTCTGTTCAATTCCCAGGATGGAAAGGAAAAAAGGGGGTGAGGAAGGGGATGGGGGTAGAGAGGAAAGACGATGTTCCACAGACTGAGGGAATCAGTGCTGTGATTAATTTTTCTACTGAAAATTCATATATTTTTAAATTGGCCTGTTGAGTGCATTCAGTGATGCGTTTTAGAACATTCACAAAGTTATGATGTTACCACTACATTTCACTCTAATCTCAGATCACCTCCCACCCCCCCACACACACACACCATGGAGGACTTGGTACATTTTGAGCACAGGCTAAATGAAACCTCATCCTCCCCCCTCATTCCATTTCCTCATTTGTCGTGTGAAGTGATTTAAAATATGTGAAGCTGTTCAGAGACAGGTTGTTATTCAGTTGGTAGTGTGCTTAAAACATTCACAAGAGGGAGGCAGAATGTGAGGCTAGCCTGGTCGACCGAGTGAGTTCCAGGATAGCCAGGGCTATACAGAGAAACTCTGTCTTGAAAAACAGACTCTAGGTTCACTTCCCAACACTGGATAAATATTAAATGGAGTGTCATGATGCATGACCTGTGATCCCAAGCTTAAGGAGGTGGAATCTGGAGGATCAGAATTTCAAGATCCTCCTTGGTTACATAGTGTGTTTGAGACCATGCTGGGCTGCAAGAGATTCTGTCTCTTAAAACAACAACCTGATGTGTGGGGAAGCATCAGGACCTTTTGCTTTTGGGGATGACATATATACACAAAAGGGTTGTTAGGAAACTGGAAAGATGGGCCAGCAGGGAACACAAGTTTGATTCCTAGCACCCATGTTAGGTGGCTTAAACTACCTGTAAACCCAGTTCCAGGGGATCTGAAGCCCTTTTTGGTCTCTATGGGTACCTAAACCCACATGTACACATACCTATTACTCCAAATACATAATTAAAAATAAAAATTAATATTTTAAAGGGGAGCTGTTGGCCTCACTAGTTACCCATTACTGCAGGCCCTGGGGCCCCTTTCTGTTATGAGACTGCCTTAATTCTTCTGGGTCCCATTCTTCCTTTCTGAGCTTTAGGTCCCAGGCAGGAGTTACAGGGTCCCATATTTGAGGCTCCTCCCCTGAACACCATTTATGCCTTTGGTTGTGGTTGTCAGACTGCCATGGGAATCTTGTTCTGACCTATGCTGTTTGTGTTGTAGCTTCAGGATAGCACTATGATAATAGTGCCTAGACACATGGGAAGTGCTCAGTAAATAGTGCCTAGCCACATGGGAAGTGCTCAGTAAATGTTTATGAGGAGCTAGAGGTCCATCATCCCCACCCAAACTACCTCAAGGACCAATTGGTTTGCATCTAGTCTTTCCTCTCCAGCCTCAAGTTACATTTCACATTAAAGATAGATGGCTGCTCTATGCTCCAAAGTCAAAATCTGTACCTTTATTCACAAACTGCTGTGGCTCTCCAAATACAAAGAGTAAGATCTGAGCTTTTATTTGTTTGTTTGTTTGTTTGGTTGGGTTTTTTGTTTTGTTTTGTTTTTCAAGACAGGGTTTCTCTATATAGCTCTGGCTGTCCTGGAACTCACTCTGTAGACCAGG
>NW_022196911.1:72251818-72264160 GCF_008632895.1 Mastomys coucha | reverse complement strand
TTACAAGGCTATTTGGGAAACCCCCTCTTCCATCATACTTGCAAACTTTATGTCCCAGCAGTACAGAGCTTTGTGTAGCTTCCTAACACAGAGCACATGCTTCTCTTTCTGCTTTTGTCTTGACTGCCCCTCTGCCTTGTCTTCAGGACAGAGTGTCATCCATCCTTCAAGCCTAGGATAGGAGGCTCCCTGCTCTGTGAAGTCTTCCCCACATAGAACTAGAACTTGGCTCTCAGTCAAGAGTTTGGTTTCGGCAGGCTCACTGGCTGCTCTTACAGAGAACCCATGTTTGCATCCCAGCATTTGCATGGTGGTTCACAATTGTCTGTAACTCCATGTCCAGGGGATCCAATACCCTCTCCTAGCCCTCACAGGGGCCAGGCATGTATGTGGTACACAGAAGACATACACATATCAAGGAACTGAAAATTCCCTTCTGCAGTGCTTACACTGAAGCCTTGCACCTCCACAATAGCCATGAGAGACAAAATTTTGATCCTCAAAGAAGCCTACATCCTAATTCTTGACCCCTTGTATATAAAACAAAGAGATTTTGAAGATGAGAATAAACTGGGGACCTTGAGGAGTGGTGTGTGTGTGTGTGTGTTTGTGTGCGCGTGTGTGGATGCATGTGTGTGTTGATCAGGGTGATATAACTCCTTACTACTGATTTTGAATATGAAGAAAGAAATGACTGGCCAAGGAATGTGAGTGGTGTCTGGAAGCCACAGAATGCAAGAAAATGACGATTTCTCCATTCTCCAGAAAACAATTTGTCCCTGCCAGCACCTCCGGTATTAGCGTGTAAGCCCTGGGCTAGCCTGGGCTACAGAGTAAGAACTGCCTTGGGTTTCCAAGGTACAGAAATGTCAGACAATTAAATTGGTGTTATTTTAACTGTCATTCACTATAGCGGCTTCGTGGGCTAGGGGTTTGTTTTCCTCCCGTTGGGAGGACTGGCTCAGCGGGGACTTCAGTTTCCAATCCTCTCATTGTCTTACAGTGAGTGGGAAGATGTTTGCCCTCTTGCTTGTGACATCACAGTTTGAAACGTGGATATGCAGTATTACCTTGTGTGTACTTGGAATTAAGGGAGGGAAGCAAACAAAGGATTCAAGCTAATCATTGGCTGGGTGTCCCTGTAAGAATGGAGCCAAGGATGGTGGTTTGTGTTCATGATCCTAGTGTCAGGATTGGTCTCAGTGGGTTCTAGACCGGGCTGGGCTACAGAGTAAGACCCTGTTTTAAAACTAATTTTGTTTTTGTTTTTGTTTTGGTTTTGGTTTTGGTTTTTCGAGACAGGGTTTCTCTGTGTACTCCAGGCTGCCCTGGATCTCACTCTGTAGATCAGGCTGGCCTTGAACTCAGAAATCTGCCTGCCAAAATAAAAATAAAAATAAAAATAAAAAAAGTGCCGGCGGTGGTGGCGCACACCTTTGATCCCAGCACTTGGGAGGCAGAGGCAGGTGGATTTCTGAGTTCGAGGCCAGCTTGGTCTACAGAGTGAGTTCCAGGACAGCCAGGACTACACAGAGAAACCCTGTCTCAAAAAACCAAAAAAAATAAAAATAAAAATAAAAGAAATCCTCTTGCCTCTGCCTCCCAAGTGCTGGGATTAAAGGCATGTGCCACCACTGCCCGGTAAAACTAAATTTTTTTAAAAAGAGTGTTCATGGAAGTCCTACCTGACAACTAATGTCACACTTGGGGGCCAAGCTGGGTTTATGGCCATTTTTAGCTGCAAGGGAGTCTGATCACCATGAAGGATGTTAGAGGAAAGGAACTGTGAATGGCTTTTGGAAAACAGCCCAGTATTGGCTCCGCCATCCTTCCCTGAACTTTGCATGCTGCTATGTTAGAGCAGCTATATAACTGTAAGTCACCCTCTCCACTTCTCTTTGCACAAGTTTTTTAATTGTAGTATCACTGCCTCTTAGACAATGTTGACATAATGTTTTTGCTGAACAAATAGAAGAATGATTGTTTATTTGTTTGGGTGGCTGTATATATTTTGAGGTAGGGTCTCATTATATAGTCCAGATTGGACTTAAACTCAAGATCCTTCTGCTTTTATGCCTCTCTGATGCTGGGGTGGCAATCATGAGCTACTACTGTATCTGACTGATCATGTATTTTCAAGTAAGAATTTATTTTCAATTCATTTATTTTATGTGTATGGGTGTTTTACTGGTTGTCTGTCTAGTGAGTACCTGATGCCCAGGGAGGCCTGGAGATGTTGTTGGGTTCCTCAGAGTTACAATAGTTATGAGCTGTCATGTGGGTACTGGAAGTTGAACCCTGATAGTCTGTAAGAGAGAGAGTAGCCAGTGCTCTTAACTGCTGAGCCATCTATTCAGACCCTGTCCACTTATTTTTATGTATGTTTTACGGATGGTGTGGTGGTTTGAATGAACTGTCTCCTGAATAAGGCTTGGATATGGGAAAGCATGGTCTGCAAACTGTAGCTGTTTGGGAAGGATTAGGAGTTGTTGGATCCCCTGAGACTGGTACTATAGATAATTGTAAGCTGCCATGTGGGTGCTGGGAATTGAACCCCAGTCTTCAGAAGAGCAGCCAGTGCTCTTAGTCACTGAGCCACCTCTCCAGCCTTTCAAGTGAGGATTTTGTGGGGTTTGGAATACCTAGGCAGGCTATTGGTTCTAAGAATTAAAAGACCTTTTACTTTTTTTCTTCCCCCATCTCTTCATCCTTTTCCTTCTGCTCCTATAGCTTAGGCTAGCCCCAAACTATATCGGTAGGCTCTGGGATTACAGCAGTGTCACTTCATCCCTTTTTACTGTTATCTTTTTCTTCATCTACACTTCTTTTTTGCCCTATTCAAGAGCTGGGATTTTCTGTTCCTTCCCTCCCGCTTTCCTTTCTTTCCTTCTATTCATTCCTTTTTTCTTTTAACAAGGTCTCACTGTGTCCTTGGCTGCTCTGGAACATGCTCTGTGGACCATTCTGATCTTGAACACACAGAAATCTACCTGCTTCTGCCTTCCTGAGCGCTAGGATTAAAGGCGTGGACTACTATGCCTGGTTTGCCGTGGCCTTTTCTTATATTAGCCTTTTCAGGCTTTAGAGTCCCCAAGTTTCTAATTTAGATAACTGTTCCTGCTTTTAATAAAGCTACTGCCAGCTGAACATGATGGCACTAGCCTATAGTTCCCAGCACTTGGTAGACAGAGGCAGGTGGATCTCTGAGTTCCAGGACAGCCAGGGCTGTTATACAGAAAAACCCTATTTCAAAAAACCAACCCCCGCCCCCCAAGTCTGCTTCAATGTCAACTTGATGATCAGGATACATATGCACCTGGAGGTTTCCTTGAGCCCTGGATTCTCTTGCCTTACCTCAAGTGCTGTGATTACAGGCATTCCCCACACAGATGGGCTCCTTGGCTGTATGCATGTGTATGTAAGAGGTGAGGTTAGAGCAAATGTGGAAAACAATGTTAGAAGTAAGAGACTAGATTGTTTTCTCTTTGCCTTCAGCCTCTGCCCCACCTTGTCTATTCATGTCTCTCTCTTCTCTTCTGAAACAAGGTTTCACTGTGTTGTCATTTTGTTCTGAAAATGTTGTCAAATGCCTGGGCTTAAGACATCCTCAGCTTCTGCAGAGCTGGGGACTCAAGGCCAGTGCCACTATGCCCATCTTATTTTGCTGTGTTCTTATTCAGTGATTAAACAACTGTGAGAGTCAAGAGAGCATTCTGATAACTGTATGTTGTACATGTGTATATTGTTAACATTTTTATTTTATTATTTATTTTTTACATTTTTTTTCTGTAGATGGTTGTTTTGCTTGCATATATGTCTGTGCACCATGGATGTGCCTGGTACTGTGGGAGGTCAGAAGATGTCTTTGGAACTGAAACTTGAGGTGGTTTTGAGCTGCAGTATGGGAGCTGGGAATTGATTCTTGGTCCCCTGAAAGAGCGGCCAATGCTCTTAACTTCTGAGCCATCTTTCTAGCCCTAGTCTGAGTTTTGGTAGTGTTTAAAGGAAACTGACAGGCCATGATGTCAAGGCCTCTGGCTCCAAGTACAAAATCACTAGATCCCTAGCAGTGAAAAGGATCCTAGAATTTAAAACCATGAAAATCTATTTTGTGCAGCTTGACATGGGTCTGTGGATACATTGCTTATTTGTGAGAGCGGAAGGCCTAAGTGTCCATTGTCCAGCTCGCTGAGAAATATGATTTTTTTGGGGGGGGGGGAATCTCACACACTTGGAAGTGATGGAATCCTAGAAGTGCAATGCAAATGTTGGGGTTCTTGTCTGGTAATTAGATTTTTTTTTTTAAGATAGGATCTTGCTGTATATTTCTGGCTGGCCAGGAACTCACAGATGAACTACTTGCTTCTGTTTCTGGAGTGCTAGGATTAAAGGTGTGCATCAGCGTATCCACCACAGATTTTTGGAGCCATCCTGGGCAGTGTTCGTATTGCTTACATCATTATTTCTAATCATAAAGAACAGACTGGTAAACAAAAGAATGAAGCTCTTAATCTGTAAGTTAGGGATAGCTCACTACAATATTATTCAAAGTATATATATGTGTGTGTGTATATATATATATATATATTTACTTTCTTTTGTTAATCTTGTTTCTTACTCATGATAACCATTGATCATCTATAACTCTGGTCTGAAGTCCTTTGAGACGGTGCTAGTGGCCTTGGCCAAGTGGTGACTTATTTGGCCTTCAAACAACTATTCAGAGCAAAGGTATTTTTGTTATTGTTTTGACTGTGTGTGGGGGGGGCGAGGGGTGCTGTTATAGTAGTTCCTCATGTAGCTCAGTTGGCCTTAAACTTGTTATGTAGCCAAGGATGGCTTTGAACTTTGGTCCTTCTGCTTGGACCTCAGGAGTCCTGGGATTGCCATCATAAGCCACTGTGGATGGTTTTTATGCAGTACTAGGGACCCAACCCAGGGCTTCCTGCGTGCTAGGCAAATGCTCTACCAGCTGAGCTGCATCTTCAGCCCTCACCACGAACTATTAATTTCTTCGGGCTGTAGGTCTGAGATAATGTGAATGGACTAGATGACTTTCTAGTCATAAATCTTATGAAATCCAATAAGTTAAATGAAGCTGGGACTCTGAACCCTGTAACACCTGTAGGTGTTGCCTGGCTTGGAGTCAGAGGAACGTGAGAGTTACGGTTTAGACCTGAAATGTTTCCAAAGGTTCATGTTTTGAACATTTGTTTCCCATCTGTTGGCACCATTTGGGGATACTGTGGAATCTTTAAGAGGTGGGCCCTGGCTGGAGGAAGCAAGTCACTGAAGATTATGATTGGGCTCCTAGTTGTCAATATGTGAAGCTGTATAAGTCCCTGCTGCCCTGGACTAAGGTGGTCCATGCTGTCCTGTGATGGACTGCAACCATCTGAAATTGTGAGGGAGAATAACTCATGTCTAGTGTAACTAACATACCAGGGTTACAGCTATGTCTTCTGTAGCCAGACATTTGCCCCACTAATTAAAGAACTTTACCTAGCCGGGCAGTGGTGGCGCATGCCTTTAATCACAGCACTTGGGAGGCAGAGGCAGGCGGATCTTTGAGTTCGAGGCCAGCCTGGTCTACAGAGTGAGTTCCAGGACAGCCAGAGCTATACAGAGAAACCCTGGCTCGAAAAACCGAAAAAAAAAAAAAAAAAAGAACTTTACCTCTCTTTGAGACATTTTCTTTCCTGAAAGAAAAAGGTATGATTCCTAGTACCACACACACACACTCACACACACACCCTACCTCTCAGTTAAAATTCTAATGTACAAAAAGTATGTATCACACAGTATGACTTATAGCCAGAGCTGTGCAAATGCAAACGCTCACCAGTGTGATGGTCAGGGTCTGGGGCTCCATTACTTAGGCACAGTCCTAGCTCCTTCACGTCATTATTGGGTGACCTTGAGTGAGTTTCTTGGCCTTTTTGTGTCTTGGTGTCTGTATCTGTAGACCAAGGAAACCATACTCATACAAAATCAATGTCTAATTAAGTTGTGTGAAGACTACCCAAATCAGTATATATGTATAAAGTACTCTGGACAGTAGCTGGTACACAGCAGACACTCAGTGCAGACCGGTTAAACTTGTCACAGTCATGACTGGTGTGGCCCTGAGCATTGCTGAAATAGACGACGAGGGTGAAAAGAGTATTATGCTCGTCAGGTAGCCTGGCCATATTCTTAATTGAAACCCGAGGCTCTTGGAAATCCTGCACTTTGAATAATCTAGGAGCTGGAGCAATGAAGCGTCCAATTACAGATGCCTCTCAGCAGCAGTGAGCAAGGTGAGACCTCCACAAGGCCTCGCTGGGTTGTGATCCTATTATGGAGAAAGCCCTGCTTTGTATGCAGCTGCATTGTCTTCGCTTGGCTGCATAATTGTGCCTTTTTGTCTTATTTTAAAACATCTGGAGAACTGTCGAGTCCACTCCCAGTGACAGTAGTGAAAGCCACAGCATGTCACAGCTCTAATGAGTCTTGCTGACACTCTTATGGCCCCACTGAGGCAACTAGACCAGAGCAGGCTCACAGGCTAGGCTGGCATCCTGGCATCCCTGCTCCCTTTGAACACAGACAGCCCCACCAGATTTCATGATGGGGCTCCCCAGGGTTCCCTAGGATCTCTCACACCTGCCTTCTTTGTCTTAGAAAGGCATTGGGGTTGCTTTCTGAATGTTGGGCTTGTTGGTAACATTTGTGGGCAGCAGTGCTAAAGCAAATTAATTATTCATGAGTGGACCTGAAGGAGCTGTTGTTAGCTAAGTGAACTCCCTCTGGCCTCTAGACCCACAGTCCCCACCAGAGACTTTGGTCAGATGGGAGACAGCTGTGACTCCACTCCAAGCTCAGTACAGTCTGCTGACATGCTTTGTTTGAATTGCAGAGGGTTAAAATAAAATGAAATTGTTTCTTTAATCTAGAGATTCCTCTGTAAACATATGTACTCCCATCTCTCTCGACGGATGGGGAGATTAACAGATCATGCATCTGGTAGACTAGGTGGGATTTTGCCAGTTGTTCCAACCTTCCTCAACCCCTGTGTCTACAAGCACAGAGAGTATGGAAGGTAATGGGCTGAACAAGACTCAAGTATGGGCTTCCTGGCCTTGTGTCTTGCCTCTGCATAATTTAGCTGCATGAGCTTAGGCAAATTACATAACTTCTGCAGGCAAATTACATAACTTCCCTAAAAAATGGGGTCTATAATAGTTTATTTAACAAATACTTGAAAAGAAGGAAATGGGTTAGTGTGTGTTTGGACTGGCATATACTAAGTGCTACTTAGATGTCAGTATCTACCGGTGTTACAGAGCTGTTTGGTTGGTTGCTATAGGCATTTGAGGTTATAGTTCTTGTGTTAAGGATTCTTTCACAGACCACAAAAATGCCCTTCTTTCCTAGTGTAGCTCTGAGCTAGCTAATAAGCCCTTTTCTCCATCCCTCAGACTAGGTCTCAGATCTTGGGATGTAACAATTATGTTACTGGAATGTAACAGTTATGTTACAGTAACACCATCCCAGGTAGCCAGACTTCCTCAGTGTTCTAGTAGTTGAACCTCATATAGGTAGCTATAGATCTAGACATAGACGTAGATACAGATGAGGTTTCTCAGTTTGCTTTCTGTTGCTATCATAAAGGGCATGACCAAAACAACTTGGGGGAGGAAAGGCTGTATTTTCTCTTATGCTTCCATGTCATAGTCTATGATTGAAGGAAATCAGAACAGGAACTGAAGGCAAGAACTTACAGTCAGGACAAAGGTCATGGGGGAACAATGTCTTGTTTGTGGCTTGCTCTGCCTATCTTCCTGTAAGCCCTAGGACCACCCGCCAAAAGATGATACCAGCCACAGTGAGCTGGGCCCACCCACATCAATCCCTAATCAAGAAAACGCCAGATAAACTTGTCTACAGGCCAGTTTGGCCGAGGTTCCTCTGTGGAGGTTCCTTCTTTTCAGATTGTCTAGATTTGTATGAAGTTGGCAAAACCAAGCAGCACACCAGCCTTCTGAGCTCTTGTCGATCTGCCCTCCTGCAGGCCCTGGTATTCTCAGCTTTCAGAGGACAATGGCAAACTTGGCTTTACTGAGTTGGAGGAGGACTGGGCATGAATTTGATTCGGGCAATATTTTACTTTTCAAATGAGAAGACAAATACATCTTAGCCACTATACATATATACTTTGTGCTAAATTGGGATAGAAACGTTTACAACCACATTTTTTACATGCAAGCTATTAATTTTTTTATTTACTACTATTATTATTTTGTTTTGAGACAGCGTCTTTTGTGGCCATAAACTCACCATGTACCTCTCTGATTCCTCCTGTTTCCCAAGTGCAGGAATTAGAGGTCTAAATTCCGTTATTTTTGTCTTTGAGATAGGGACTTAATATCTAGCTAGGGCTGGCCTTGAACTTTCGGCCTGAGTGCTGCTACCACACCCAGAATAGATCTAATCCTCAACACTGCCTTCTGGAAATCAAACCTGGGCCTTCAGGAATGCTAGGCCAACATCCTACCATTGAGTCACATTGAGTCATGTCCCAGCCTAGACCTTAAATCCCTGGCTCTTTTCTTCTTTTAAATTGCTTCTGCCTTATAGACATTTTTAGCATTTGGCTTTGTTAAGGTAGGTAATTTAGACTTGTTAAGGAGTAATTTACATATTTCCGCTTAAGTCAACCTTGGTGGATGCAGATTATTCATGAAAGGAAGGAAGAAAGAGGAGGGGGAAGGAAGGAAATAGGGAATAAATGGGGGGGTGGAGGGAATAGGAAGGAGGAGGGGCAGACAGAGAAAAGGAGGGGAGTGCATAGCAATAACATATACTAGTGTCATGGATTCTAAAAATTGATGAAGAGGCACCCTCATCCCCCTCCCCTGCTTTGAGAGACAGTGTTTCTTCATGTACCAGTCAGTCCTTAAACTCACTAAATAGCCAGGGCTGATCCTTCTGCCTCCACTTTCCAAGTACTGCGATTACAGGCATTTACCACCATGCCTAACTCCAAAAATTAATCTTTATTTAAAGTTGAAGAGCCTTGACAGCTGATCACTGGGTTTAAGGCAGGGAAGAGGTGCTATGCAGCACTTGACAGCTCTTGAAGACAGGCTCAGTGGCCTGCCGTACCACTGCCTGTCACCATGGGCAGGACAGAGCTGTGCTGCAGCTTGCAGGTAACCTCTGCAGAGCTTGGGCAGGGGACAGAGAATGACCTTTAACCTCTGCAAACCCAATTCAAAATATCACACCCAGTCACTGAAATGGCGGGGAGTGGGCATCCTCTTGCTCTGAGGGTGGCCCTCATCCTTGGGCCCCAGACGGACTGACAGTTTTCTCTGTCCCTTAAACCATCATCTAGGGGATCAGTTCAGGTGAGGTTTATGGGAAAATTAGTCAGAGTCTGAAGTTTTGTGCCTCTGGTTCCCAGAGTGGCCTAACCTCCACTCCAGCACATTAAGAAATCAAGACGCTTTAGAAACTGAACTGTGGAAATGATTGGCTTTTCTTAATCTCTCGGCTGAAGCTCAGAGAAAACTGTGCTGTGCTTAGATAGGGCGATCCCATTTGTAGCTCCAGTTAAGGATTTGTAGAGGATTTTATATTCCTTTAGTTTTTTGGCAAACGATTAAAAAAAAAAGAAATCTCCAATCAAAACCCCTATCTTTCTATCTTGATTTAACACCTGTTTCATTCTGCCTTGCTTAGAATTGGTAATGCAGGTAGTAGGGATTGGCTCCTGGTGGTAACTGCAGGCTCTGGAGCCAGGCTGCACACCTTTAAAACTTCTCTCCTGCCTGTCAGTTAGGAGATTTACTTACTTATTCCTCTGCAGGTTGGTTCTGAGACAGGGTTTCCTTGTGGAGCCTAGGTTGCCCTCTGATTCAGCCTCTCAGGAACCGGGACTACCATTTGTGGTACCATGCCAGGTTTATAATGTGCTAGGGACTGAGCTCAGGGCTTCCTTTGTGGTAGGCACATACTTCACCAACTGAGCTACATCCCCATCCTTAGTTATGAGAATTTAAAAAGTGGTTCTGCCTCTTCATGCCTGGTTTTATCTGTGCAGTGGATGTATTAGTAGCTCTGTCTCCTGGAGTGTTGTACAACTGAATGTGGGAACCCTTGGGAACCATTCAGCACAGACCTGACATACAGCAAGCCACCTCTGTTTTCCCAGTATCTGCTGGAGCATCAATTACCATCTCTCTACCTGTTAAGTATTTGCTGATTAGCCTGAAAGAAAGATGGAGGAAATAACTAAACCATTTTTGTTCTTCTACTTCTGAAATATTCCAGATAAAGAACTGACAAGAGGCCAGAGAGCTGGTTCAGATGTTAAGGGCGCTTCCTGTTTAGTCATGAGGACAGATTTCTGATCGCTGCACCCATGCAACAAGCCAGGGGTCTGGTGAACATCTGTAACCCCAGCTCTAAGTAAGGGTGGAGGCAGGAGGATCACTGGGACTTCACTGGGGCATGGTGGCTTCCGGCCTAGCCAAGAAAAGCACAAGCCCTAATTTCAGAGAAAGAGAGAGACCCTGCCTCAAAGCAGCAGGCAGAGAAGAGGAGAGGAGGGCACTGATGCCATCTTCTGGTCTCTGAATTGTCTGTCTTTGTGTCTGTATGACTCTTCTCTGTGTGACTCTTTGTGTCTTTCACATATACCTGCACATATACACACAAATAAATGAAGACATTTTAAAAATTGTATGTTAAATCATCTGTAAAAACATCATAAGGAAGGAGCTCCAGGAGCTGCTGAGTCTGGCGAAGGCACTTGCTGCCAAGCCTGCCAACTTGACTTTGATTCCCAAGCCTCAGGGTGGACAGAGAGAACTGACTTCTGTAAGTTGCCCTCCAGCCTCTACCTGGAAATTTCCCCAAATGAGTGAATAATGTGATTTTTTTTTTTGTAGCAGCGTCCTAGCCAGGCATGATGATACACATGCCTGCCTGTGATGATACACACCTATAATCCCAGTACTTGAAAGGTTGCAGCAAGAGATTTACAGTGTTGTTTTTTTTTTTAAAGATTTATTTATTATTTGTTTATTACAAGTACACTGTAGCTGTCCCCAGATGCATCAGAAGGGGGCGTCAGATCTCATCACAGGTGGTTGTGAGCCACCATGTGGTTGCTGGGATTTGAACTCATGACCTTCGGAAGAGCAATCGGTGCTCCTACCTGCCGAGCCATCTCACCAGCCCGTGTGTGTGTGTTTTTTGTTTTTTTTTTAATTTTTTATTTTATGTTATGGGTGGGTTTTGACTACAAATATGTCTGTGTTTTGCATCCCGGGTACATGAAGAGACTACCTTCAGAGTTGTGAGCTTTAAGGCTAGCCTGGGCTACAAGTAAGGTCTTATCTCAAAAAACTGAATGAATGGACAAAATTCTTGTGTCTGGCCCCTTTGAATGGAAAGATGTGGAGTCTCAGTCTCTCTCTGTATGTTTCTCTGTCTTGTCTGTTTGTCTCTGTATATATAATTTTTGGGGTCAGGTGATCTTTTACTGAAATTCTCTCTCTCTGTCTCTCTCTCTGTCTCTCTCTCTCTCTCTCTCTGTCTCTCTCTCTCTCTCTCTCTCTCTCTCTTTTTTGAGACAGGGTTTCTCTGTATAGCCCTGGCTGTCCTGGAACTCACTCTGTAGACCAGGCTGGCCTTGAACTCAGAAATCTGCCTGCCTCTGCCTCCCAAGTGCTGGGATTATAGGCATGTGCTACCACTGCCCGGCTTATAGAAATTCTTTTCTTGTGTTACTTAACTAGCCAGGCTTCCCACCGCACCATTGCTGATGTCATCTATGATGTCATCAGGGTGGTGCCTCACATTGCTATCCATAGATCCTGAAGTACCCAGGATCTCCTAAGTAGTTCCAGAAAGTTCTGTGGCTAAAAACTGGTGTTACATGTGTGCTCTTGCATACCTTTAATACCAGCATTCAGGAGGCAGAGACCGGAGGATCTCTGTGACTGTGAGGCCAGCCTGATGTATATGGCAAGCTCCAGGACAGCCCGGAGCTACATAGAGAGAACTTATCTCAAAACAACAAACAAACAAACAAACAAAAACAAAACAAAACAAAACCCAGAACTGGTGATGTCTGTTGGTCAGTGTTGACAATCTTATCAAAAGTGACAGTTTCACTGCTTTATGTTTTTCTGCTTCTTTGTCTTTCTTGGTGGTTCCTCGAAGGCTCTGATGATAAGGGCAGAGGCAGAAGGCACCACCTCAGTCTGGCCTGTCCTGAATGGTCACTTTCACTCTAATTCTTCCACATCTCCAGTACTGCCCTGATGATATCATCACCCTTTTTTTTTT
>NW_022196911.1:72229667-72251808 GCF_008632895.1 Mastomys coucha | reverse complement strand
TGTAGTGAGGAGGGAGAGACAGACCCAGGGGGCCAATCTAGGGGTCAAGGTGGATGTGACACTAGAGACATCTCCTGTGTACTTCAGGTGCATGACTTTGATCTTGTTGTGGTCAAACTGGGATGTAGAGGCCCCTGGTGTTGGATGAACCAAGATTTAGGACTACTGAAGAAAGTTTATGTGTGTGTAAAATTTTAAAAATTTAAAACTTATGTGTTAATTTCACGGGTGTGCATGTGAGTGGAGGTCAGAGCACGACCTGTGGGATTTGGCTGTGTTTCCCCCATGTGTGTCCCAGGATCAGGTCACCAGGTACTGCGCTGTCACACTACCTTCTCTGCTATAAATGCGTCTTCCTTTGTCATCCATGCTGGAGTGGATCTTCCTGCCTCAGGGAGCTATGTTGTTCTGCATCAGCCTTTTGACTAGCTGGGACTGTAGGTGTGTGCCACGGTACCAGGCTCCGGAATCTGTATTTTTATCTAGCCCAGAGGATTCTAAATAGCCAAGTCCAGCCACCAGGGTTTGGCAGGCTTTCCTAAGGTTGCTGTCAGGTGGTAATGAATGTCTAGTGAGTTTAAATATAGGTCCCTTTCTGCCCCCACAACCCAAAGGTTGACATTGAAAAGAGGCCAAAACAAGAAAGAAAAAGAAAGGGCACCAATTTTCTTAAGAACTTGAAGCATTCTAAGCAAAGCAGGGAAAGAAAGTTCTTTTTGAGTTGTGTGTGAGTAGATAAGACATTGCTAGACAGCTGATAAAATAATCCATCTATGTTTGGAGCCAGCAAACAGAAGGAGCCCATAGTGACCTTTTGCTCCAAAGAAAACACAGTGGCCCAAAGCTGAGTGGCACTTGG
The DNA here is from genome assembly GCF_008632895.1 of Mastomys coucha. NCBI lineage: Eukaryota > Metazoa > Chordata > Mammalia > Rodentia > Muridae > Mastomys > Mastomys coucha. The sequence continues at coordinate 72,250,949 of NW_022196911.1, read as the reverse complement.
ACAATGGCACAAAGTGTTTTCAGACTTACTGTTTGCAGTCCCTTGATTGGTCGGGGTTTGACTCATGCAGCTGACCCTTTCCTGGCCCCAAATAGGCATTGTAGTATTTGACAGTTTCATGTTCAGCTTCTGTGTCTATACTTACTTGGTTTCCCATGGCTGAGTTCCAGGGAAGGGGGATTCTGGTATAAGAGTCAGCAGATCTTTCTCTCTAGGTGACAAGTGACAACCCCGTAGTGTGCCCATGTAACTGAGCTTCTGACCTCAGTCCTTTATCTTCTGTGTCTGTTTTTTCCTCGTTCAGAGAAAAGAGTCTTTGTTAATTTAGATGTGAGTGGTATGGAAAGTGTGTGTGTGTTGTTCAGGAGTGGGGACCTCTCTAGTTAAGACTGCTTCGCTGCAGTTTCAAAGTTTTCTGAATTTACAAATAGTTGGCCGTACCTGCTGGACTTTGCTAAGTGGAACCTTCCTTGATGTTTTTAAAAACCATTCTGAAGTGCTTATAGCCTCCAATCCAATCAATAAAAAGGTCAACAAAAGCCTTTTCCTAGAGACCTCGGTGTTGATGGAGGAACCAAGCCACCATGAATCAGAAGGTTAAGAGAGAAGGGTGTAGGCAGTAAAACACACCCACTTCAGTGCAGGTTCAGAGAGGAAAGCATTGTCTGTGTGACTTTATGACCCAAGGGAAATCAATTCTGAGCTACCATAAACCACTCCTATCTACGAAAGGGATGCCTGCACCATTAACCCAAATATCATTGATCTCTGTGCCGAGCAGCACCCTAAGGGGAAGAGTCCAACATTGCTTCAAGGATTGGGAGTCCTCCTGTGGGGCCATGTTGGTAAATGGCATTCACTGCGTAAATGCTGACCACAGAGACCATACTAAGGGCATAATGCAGACCACAAGCTAAGGGATTACCTGCTCTAACTGGCTAGCATGACTCAAGTTTCCTCTTTATATACACCTGGCAACCGCTGTTGTTTAACTGGTGAGCATCGACAACAAACGGCACACCTTTGCTGGCCGGTCAGTGGGCACAGGAGTGGAAGCACCTGATCCACCATCTTTCCCACATCCTTTGGCATTTGTCATCTTCAGCTCCAGTGTCCACATGCAGAAAACCCAGCAGCCTCCTCTTGAAGCCAGGATCATAAAGGAAGCCATTGTCAGTAGCCAGCCTCTTCCTGTCAGGGGGGTTCTAAGACTTTCTTTCATGGGTCAGCAAGTTTTGGTGGTGTATACTGTTGAGAAACCCAACACAGGCAGCCATTCTTAAAGAAAGTATCAATTCCTCTGTGCCTAGGTAGCTTGGATGTCCTGAATTGTTGCTCTTCACACTCCGTTTTCCCAGACTACAGGTGGGGCTGTCTGTCAAGTGACAGGCTATCCAGGTCAACCAACCAGAGCATCTTCTAGCATCCACCTCATCCTTGGTACTTGGTACTCTGAACACCTTTTTTAAACCCATAGAACTCAGTGGGTCTGCTCACATCTCTTTCCTAGACAGAAGCAGGGAAGGCATTCTGAGAGCAGTGGCCCTCAAATGTCTCATCTTCTAAGGAATTATAAAACTATAAGACTGCTTATAAGATCTCTTCCGGTCCCCATGTTCTCTCTCGGTGGAGAAAAGGCACAGAAGATAACTCTAATTTCTGGCAGAGGACCTTAGTTTTTATTATTCCAAATAATATTACAATGAGAAGCCATGTATGGTACCAAAGCATGGGTCACACAAATGAATGTTTTCTTTGTTTTGTTTTGTTTTTTGGGTTTTTCGAGAATGTTTTCTTAAAAAAAAAAAATGTATCCAGATGTGGGACTGGAGAAATGGCTCAACTGGTGAGAGCTCTTGTTGTTCTTCCAAAGGACCTGGGTTAGTTCCCAGCATCTAGAAGATGGCTCACAACTGCCTGTAACTCCTGTTCCAGGAGATCTGATGTCCTCTTTTGTGGGCATCAGGAACATACATGGTACACATACACACATGCAAGCAGATACTTACATACATGAAATAAAATCTACACTGTTAATCCATTTCCCAAGAGGCAGAGTCAGACCACCTTGGCCTACATAGTGAGTTCCAAGCCAGCCAGGGCTACATAGTGAGACTTTGTCTGAAAAAAAAAAAAAAAAAGGAAAAGTCTAGATATGCAGTCACTAAGTTGAGAAACACACATGTATTTTAAATATCAATAGGGGCAGCCAAACTCTCCTTTGAAATATGGTTAACACAGCTTATATCCTAACCATACCTTTTTCTTATGACTCTGAGGGTCCACCCCAGAGCTGTGGGCATGGTAGGCAAATTTTCTGCTATCGAGCTATGCCCCTATCCTAAACCTTCTAAGGGGATCTGTTCTCATTGTTGCCATCATCTGTTACTGCGGGTGGCTGCGCCAGGCCGATGGGTCCTGATTACTGATAAGGCTCTGTGTCTTCTCTTACATTCTTGGCTGTTTCTTCTTTGTCGTATTCTTTGCCCACTCTTTGGATTTAATGTGAATATACCTCATGGCTCAAGATGGAGGTGCATGATCATAATCACTTGACTCAAGAAAAATTCTTTATCTTTTTATTTCTAGTTTCCAAGAGTTACTTTTTTTCTATAATTTTAAAATAGAAATCCATGTTGACTTTTCGAGAATGCTCTGCTCAAACATGTTGGGGTGTTCATGTGCTTTTTTGTTCTTAATCTGTTAATGTGGTAGAGCCTTAAATTCCTGGGATGAGGAGCTGGAGAAACGGCTCAGCAGTTAAGAACTCTGCTCTGCTCTACTCTGCTCTTTCAGGGACCAAGTTCAGTTCCCAGCGCCCATGCCAAGTAACATAAAATCAACTCTAGCAGCTCTGACATCTGTGGTCATCTGCACTCACCTGCACATACCCACACTCGCAGATGCACATCTATACACAATTAAGAATATTAAAAATAGACCTTTAAAAAAAAAGGCTCTGACAGCCAGACATGATGTCATAGTCCTTGCTCCCAGCTTCAGTGTCCATTTGCTGAGTTAAGTGCTTGCTTTGCAAGCATGAGGACCTGAATTGGGGTCTTCAGTATCCATGTAAAAGCCAGAGGTGGCCCTACGAGCCTGTAACCAAAACGGGAAAAAGTTAAGATGAAGATCTCAGTTTTGTGGTTGGAGGCTGGACTTAGACTCTCGTTAATCCTCCCAAGTGCTGGAAGATCTGTTTCAAAACTTAACATGTCAGGTCTAGAGAGAAGGCTGAGTGATTAAGAGTGATGGTGCTCTTTCAGAAGATCCAGAGCAACCCATTACAGGCAGCTCACAAATGCCTGTAACACCAGTTCCAGAGGATCTGGTACTGTTCCTGGCTTCTGGGAGCACCTACACACATGTGAACTCTCTCTCATACTGTCTCACGACCCTCCTCTCACTTAAATAAAGATAATTTAAAAATGTGTCAATGGAGCTGGAGCAGTGGTTAAAACACTGGTTGTATTGGGCAGTGATGGTATACTCCTTTAATCCCAGCATGGCAGAGGTGGATGAGTCTCTGAGTTCAAGGTCAGCCTGGTCTATAGTTTCAGGACTGCCAAAGCTTCATAGAGAAAACCAAAAACCAAAAAGAAAAAACAAACAAACAAATAAACAAACAAACATTGGTTGTTCTTCCAAAGGACCTGGATTCAGTTCCCAACACCTTCATATCTACATGGTGCCTCACCACCACCTGTAACTGCAGTTCTAGGGGATTTGACACCCTCTCTGGCTTTCTTGGGCCGCACACACATACACATGTGCATAGACCCAGATACAAGTACAGCACCCATACACATAAAATAAATTGTTTTTGTTTTTTGAGGCAGGATTTCTCTTTATAGTCCGGACTGTCCTGGAACTCACTCTGTAGACCAGGCTGGCCTTGAACTCAATTCTGCCTGCCTCTGCCTCTCAAGCACTGGGATTAAAGGCGTGCATCCTGGCTGTTTAAAAAAAAAAAGTTTTAAGTCAACATTTGACAGCTATGGTGAAAGCCCTTTACTAAACACCCGAGTTATTCATTTTCAGAATAGAAAATTCAAATATATACTAAAATTTTTGGAATAAAACATGTCAGTTCTTAATTCCTGTCACTCCCACCTCAGAGAACTTGACGCTAATGCATGTTGTACATTGTTTATCCTTTATTCTGTCCTTTTATGGCATATCTAAAAGGATTTGTATCTAATTTGTGCACTGTTTGATTTATACAAAAACATAAAGAACAATTACTATTATTATTAGTTTTGTTTTGGTTTTTTGAGACAAGGTCTTATTACAGAGTCCAGGCTAACCTGAATTCCCTATGTAGAATTGGCCAGGCCTTAAACTTCTAGTCCTTTCTGCCTCAGCTTCCAGAGTGCTGGGGTTCACAGGTATGCACTACCACCCTGGTGAAAGGTTTGTGTTAGAAACCTGCTTTATGCCAGGCGGTGGTGGCGCACGTCTTTAATCCCAGCACTTGGGAGGCAGAGGCAGGTGGATTTCTGAGTTTGAGGCCAGCCTGGTCTACAGGGTGAGTTCCAGGACAGCCAGGGCTACACAGAGAAACCCTGTCTCGGAAAAAAAAAAAAAAAAGAAACCTGCTTTATAAAAGAGAAAACTGAGCCCTGAGGTAACATATTGATGGTCCGTCTTATCTTGAAGAGCTGGTTCCTTTTTGAGAAATTGTCTATAGCTCTTGCAAGCCTATAAGGGAGCCTTACTCAGAAGAATATTTTGTGTGTGGCTGCCTGTGTTTTATCCACTTCCCAACAACTCAGAGTCCCCAAGTAGAGTAGGCTGGCCAGTCCTCTGCCAGCTCTGGGATTCCAGACTTGCCACCATGCCCAAGGGCTTCTTCCTGTTTGTTTGTTTTTAACATGGATTATGAGGATGGAGCACAGATCCTTACTCTTGCAAGGAAAGCGCCTAACAACCCTGCTATCTCCCCCACCCTAGGAGTATAGTGCTTAAAAACTAAGATTGATCAATCGGAGGCAGCGAGATACTGGGTGGAGCTGAGTCTTTTAACCCTGCTCCACTCTATCTTTTCAGAGACCCAAGCTGGAAATGGCCTTGCCTGATTTGAATTTCCAGCCAACCTTGCCTGGATTTTAGCCTTTCTCTTTTGCTGGACCATTTTAGGCTCCAGGCAAAGACTTTTTTTTTTTTCTAACTTCCTCCAGGGAAGATTATACAAAATGGTTTATTCCAACATCTTCTAGGGGAAATCTCAGATTCAGATAACAGCGGAGTGAGCTGTTGGAGAAGATGTGGGTTGGCCCTGCCCCTGGACAGTAGACTAGGGCTGTGCCTACATTTTTCTTGCCTCTGCTCGGGAATTTAGCAGCTCTGTACGCTAGATAATGAAACTATTTATTTTAAAGCCAAAACAAAGGGTTAAGTCTGGTGTCATCTCCCACTTCAGTCAGCACCTCCTGGAATGTCCCTTGCTGCTGGCCTGCTGCCATCACCATGGGAGGTAGCAGAGTGCACCTCAATGTCATATCTCCTTTCTCTGCAGCCTGTGCTTCCCTAAGAAGGTTGCTGCAGCTGCCTCTTAGGAAGGCCCCGTATTTACATCTCGACTACTACCTAAACCCCAGAAACCAGGGCCACTTCCTCTAGCAGTGTGCAGCCATGGGGCTTCTCATTAGATGCTAGACTAATCTTGCGTGCAAAAGAAGGCAATTCTGCTTGCCCTCAATCACCCACTGTGGGTGCAGGATTTTATTAAAGGCCTCAGGGCCTTCACGTGACCAGGACCTCCTTGCCTCCCTACTTTGCTAAGGAACCATCCGCTGGCCCTGCCAGAGTTGGAATTGATAGCCAAGAAGTACCCCTTGACCCAGTGACCTGACATTGACCAGGACAAGTGGAGAAATTAGCCATGGCTTGGTAAGTTTAGCTCCAAACCAGCAATTTGTAGTTTCAAACTACAATCTAGCAGGTTAGGCATCGTGACTCTGGATTATCTTTCCTTCCCTAACAGGGTCATCAAATTTCATGGAACATTTACTAAGAGACAGTACCCACGTGAAAAGGGTATTTTGTACACTGGGGAGCACACAAGAGCTGGGGTCACTTGAGCATCAGACCTGTTCACAGAAGTGAGGCAGAGGCAGGGCGCATTGGTTTTTGAAGTCTGTTCACTGAAAAAAAAAAAAAAAAAGGATAGTCATTCAGTTTGCAACCAAGAATGAGTGGTCAAACTAAAGTCTAATGTGAGTACGAGGAATAGAGATTTTCTTTGTGTGTGTGTGTGTGTGTGTGTGTGTGTGTGTGTGTGTGTGTGTGTAGTGCTGGAGATTGAACCCAGGGCTTGTACATGCTAGGCAAGCACCTTACCTAGGCAACATCCCTACCAGCCCCACCCCTGGGGCCCCTCTATGCCATTTTTTAGTTGTTAAGCAGAGTTTGGGTAAATTGTCTAAGCTGGTCTTGAATTCACTATGGAATGGCCCTAATGGGCCTTAGGTCCTCCATTCCTGCATCCTCAGTCTCCAAGCAGCCAGGATTACAGATATATGCCACTATACCAGAGATTGCTGTTGAATGTAAACTGTGGGGCCCTACAGTAGCTGAATCTGCTATCAGAGACATTCTTCTGGGAGTGAGGTGTGGTGGTGCATGCCATTAATCCCACTCCAGAGGCAGAGGCAGGTGGATCTCTGAGTTCAAGGCCAGCCTGATTTATAGAGTGAGTTCCAGGACAGCTAGGGAAGTCCTGTCTCAAAGCCAAACCAAACCAAACCAAACCAAACCAAACCAAACCAAACCAAACCAACCAAACAAAAAAAACAAGAAAGAAAAAAAATTCTTCGGTTTGAAATATGCCCTTACTACAGTGTTCAAGCCTATTCCAAGTTAATTACAAGGGGGGGTGCACTAGGGACCAAATCTGGAACATAATAATGCATTATAAACGTGTTATACTGTTGAATGAACTCTACCCCGACTTCTGAGCCTAGAGTCTAATTCTATCTTTAAGGTTAGCTTTAAGGTTAAAACAAAAATTTTACATATATATTTTATTTTATGTGTGTGGGTATTTTGCCTGCACATATGTCTGCACCATGCATGTGCCTGTTGCCTGAGGAGGTCAGAGGAGGCTGTCAGACCCTCTGGGAATAGAGTTCCTGATGGTTGTGAGCCACCTTGTGAGTACTGGGAATTGAACCTGGGTCTCTGCAAGAGCAACAAGTGCTTTTTAACACTGAGCCATCCCTTCAGGCCCCCTTTTTGGTTTTGGTTTTGGTTTGAAGATAATACCTTGGTTTTGTTTTTTGTTTTTGAGACAGGGTCTCGATTTGTAGCCCTGGCTATCCTGGAACTCTCTCTGTAGACCAGGCTGGCCTTGAAATCACAGAGATCCACCTGCTTTGGCCTCCCCAGTGCTGTGGTTAAAGGTGTGCACCTCACCACTCAGTTAAAATTTTTTTTAAAGATTATTTTATTTTATATGTTTGAATGTTTTTCCTGCATGGATGTATGTGCACCTTGTGTGAGCAACCATGTGGGTGCTGGACACTGAACCTTGGTTGTTTGGAAAAACAGCAAGTATTTCTAACCTCTGAGACAGTTATATGGGCCCCTGGCATTGAACTTTTGATCCTTCTGACTCAGCTTCTGGAATGTAGGATTGCCGGCATATACCACCGTGCCTAATTTCTGTGGTTCTAGGGGTTGAACCCAGGGCGTCCTGCATGCTTAGCAAACACTTTGACAAGACCTTTACCTCCCCAAAGTTTACATTTTATAGGAAATGATTCTCATTTCTATTTTCTTTGTACATATTTAGGCACTTGAAGTCTCTGGACTTCAGTTTTTGGTTTGTTTGGGAAGGGGCTTCCCCTTTAGCACCCTGGAGAGAATCACTTGTTGAGAAAGTTTATACTAATCTCACATTTGTATCTTTTATGGTCTTTGAAATCTTGCAGAGACCTTTGTCAGTCTCAAGAAGCCCTTGCCTCTCTCAAACATGACAGCTCTGAATTTAAGGTGAAGGGATTATATCCTTTCTAGGTGGATCTTTTCTTTATTCTAGGGCAGTGGTTCTCAATCTCCTAATGCTGCCACCATTTAATACAGTTCCTCACATTGTAGTAACCCCCCTCAACCATAAAATTATTTTAGTCACTGTTACATAACTGTAACTTTGCAACCTTTATGAATCTCAATCTAAATCTCTGCTTTCTGGTGGTCTTAGGTGATTGTTGTGAAAAGGTCATTTGACTCCTGAATGGGTTGTGACCCCCAGGTTGAGAGCCACTGTTCTAGGTCTTCTTGAAAACCAAAACAATTAAGGGGATACACTTAATAAGGACCAGCAGGTGAGAGGCTCACGAGTTTGAAACTAACCTCAACAAAACCCCACAAGAAAGCAAGGAATTGTCGACACGGTCATAGACACCTGTAATTGGGCGTGTGTGACATGTGCAGTGTGTCCCTACAGAGGCCAGAGACTTTGGACACCCCTGGAGCTGGAGTTACAGGCAATTATGAGCTGCCCTCTGTGGATGCTGGGAACTGAACTCGGGTCCTCTGCAATAGCAGTGCGCACTCTCTGTCTCTGAGATATTTTTCCAGCCCCTATGCTGGAGGATGCCTATGCTGGTGTCTTTTATTAGCTACCTCATCTGTCCTCTTACCCATCTCAGTGAGCTAGCTAGCATTGCTATTAGTGTGTGTGTGTGGTGTGTGTGGTGTGCATGTGAGTGCAGACGCTTGAGGAGAACAGAAGGGGCCAAACCCCCCTGGAGCTGGAGTTTCAGGTGACAGTGAGCTACCCAAACCAGGTTCTGGGAAGTTTGGTCCTGTGATGGTTTGAATGAGAATGGCCCTCATAGGCTCATGTGTTTGAATGCTTTGTCCCCAGTTAGTGGAACTGTTTGGAAAGGTGTGGTCACGTTGGAGGAGGTGTGTCATTGGGGATGGATGCTCCAGTTAGCCCTTCTTCTGCCATGTGTTTGTGGATCACTATCTAAGCTCTCAGCATCTGCTCCACAGCCATGCCTGCCTGCCTGCCTGCTGCCATGCTCCCCACCAGGATAGTCATGGACTCAGCCTCTGAAACTGTAAGCTCCAATGACCTCTTTCTCTGAAAACTGCCTAGGTCATGGTGTCTTGTCACAACGATAAAAGCAATACTAAGACAGTTCCTCCGCAAGAACAATATGTGCTCTCCTAACCACTGAGCAATCCTTCCAGTCTCCCCTGACGCTTTTGAAGGTGGAATCTTGGTTAGGGTTAATATTGCTTTGTTGAAACATCAGGGCCAAAAGCAACTAAGGGAGGAAAGGGTTTATTTGGCTTACATATCCTGAATCACACAGTTCATTGAGGGAGGCCAAGGCAAGAACTCAAACTGAGTAGGAATCTGGAATCAAGAGCTGATACAGAGGCCACTGAGGAGTGCTACTTACTGGCCTGCTCCCAATAGCTTGTTCAACCTGCTTATAGAACCCAGGGTACTATCCCAAGGTGTTCCCAACCACAATGGACTGGACCCTCTTATCAATCACTAATTAAGAAAAATGTCTCCGGGCGCGGTGGCGCACGCCTATAGTCCCAGCTACTCGGGAGGTTGAGACAGGAGGATCGCTTAAGTCCAGGAGTTCTGGGCTGTAGTGCACTATGCCAATTGGGTGTCCGCACTAAGTTCGGCATCAATATGGTGACCTCCTGGGAGCGGGGGACCACCAGGTTGCCTAAGGAGGGGTGAACCGGCCCAGGTCGGAAACGGAGCAGGTCAAAACTCCCATGCTGATCAGTAGTGGAATCGCGCCTATGAATAGCCACTGCACTCCAGCCTGGGCAACATAGCGAGACCTTGTCTCTAAAAAAAAAAAGAAAGAAAAAAGAAAAATGTCCTACAGGCTTGCCCACAGCCTTTTTCCAATTGAGGTTTCCTCTTCTTAGATGACTTTAGCTTGTGTCGAGTTGACATAAAACTAACCAGGTTGGGACATTGGAAGAAAAAGTTCTATCCTCATTTTTTAAAATCATTTTATTTATTATTGTGTGTATGGGGATGCGTGTGTGCACATGCTCACACACAAGAGCACACATACAATGGCCAGAGGAGGGTTTAGCTGGAATTACAGTGTGCATGTGGACTCCATAAAGAATTACTTTATGGAGTCTTGTCCTTCCACCTTTATGTGGGCTCTGGGGATTAAACTTTGGTCATCAGGCCCTAGTGGCAATCACTTTTGCCTGCTGAGCCATCTTTCTAGTCCTGTTATTCTCATTTGACAGCAAATGAAATAAAAGTTCGGGGCTGGAGAGATGGCTCAGTGGTTAAGAGCACTGACTGCTCTTCCAAAGGTCCTGAGTTCAAATCCCAGCAACCACCTGGTGGCTCACAACCATCCATAATGAGATCTGATGCCCTCTTCTGGTGCGTCTGAAGACAGCTACAGCGTACTTAGAATATAATAATAAATCAAAGTTCAGTTGATTTTTACCTAGAGACAGCGAGTCTCAAGTTTCAGTTGATTCTAGAACCCACACCTGAGGTACACTGTTAAACTCTGCTGCAGCAGCAACAGCAGCCCTAGCTCAGTGAAGATATTATAAACAGCTGTAAGAAATGCCCTGCACATGCTGCATCTGCTTTTAAGATGAAAGAAACTAACAGTTTTTACCTTGGTACAGGGATTGTAAATTCCTGACTTGGAAGTGAGAATGGGGAAAGGAACATTTTAACAAGATTGCCTGATGTCTGGCACAAGCTGGGCTGTGGCATTCCCAGCCTGTTACTGAAGCTTTATCAGTAGCCACACAGGCAATATTGTGTCCTTCTGGCAAGTGTGTCCTATGCCTCATTGTCATAGGTGAATTGGCTTGGACACTGCCTTTTTCACTGCTGTAGAATTTGGATAGCTGTGTCGGCGGATACTATTGATTTTATCATGGTTGTGTGGAGGCTTCTGAAGTCAGAAATGCTAAGCTGATTTAGGTAGCATATACCTGTTTGAGTGTAGTGACACATACTTTTAAAACCAGCATTTGGTAGGCAAAGGCGGGAAGATCTCTGTGAGTTTGAGGCCAGCCTGATCTATATAGTGATTTCTGGGCCAACCAGAGCAGCATAGTGAGACCTTGTCTTTAAAAATAAATAATATAATATAACATAATATAAAGTACATGCCTGCAGTTCTAGAACTAGGGAAGCTGAAGCAGGTGGATCACGAGTTTGAGGCCAGCCTGGGCTATGTGAGGCCCTGTCTTTAAAAAGTAAAATAAGATGGAACTGGAAAGGCTTATGAAGTTTGCAGCCACTTGGAATAACTGACTCGAAGCCCAAGGCTCTCTCTCCCAGAGTTTCTCAATGACTGTGCCCAGAGTGTGTTGGAAATGTGAAGGCATAAAGTTCCCCTAGTCTCATCTCATCTCTGATCATTAAGAGCTTAGTCAACCTGAGGGTGTTGTGCTTGTGATGTCACTTCCTGTATGAATCACAGAGTGACAGTCTGGAAGGCATCTCTACCTTCTGTTCCCCCTCGGGTGAGGACTGAGGTTTGTGTGGTGGACTAAGCCTTTTTCATAGCAAGGCTTCCTGCACCACTCTCTCTGTTTCCACTGCTGAAAAGATCGTTCCACTGATATGGCCCCTGCTGGGGCAAGTTGATGGTCTTGACAAGTGGACAACAGAAGGATTTCTCTCAATTAAATGCAAAAACTTTGAACTTCTGGCCAAAAGGAAGGACTAGCTAAGGCTCTGTCGGGAATAGTTCTTATCAGGGAACACTACAACTCAGACCTTACCCTTATGACCCCAGGTAGCACTGAAAATCCAGCAATGCTTCTCACCCCAAAGAGACACATAATACTCTGTGAGCAAACTAGAATTTCTACAGGATCTCATTTTTGTGTTTGTGATGAGGCTGAGACACTCCAGGGCCATCTGCAGAACCACTCTGACTGACTTCAAATGTGCAGTGACCCTGCTGTGCACTAAGTGGGGTTGTGCGTTGAGTCATAGTTTGCTTTTAGTGTCTAAAAGATTTCCCCTCAGTGGCAGGGCTTTGTGTGTATTAGGCAAGCTCTTTTACGGAGCTGCATTCCACGCCCTCATCAAAAGGAATTTTTATTGTGACTCAATAAACAGAGAAAATGAAATTACTGTATAAACATGCAGTTAAGACAATTATGGCCAGGCAGTGGTGGTGCATGCCTTTAATCCCAGCACTTGGGAGACAGAGGCAGGTGGATTTCTGAGTTTGAGGCCAGCCTGGTCTACAGAGTAAGTTCCAGGACAGCCAGGGCTACAGAGAAATCCTGTCTCGAAAAACCAAACAAAACAAAACAAAAAGACAATTATGGTCAGGGTGTGCTGAGATGGCTCAGTTGATAGCTGCTTTGGCCTGCTGGCCTCATGACATGAGTTTAGTCCTTGGATCCCACAAGGTGGCAGGAGAGAACCAGCTCCTAAGGGTTGTCCTCTGACCTCCATGTGCATATCTACACACACACACACACACACACACACACACACACACACACACACACAAATTAGTAAGAGTAAAATATGTTTTAAATAAGGGGGTTGGGTGTATAGCTCAGTGGTAGAGCATTTGTCCAAAAGCACAAACCCATGACACCACAAAAATGAAAAACAATACCAAAAAAAAAAAAAAAAAATTAGCCTACATGCTTCATACTCTCTGTGGCTGATAAATGAACTGCATGTAAAGTGAGCAAATGGCAGGATGCTAATTGTGGTGTGGCTTCTGAGCCACAACTTTGGTATTCTTGGAGGCAGGACCTTGGCACGTTGTATCTGTCAGTCCTCCTTTCACAGTCCCTGACACCTGTGGAGTTGGAGACAGGTCTTGAGGCATTTGTAACCCTGATAATTTCTAAGTCATTTTTGTACCTTCACTGGCTGCCTAGAAGAATGAGGGTCTGGGTAGGAAGTGAGGACTTGGGTAGGGAGTGAGGGCCTGGGTAGGGAGTGAGGGCCTGGGTAGGGAGTGAGGGTCTGGGTAGGGAGTGAGGACCTGGGTAGGGAGTGAGGGTCTGGATAGGGAGTGAGGGTCTGGGTAGGGAGTGAGGACCTGGGTAGGGAGTGAGGGTGTCATGTGCTTGGACACAGACACCTTTGCTTGTAGAATCAGGTGAGTCTAATGGAAAGTCAGCTTGTGTGTGTCTTGGGCCATAATACTCATTGGCAAGAGAAGAATCTCTTCCTTTTTTGGTCCTGAAGTCACCCTGGAAATCCTCAGCTGCTCAGCTGTGGCCAGATGTGCCCATGGGTACTGGTGTTGGGGTTAGTGGTCTTTGCAGAAGTCAGGGTTCCTGTCAGGCCTGGGAGGAAGTGTGGCCTATGTACGTGTGCAGCTGTGTGTGTGGCTCTGAGAGAGTGAGCATCTCTTTGGCAGCTTCCTCTTCTTGACTTAACTGTGGTGGGAGACAAAGAGGGTCTCTTTTACTAAAGCAACCCCAAAACTCCAGTGAAATACAGCTTCACTCTCCTAAAGAGGCCCTGAAGAAACAACCCAAGCATTGAGGCTCTAGTCAGCTAGACGCCAACAGCAGCACATGCCCATCTCCTCAGCCTGCAGAATGCTTTGATCTCATGGTCTTAGGGCACATTTGCCCCAACAGTTAGAGGCTGAGGGAAGAGAAGGCTTGGTAAAGGGGCCTAGGAACTTCCTTCTGAACTCTGTCTTTGCCTGTGCTGATCCCCCAGGGGAGCCAAAGCTAAGGATGCTGGCTATGGGAAGGCACTACCCAGTTTTGAGCTACAACGGGATCCAGGGAAGGAGACTGCCCAGCATCTTCCCTCCCTCTGCTGGTGGCCTTGTGGCTACCATCATGTGATAAACATGTGGCTCCCTAGGAGAGAAGCTTGCACAATCACACAGAAATAGGAAACTGGGAGATAATCGAGTGTGGCACATTAAAGAGTTGGGCAATGAGTTGTCTAGAAGATGTTGGGTTTTGAGAAGGGAGCCAGGTTTCCTCTGAGTCATGTCTGTATCTGAGGAGGCCCCAAGAGCTCAAACTCTCTGAGTGGTCAAGAGGTCAGTGTGGTACTGCCCTCTGCCTGTCAGATAAAATTGGGCATCGGGCTGGCCTGCTCTGGCAGAGGCAGGCAGGGGCAGATTTGAGAGCCACCAGGCTATTGTTTCATCACCTCAGAGCAGATCAGGCAGGACTTGGGTCCACCTTAATGCGCTCCCTTGGGCCCAGGGAAGGCTGCTGCTTTCGAGAAACCCTAAAACAGGTAACTCCTGAACACTGCCCAGGGCTCCTGCCCAGATGGCTCTGCAAGGGAACTGGAGTGCTTCAGCCTTTGTGCTTCCAGTTCCTGTGTGGCAGGTTCTCAGAAACACAGCTGTGCCTCCTCAGAAAAGCGAGTCACATGGGGTTACCCTCTCCCAGGAGGTCATGCAGCCCCATTGAGAGCACTGAACAGAGAATCTTCCAGAAACTTCAAGCTTTGGGCAACAGAGGCATGGAGTTTAGGAGGGTGGGCTGGCTGAGACAAGATATGGAGCTCTTGGCTCAGTTTCCTCCTGTGTTCCCCTGAGACGCCTTTCCTCAAAATGTTCATTGTGGGACGGGTGAGATGGCTCAACCAGTATAAGTGCTTGCTTTGCAAGCCTGATGAGTGAATCCAGCCTTCAGAACCTACATTGGACAGAGAAACTGACACTCAAAAGTTGTCCTCTGATCCCTGGAATGTATAGTGAGTGGCACCTGTCTACCCACCCACACATCACACCACATAGACACAGGCACACTAGAAAAAAATTAAAATGTTCCTTACATGGGCTGGCAGTGTGGCTCATTAGTAGAACATGTACTTAGTGACGTTGGATTCTATCTCCAGTAACAAAAAAGAAACATTTTTTACTTTATAATTCTTTCTTCGTTGAGCCTATGTCAGGTTAGGTCTCTCTGTGAGAGAGCTGCCTAGAGTCTAGTTAGCTCCAAAGTCATTAAGTGCCCTTACCACTAGGGACCCTCCAGGCACAGGCTTCATATCAGGAGACTTCAGAGCATCAGACCTCATTTTAAGGAGAAAACATGGAAGTTTGTCTTTGTTCCTTTCTGGCCCTGCCAGTTCCCTTGACAAGCAGCTTAAGAACTCTGCTGGTGCTGGGGGAACATCCTGTAATCCTAGACATGGTGTCTAAGACATAAAAACTTGGTGACACTGGGGACGTATTAAACTAAAGGGCTTCTCAGTAACCGAAGCTGAGGCAGAAGGATTGCAGATTTGAAGTCATCTTGGAAGGAGTGCCACTGTGGCATGATCACACAGCAGCAGTAGATATGTGCACAGCCGTCTTGGATAGAGGAGGTGCCTGTGAGGCCTTGCCCCATCCTGAGGTGCTATTGGTTGTTAATGGTTTTGCGGAGTGGTGTCATTTTCTTAAATGATGTAGCCACTGGGGGACTAGACAGGAAGAACTTGTGCAGAGGAAAAGGGATAACAGGATTGTGGGAAATGAATATAATCACATACATGCTTTGTATGCATGGAACTGTCAGAAAATCAAAGAGAAAGAAAACAAACAAAAGCCATGCTGATGAATCCATATCCACATCTTGTACCCGTGCTGTCAGAGGTGGTTTCTCTCCAGTGACTATCAGTGGCAGCCAGATCCCAATGTGAGCTTCACTCTACCCTTTGTTGGACGTGTGACCCAGAACCTCTCCTTCAACATGGGGGAGATGAATCTGTCTTCTACATACTAGAAAGCTGAAAGCAATGTATTTAACATAGTCATGGTGTCTAGGACATAAATCTTAGCAACACTGGAGACACATTAACTAAAAGGGTTTTTCAGTAACCGAATAGGGGAAATGCTCCTAAGGTCAGGCGTGCATTGGAAGGGAGAGGTCAAGTCTCTCCTAAGAAGAGCTGCAAACTCTGTTGGCTTTGTCGTAGTTACTTCTCTATTGCTGTGACAAAACACCATGACTAAGGTAAAGTAAAGAAGGAACAGTTTTTAGGGACTTACAGTCTCAGAGGATTAATACAAGAAGATCATGGCAGGGAGCAACAGCTGAGAGCTTGCACTTTGAGGCAATTACCACAAGGCAGGGGGAGCTAAACGAGATTGGTGTAGGATTTTGGAACCTTAAAGCCCACCTCCAGTGACATACCTCTTCCAACAAAACCACACCTCCAATCCTTCCCAAACAGTTCCACCAACAGGGCCCAAGTATTCAAATATGAGCCTATGGGGGTCACTCTCATTCAAACCACCACAGGTCTCTGAGTTCATGCTAAGGCAATACCCTAGAGTAGCATGTCTTCTTCAGGCACTCATTGTAGTTCCTCCATCCTTTATCTTCCTCTTCTTCCTCCTTGTCTGTCTACATCTCAGGGTCACCTCCAACTTTTTATGTAACAGAGGATTAACTTGATCTTTTAATCTTCCTGCCTTTACCCACCAAGTGCTGGGGTTACAGGTGCATACCATCACACTTTATTTTATATGGTGCTGGGGCTCAAACCCAGGGTTTTCTGTATGCTTAGTTTGTACTTCACCAAGTGAGCTACCCCCACAGCCTTCCTCCCATTTTTTTTTTTAAAGGCAATGTCTCACTGTGTTGGCCAAACTGGCTTAACTCTGAGCACAAGTGATTCCTGCCTCAGTCTCCCAGGTGTCTGGGACTATAGGCATGTACCCTCCATGTCTGCTCTCCTCCTTCATTTTTGTCTCTGCCCTTGTTAATACTTCTCTCCCAGAATGCCTTGCCTCTCCACTCCTTTATCTGTGCCAGGGAAACATTAGTTGTCATTCCAGGTCTTAATTCAAATGCTACTTCCTTTAGAAGGTGTGCTGGATAGTTTGTGCCAACTTAACACAAACTAGAATTATCTGAAAGGATGGAACCTCAATTGAGAAAATGCCTCCATTAGATCTGGCTGTAAAGCATTTTCTTAATTAGTGGTTGATGGGGGAAGGCACAGCCCATCATTCTATAAGGAAGAAGGCTGAGCAAGCCATGCATGTTGAGTATGGCCTCTACATCAACTTTCGCCTCCAGGTTCCTACCCTGTTTGAGTTCCTGTTCTGGCTTCCTTCAGTGATGAACTATGATGTGAAAGTATAAATCAAATAAGTCCTTTGCTCCCCAGCTTGCTTTGGTCATGGTGTTTCATTGCCACAATAGAAACCCTAAGACAGAAGGTATTTGGTTATTAGCTCAGTTAGAAATGGTGACCACCTGCCCTAAAACGTACTGTCCAGGCTACTTTCTGGATCCATCTCTGGCCTCTTTAGGATCTCAGGCATGTTTCAAACCTATAATCACAAATATATTGGGCAAATAAGCCCTGCATTTAAAAAAATTATTATTTTTATATGTATGGGTGTTTTGTCTCATGTATGTCTGTGCACCATATGTGTGCAGTGTCCGTCCTCCAAAGCTAGAAAGTAGCATCAGGTCCCCTGAAACTGAAGTTAAGTTGTGTAATGTCATGTTGGTATTTGCCACTGAACCCAGATCCTATGAAAGAGCAGGCAGTGCCCTTAACTACTGAGCCATCTCTTCAGCATCCAGAAACCCTGTCTTGTGTAGGGTTTTAGGATATCTGAATAAATAATGAATAACTTTTCCAGCCTTCAGTCCCAAGGTATGCTCAGTTTAATGTTCTTTCCCTCCTACGGAAGAGAAACATGTGCAGGCATGTGAGGAAGAAGGCTGAGTGAGGGACAGGGGCATGGATTCTGGAGAGTCTTGGGCTACTATAGTAGCTAAATGTCTCCGTACACATAAACTGTTTACCACATCACTGCACAGTGAATGTACATATCTGTAGTTGTCACATTATTATTCCACTCTTCTCATTGGCCTTCCATTACTATAATAAAGTTACAGAGGCAAACTACTTTATAAAGAAGAGTTTTATTTGCCTCACAGCTTTGGAGGTCGGAAGTCCAAACAGCATAGGCCAGGTTCTGATGACATCATGGCAGAGCACGTGTGCGTCTCTCTCCCCCTTCTCTCACTGGGATTCAATCATGAAGCTCTCCTTTAATGACCCCATTGTTCCCCAAAGTTCTCTCTTTTGGATTTCTTGGAAGAAGGATTGTCTACAATGTGAGTGAGGTCCTGGGTTCAATTCCCAACACTGCAAACAGACAATAAGACAAAGCGAAGTCCCCAGTTCAAAAGACCATATGCAGATTAAGTTTCTATCCTCCTTTTAAAAAGGATTTATATATGTATATGTATCTCTGTCCCTCTGTCTCTCTGACTCTCTGTCTGTCTCTGTCTGTTTCTGTCTCTGTCTGTCTCTGTCTCTGCCTCTCTCTCTTTCTCTCTCTCTGAGAGTGTGTGTGTGTGTGTGTGTGTGTGTGTGTGTGTGTGTGTGTGTGTGTGTGTGATGTGCAAGTATCTAAGACAGCCAGAAGAGGGCGTCAGGTTCCCTGGAGCTGGAGTTACAGGCTATTTGGGCTTTCACATGCAGGCACTGGGAACCAAACTCAGGGCTGAAGAGATAAGATGGCTCAGTTGTTAAGAGTGTCCTCTTGCAGAGTACGTCTTTATCCTCCTAATACTATTAACATATGACTTTACAAATTAGACTTGCATGAGTACAGGGGGCATAGATCATATTCAAACCACAGCACTGGAGAGGAAAGATAGGACCTAAAGTGAGTTAAATACACCAGAACAGCTGTACTAGGTAGCAGGGAAGAAATTGGCAAGAACCTGGATTAAATCCCCTGGGGGGAGTGGGGATATGGCTAAGCAATAGAGTGCTCACCTACCTAGCATGCATGAAATCCTGGTACCAACCTTTGTAACACTAAGACAGAGGCTGGGGAAAAACAACAAAACCACCCAGACAGACAGTCAGACTGTCAGACACACAGATAGACACACTCACACATGCCTGGAATATGAACCCTGATAGCCCAGGTGATTTTCTGTGGTAAAGGCTCAATAAATGAAACCCTGCAGACCCCAACAGACCAGGTGCGTCCTGCATTCTCTGGGACTTTAGTTCACTCAACAGTCCCTGGAGATCCAGGCACACAGCATTACAGAAGGGCTCCTTAGCCCAGTCCTCCCACTGTTAATCAGACTGCCTGTAGACCCTCTTAAACTAGTTCCTTGAGTGGGCACGAGGCCAGAATCAGGTTCCACAACTTCTCCCATTACTGAGCTGAAAAGCCTCGTTAGAGGGCTTGGAGAGATGTGGGGAGATTATTAAGTCAACTATGGGAGGCTTCCAGCTCTGGCCTAGGCAAAGCAGTTCAATATCACCCTAGCAACCTGAATCTTCTCCCATAGATTCCCAGGGTTTCCACCCTACAGAGTAAAGGTTTCAGGCCTAGCAGGCAGCCTCAGAGGCTGTGTTCTTCCTGAGAGCCACAGTTCACTTCCCTACTCCAAAACCAAATTGTCTTGGAAATATGGGGCAGGTCTAGGAGAAGGCCTCCAGCTTCGGCTTCAGAGATGGAAATTCCCTCAGTGGGCTGAGTCTTTTCTAGGTTTCTATTTTATTTCTATGTTGGAACCTGATTGGGTGAAAAAGAGTACAGTATAGGATGTTGGCTGCTAAGCAGGGGAGGCTGTGCACTGGGGAGTTCTTAGTTGGGGCTTCGTATGAGCAGTGAGAGAATAATTAGAGCAGCAATTGTCCTGCCCCAAATCTGATTTTAGGTTCCCCTGGAGTCGTTTCAGAGGATGTGGCCACATGTCGGCCATCCAGCCCAGACAATTTATCTCCAGTTGGTGGGACCCAGATAGTGAACTACTGCTTAATTCCAGGCTCTCAGTAGCCAGGAACCATTCATTCACTTGGTCCACCGTTTGAACAGCATGCTAGGGTTAGCTGAAAAGAGAGCTCACTGTCTAGCAAGAGATAGCCCTGAGTGGTCTTAATTTTTTTTTAAAAGCTTTTATTTTATGTATATGGGAGTTTTGCCCGTGGGTATGTCTTAACACCACGTGTGCCTGGTGCCCCTGGAAGCCAGAAGAGGATGCTGGATCCTTTGGAACTGGAGTTACAGATGATAGTTAGCCACCATGGGGGTATTGAGAGTTAAATCTGGGTCTCCTGGAAGAGCAGCCAGTGTTCTCAATGTCTGAACTATCTCTCCAGGCCCTGAATGGTTTTTAAGAGCACTAAGGAATCGGAGAGAGAGAAGCAGGTCTCCCTGGCTCGGTTGTTAGGGAAAGCCCCTTAGAAACAGTGGTATTTCGGTTTAACACCATAATGTAATAAGTAGGAGATGCTCAGGCAGAGTGAAGGAAGCAGTGTTGGGATTTGTTCCCTGAGACAGGGTCTTATATCAGTCAGGCTGGCCTTGTGCTTACTATGGCCTTCTGATTTCAGCCTCTCACATGCTGTAATAATGGGTATGTGCTACCATGTCAGGATAGGGACAGAACATTAACTTTATTTAAAGATTTATTTTTTTATGTGTGTATGGGTGTTTTGCCTGTATGTATGTCTATGCATCAGTTGTATACCTGGTGCCACAGAGGTCAGAAGAGGATATCAGATCCCCAGGAGCAGGTATTTGTAAGCCATGTTGATGCTAGGAACTGAAGCCAGGTTCTCTTCAAGAGCAACAAGTGTTCTTAATCACTAAGCCAACTCTGCTGCCCTGAGGACAGAACATTTTAACCAGCTGTGATGGTTTGTATGTGCTTGGCTCAGGGAGTGGCAGGGTTAGAAGGTGTGGCCCTGTGGAGTAGGTGTGTCCCTGTGAGTGTGGGCTATCAGACCCTCATCCTAGCTGCCTGGAAGTGAGTATAGAAGCCTTCTCAGTTCCTCTTGAACCATTCCTGCCTGGATGCTGCCATGTTCCTGCTTTGATGATTATGGACTGAACCTCTGAATCTATAAGCTAGCCCAATTAAATGTCCTTACAAGAGTTGCCTTGGTCATGGTGTCTATCAGTAAAACCCTAAGACACCAGCTATATCAATCAATCTGTGCAAAAGCACAGTCAGGCAACTGTAGGAAGGAACAGGAAGTGGGGGTGTGGGTGTGAAGTGATCCAAAGGGGTATGTAGGATGGACCACAGGGCCTGACAGGCTAAGAAAATAATAATGGGAGTTAGGGTTGTGTAGCTCAGTGGAAGCTCACCTGCTTAGCATGTCTGAGACCCAGGGTTTGGTCCCTAATTTGCTAAAAAGAGAGATGGGGTGGTGGTGGTGGTGGAGAATAATGTGCTTTTCTCCAGATACTGCCTTAGAAAAAGGGAAATGAAGCTGGGCAGTAGCGGCGCATGCCTTTAATCCCAGCACTTGAGAGGCAGAGGCAGGCGGATTTCTGAGTTCAAGGCCAGCCT
>NW_022196911.1:72165634-72229568 GCF_008632895.1 Mastomys coucha | reverse complement strand
AAAAAAAAAAAAAAAGAAAAGAAAAGAAAAGAAGAAAAAGAAAAGGGAAATGGCATGTGAGAGTTCTCTTACAACATGCTGTCTGTGGCTTTGAGATGCAGGGGAACTTCTGTCAGAGCATCAGGTCTATGACAGCAGCCTAATGAGCCTGGGGCTGCTCAAACCAACAGACCAGACCCTTGACAACTTCTACTGATTTGCTTCCTATCTCATTCTTTCTCACTTTCCCTCCATTACAATCTGAGCCATGAGCAGAGGCAGGGGGATCTCTCAGAGTTAGAGAGCAGGTTGGTTTACAAAGTGAGTTCTAGGACAACCAGGCCTGTTACAAAGAGAAACTCTTGTCCCAAAAGCTAAAGAAAACAAGAACAATAATAACAAGACCTTTTTGGTATGGCAATGACAGCTATCCTTTCCCAGTTAAGAACCACACTGTCTTGTGATGAGAGGACAAGGTTATGTTCAGATGTGTCTCAAGCCACTGTAGTTGGCAAGCAGGGAGCTACGGAAATCTCTTCATTGAAGAGGCTACTGGAGGAGACTGGGCAAAGGTGACACACTTGGGAGGCAGAGGCAGGCAGATCTCTGTGAGTTCAAGGCTAGCCCGGTCTATAGAGTGAATGACCAGGACAGCCAAGGATATTCAAAGAAATCTTATCTCAAAAAACAAAAACAAACAAACAAAAACCCGAAACAAACAAAAACAAAAACAATGTTACTGAAGGGGCTGGAAGATGGCTTATCTCTTAAGGGCACTTGTTCTTTCAGAGGACCTGGGTTCAGTTCCCAGCACCCACATGTCACCAGACCTACAACTACTTGTAACTCTCAGCTCTAAGGGAATCTTGTTTTTCAAGGGTGCACATGCGCAACTGCACATGAGTAAATACACACACACACACACACCTTTTCACATAGATACTTAAGCATATACATAAGTAAAAATAAAAACTACTCTTAAAAAATGTTCTTGGACGGTTTGTCCAACGAGAGAGTATTCTGCCCATGGTATCACAGTATTCTTGTTCCTCCTGGCTTACTCAGACTCTGCTCACAATGCTTACCTGCAGCCCTAGATAGAGCCTGGTAGAAAAGCTGAGATTTGAGTCCAAGTCCTTGGTGGCTGCCTATCTAGAACACCTCGTGTGGCTGAGGTGCCACTCTGGCCACCAGATGGCACCCGAGAGTTCCTGTTCTCTGCCGCAGGACCAGTAGTAACAGGAATTGACTGCAGAGAGAAGTTGCCTTAAAAGAGGCCTGATGCTTAAAGAGACACCGCCACATAGCCTCGGGCTGGACCCTTAAATCTACAGAACAAGACTCTGCCATGGCAAGCACCACTGTCCAGGGTCAGTGGCTTCTTTGTCTTTGCCTTCCTAGGTTTTGATTTCATCTCCTTGAAGGCTCTAAGTCACTGCAACTGTTCCTGAGCCAAGGGGACTGGGCCAGCCGGGAGGGTGGCGTCAGAGCTCCTGGCAGAGCAGGGTTGGAGCTGAGATGCATCTGCAGAACTCAGGCTGAAAGAGTGGGAAGCACAGTCAGCTCCGGGGAAGTGAGGACCACAGGAGCACAGAGGGCTGGCCTGTGAGCTCCGACCTCTGCTGGACTTGATTCTGTTGCCTTGGAGTGAAGGACATTGGAGTCTTTGAATTTGATGTCTGGGTTATTGGGATTTGAGAATTCTTGTGTCTTCTTCAGGTGGCATCTTTTCAAATACTGATGGGGATTCAGAGGTAAGTGAATTGAGGGAGGGAGCTCTAGGCCCTGGGGTGGAGTCTTCTTATTGACCGCAGGAAAAGTCTCATGTTGACCCTTGGGTAGTGAGGGCTGAAAATTGTTAGTTGAGGGTCACTTTGGAAGGTCTCCTCCTCAAATTGCTTTTGATTAGTCTCATCTAAGCCAGCTGCTCTACCATGATACTGACTCTTTCCAGTGCTTGGCTGTGTGGATAGGGCCTGGGAAATGTGTGTGTGGTGTATCCCTGCTGTTGTCTGTCCTTGGGTATTGTCCTGGTAGTGATATGAGGAAAACATCAAGAGTGCGAATGTAGTTCCCTGTCTACACCTTGTCAGGAGTATAGACCTTTACCGTGACTCAAGCTGATAAAACATCCACAGAGAAATGGAAATGAGATGGAGCGGGGGCTTGATGGTAGTTTCTGTTGTCTGTAGATCTCACTGTCTTCTGGAAAAGCTAAGAGGGTGAGAAGGGGCAGGAAGGGAGTAAAGGACAGAGTCTTGGACCAAGCCGTATGTCTGACAGGCAACTCATGGGATGCCTGGCCTGCAGAATCTTCTATTTAAATTATTTTAAATTTACATTTATTCATTAATTATGAGAGAGAGAGAGAGAGAGAGAGAGAGAGAGAGAGAGAGAGAGAGAGAGAGAGAGAGAAAGAAAGAGGGAGAGAGAGGGAGCTCATGCAGGCATGAGTGCCACAGCATATATGTGGAGGTCAGGAGAGATTAGAGGACAACTTGTGGGGAGTCTGCTGCCTACCATGTGAGTCCCAAGAATAAAACTCATGATGTTCTCAGGCTCACAGTAGTGAGCACTGTGCCCATTGAGCCTCTCCAGAGACCAAGGAAAAGGAAATGAAATAGGGAGTGAATGCAGGTCACCTGCCAGGCATGGTGACACACATGTCTCTAATCCCAGCGTTTCTCTGTGAGTTCAAGACCAGCCAGGCCTACATAATGAGTTCTAGACCAGCCAGGGCTACATAGTGAGACCAACTCTATGTCAAAAGACAAACAAACAAAAAAAAACCCCAACCACACACATACAAGTACACGCTGGGAAATAAAAAGCCAGGCTACCCCAAGATCTCTGAGAAAGCCAAGTTTATAGTCTTTCAGGGCTAATAAGATACCTGTAGGTCATCTACCTGATCTGTCTGGGCTCCACCTTCTGCACCTGTGAAAACTAAAGTTGGAAAAGCCTGAGTCTGGCCTTAGGCAGGTAAGCAGAGGGTTAGGGACCTGGCCTAACACTGTCATTGGATTGCTTTCCAGCTGAGGGGTCATCTGACCTATTGTCATAGATGTAGTTTTCTGTGGGAAACAGTTCTCTTTTTGCTTACTTATTGGTAGCACCTGGGAGTCCTGGAATGACACTATCATCTTGCTTTTTCATGTAGCTACAATTTCTCCTTTCCTGGGTTTAACGCTTCTTTTATTTATTTGTTCCTTCCTAGGCCAGTATAGCGCTACACACATGGACTCTAGGTCCAGACTTGATTCATTTGCAAGTGTCACCATCTGCTGGCTGGCCAGTGGTTTAGCCTTCCTGTGCCTCCATTTCTTTATCTGTGAAATGGAGCTAACACGGCACCTATCTTGTGAGGGTTAGGCCAGAAGGAGCTTGTAAGGCATATAGAACAGCACCTGGCAGTTAGGCATCAATCACTGTTAACTATTATTAATTTTGGTGACTATGCATTTTTAAACATAGTTTTATTTTTATCTCATGAGTGTTTTGCCTGCCTGTAGATCTGTGCATTGTGTATGCGTCTAGTGCCTGCAGAGGCCAGAGGGTGTCAGATTCCCTGAAAACCGAAGTTGCAGATGGTTTGAGTTGGCATGTGGATGCTAGAAATCAAACTTGGGTCTTCTGGGAAAACACCATCTCTCCAGCCCGTTGCCTGTATGATATTAGTTTATTCTCATGTATGACATGCCCACTGCAGTTTCCTTGCCTCAGCTTTTTCTTTGGGGAGGGGGCAGGATTTGAAGTCCTGCCTCAGCCTTCAGAGTGGCCGGAATCACAGGTGTGCATACACAGCTACACCTGGCTTAACGTGCATTTTTTTAACGATTGTCAGCTGAGCTTTTGGCAAATACCTGGCGTGTGTGAGGTCACACTGCTGGAATTGCACTTTTGGAAGTTTACACACACTGATGCTTCTTGCTTGCCCCCAGCCACAGAGACACTTTGTTTAGTTTTGCTCGCAGTGACCACTGGTCAGAGACTTCTGGGTCCTTCCTGTGGTGCACAGCAAAGCTGTGTTGCTAACATGAGAAAGGAAGGAGAGTGAAGATATACAGCTAACATCACTGATGTTGCATCCTGGCCAAGTAGTTGGTAGACTTGAGAGCTGGTTGTTAAGAGAGGCAGTGAGTAGTACACTCCTGAGAAGAAAGGGGAGAGCTGCTGGCCTTCAGAATGAGGTTTATCTCTCTTCCACTGAGCCTCTCAACTTGAGGCTGTGTAACTAACCTTAAATCCTGCGGTGAGGGAGGAGCAGGTAGGTAACCATGGAGATGGGTGCGGATAAGCTGAGTGCACAGGTTAGGGATATGGAGAGTGTTGGCCCTTAGGACTGGACAGAGAATGGTTACTAGGGGCTTGGCAGAAGTGGTGTATCGAATGCTGATCAGTGCCTTGGAGCACTCTACCCATCAGTACATCCAGGCACTTAGCTGAATAGGGGCAGTGGGGAGAGTCTGTCACAAGGATACTACCTCCCTACTGCTCTGACAGATTGGGGCTGATAGCTGGGGTAGAGAGCACTTCAGGATAGTAGGCCTTGGGCAAAGGAGGAGGAGGAGGAGGAGAAGGAGAAGGAGGAGGAGGATGCGTTTTTAACTCTTTAGTTCCCGGAGGGTGTGAGTTAGGATCTTTTTCAGCCTTTCTCTGCCCTAAGTGTCCCTTAATCTAACTGGAGGCTTTTGTTAGTCTCAATTCACCCAGATGCTCCAAGGCCCACCCACTTACCTCTGTAAACAAGGTTAGAATCAATCTGTGTGATGAGATTCACGAAGTAATTACCCTTTCCCAAGACAGCACGTCAGAAGTGGTGTGTGATAAAACTTTTCCTGGGAGACACAGCACACATTACTCACCCAAGATGGAACTTAAAGAGCAAAGTATAGATACCATCAAAATCCAACTTGGTGATCCAATAGGTTTTATTGGGGTTTATTTACAGGAGCAGCAATGACAGCTGCATCATCAAGGCCCACCTCAGCAAGGGTGACTACTCAAAGCTGGGAAACTTGGAGTATGCACAGCTTGCAGGGAGCTCAAAAGGTGGGAGTGGCCTTTCCAAATGACTCTGCTCTAAACCTCTTCTTGCAGCTCAGTTGACTTCTGCTTCTTCCAGCTGGTCTGAGTCTTCTTTGCAGTTTATCTTCCTTCTGTCTGAGGGGAACTCTCAGCTCTTGTTGCTTACTCTGGCAAGGAGGGGCCTAGTTAATCTTGTCAGTTTCTGGGACTTCCTGAAACTGTTGTAAAGTTATTTACCTTCCTGCTTAAGGAGCGTCCCAGTCCCAGCGGGATGGAATGTTTCAGTCTTGGGGGAAACTGTTACATGACAGGTGGGCAGTTGGTTTGGAACTAAACTGTAAGGGCTTCCTAGCAGATGGTCTTGCATTCTTGGATCAGCAAAAATTTCCAGGGACCTTTCAGTGACTTGGATTCTCAGTCAGCTGACAGCATGCATAGGATCCCAGCCTACACTATGTGGTTGGATCACTGGGCTGTGCCTTAGTTTTCTCATCTGGAAAATTCACAAAACCTAGATGAGAGCTGTGCTTGGTAACACAGGCCTCTAGTCTTAGCTTTTGAAATCTCAAGGTTAGCCCCCATGACACACCTCCTCTAATAAGACCATAGTCTCTAATCCTTCCCAAACAATTCCACTGACCAAGGACCAAGTGTTCAAATATAGGAGCCTGTGGGGACCATACTCATTCAAACCACCACATTGTCTCAAAAGGTAAAAACAGAGCTGGAGATACAGCTTGGTGGCAGAGTGCATGAGTGTGGTCCTGGGTTCAATTCCTAGCACTGCGTAAAGAAAGTAGGGGGAGGGGAGATGGAGGATAAGAAAGGAAGGAAACAGAAGTAACAGTGATGTTCATCTAGAGATCATCCTCGTGGAGAAAAAAAAAAACCCAACTCTTAAGATCCAAGTCACAAACGCCAAGTATTCAGTGTCTGGTATTAGCACTATGACCTGCAAGATTGTGCGCTACACTGTGTTGTGGGGGGAACAGTCCTGAGCAAGATTGGACAGAATGTAAAATAAAGCAAACTATAAAAACTACATGGAGAGCAAGCAACTGCAACATTTTAGCTAGAAAAAAAAATGCTGAAAATAGCTTGCTCAAGCCTTTGTAGATAAAAATGTGAAATGTATGCAAATGTATGTGACTCACATAGAAACATATATCCATGGCCTCCTCAGAGTCAGCACCGGATGTGGAGATGTGGGGCTGTGGCCGGCAGGAAAATCCCTGTGGCGTATTGTGTGGTGTATTGTGGGAGGGGTCAGTGCTGCAGCCTTCTAGGGTTTGTAGCTGATAGCTGTACCCAGACATGTTTTCCCTTTCTCTTGGGCTCTATGCCTTCAGAAAGTGCTATTCAAGAATGAGGCACGCCCTTGTCCTTTCTCTGTCTGCTTCCTTGGAGAGAGAGCTTGTGTGCTCCCTCTCCCACCCGGAACTCTATTTCTGAATAGTCTCGCTGGAGATGCACAGCCCCCCTCCCTTGCCTTGCTCGAGGTGTTGGCTAGGCCCTCCCAATTTTATATGCCAGCCAGGGGCGGTAGGGAGGGTAACAGCTGAGCAGGAAGGGCCAGCAAGCCACAGAACCAGAAGCTTGAGTTAGGACTGCGGTCCTAAGAGCTAAAGGGGTACAGGAGGGCCTCTATCTGCTGCCCACCTGTAGGGGCTCCCACACACAAGAGCATCTACCCTTGAACCACCCAGAGGCTCTATCCTGTATATCAATGGTCTCTAGCTTTTCTTGAGCATCTATAGAGGCCAGAGGCCAGACAGCTGGGCAGTTTACAAGGCTGGGTATAAATTTCCTTATAGGCAAGGGTCTGGTTCTACCCAGCAAAACTGCCTGTGCTTGTTTGGGATAAGGAGGAGCCCCTGTGGATACTAAAAACACTACCCTCCTTAGAGGAAATGGGGAGCTTAACTCTTTGTAAACCTCTGTATGGCTGGAGCCCCCAAAGGGCTTAAGCTGTCTGAAGATGGGATGCGATGCGATGGGAAGTTATTAGAAATGCCACTATATATGAGAGGTCTAACCCAGGTCTCCTTTGGTGGGCTTGATGCCTCCTTCCCTGGGAATTCAGGAAACAGAATGCAGCCTCCGCTGTCCTGGACCACCCTGGCCTGACTCCTTTTAGTTCAGTTCTGTCTCCAAGTCACTTGACTCAAGGAGGATGGGAAAGTTGCCATGGGTGCCATGTCGTCACTCCCCCACCCCCAAGCCTTCAGTGCTGTAGAGGTCACTGTTTAGAATTTTGTTTCTTAAGACTGTTCTCTGAGGCATCTGACCCCCATCTTTCTTCAACTCCTGTGTGATTGTGCCCAGAGGCTAGGGATTGCCAGAGGGCTCCTGAAGGAATTGGGTAAAATCCAATTAGGGCTTCAGTACCCCAATGTGTCTCTCTGCCTTAAAGGGGCACAAGTGAGAGATAGGTCTTTCCTCTGATGCCAGGGCATGACCCTGACCCCAGTGGTCCCGCCTTACTTCAGCTGTCCACCCTTGGTGTGGTGTTAGGAACTGATGCACTGTAAGATCTAGGATAGATGGGGTCCTTTAAGGTTTGGTAGGAAAACAATCCCTGGGTGGCCCAGCCTTCCAGCGGGGCGCAGGACATTAACCCAATCCACGCTGTGCTGCCCATGCTTGTCTAGGGGTGGGGCCTAGCAACTGCACCAGCCTTGAAATCGAGCTTAGAGATCCTGGGGTGGCAGGTGATGTCACCCCTGCGGGTCCATAGGTTTCCCTAGTCTGCGGGTTGCCAGAATTTATGCTCAGCCCAACCAGGGGAGGAAGGGAGGAGGGGAGCCTCTGGCCCTGCGCCGCCTCCCGGAGACCCCGCGGGAGCTCTGTGCGCGGGCTGGAGGCCGTCGGTGGGGCTGCGGGCTGCTCTCACACCCCACCGGCCCGCTGCGGCTGGGGGTGGGCGCGCGGAGCCTTGCGCGGATTGGCTGCCGCCTCCGCCCCCCGCCCCGGGCGCCGCGCAGCCCCGGGGAAGTTGCTAGTTGGCGCGCGGACTGCGGGGCCGCGGCTCCCAGATCCGCAGCGGGTTCTCCGAGGCTGCCACAGCCCTGCGCTAAGCTCTCGGGGGCGCTCCCCTGTCCTCACCTTGGCAGTTGCGGCTTGCTCCTCCCTACTACCTGTTTCCCTGGCTCTCCCGCCTCCACCCTGAGCTCCGCAACTTCGACCCCCGAGTCTGGCCGCCCCTCCCGGCACCCCGCCTGCCGGCGCCCTCCCTCCTTTGTTGTGCGATGAGGGTCGGGTTTCCCATCTGACCGAGGAGCCTCTGCCGCGCGGAGCCGCGGGCATGGAGCCGCTTAGCCACCGGGGCCTGCCGCGCCTCTCTTGGATCGACACCCTCTACAGCAGTACGTGTACCCTTGGGTCGCTGGGCGGGGGGCGGGGGTTGTAAGAGGGACATCCTGCACCCTCCGAGGAGCCCTGTTGCCCTCAGGGTCCCAGGTGCACCCGGGCACCGGCGAGTTTTAGCGGCCATGGTCCGCCAGGTGTGCAGCCAGCCAGGAGGAGGAGGAGCGGTATGGAGTCCTCAAAGCAGATTTAAGGGGATTGGAGGGGGGCTTGAACAGACCGGGGATGGGGGAATTGTGTCACCCCTCCCACCTGTTGTGTAACCCAGCACTCTAGCGCTCCGCGAGTGGGAGACGTCCTTTTTAGGGCTCTACCTTGGCCTTCAGAATTGGCAGCTTTTCTCCTCACACTGAAGCATGAAGGCCATTTTGGGGAAGTCTTTGGCTCTTTCTAGTTTACGACCTCAGGGGCATTCAGGTGTGTGATTCGGGTTGATAATGGGATCAGGTTGGAAGAGAGACTGTAGGTACAGATCTCTGTGGAGGCCATTTGGATGAAAGAGCCAACCTCCTAGCCACCCCCATTCTCATCACTACCACCACCACCCCCAAGAAAAGCAAATGAAGAGTGGAAAAAAAAACCCTCCGGTACTCCACCCCCTCGCTCCCAAATCAGCCATGATCATGTGATTGCTCTTGTACTGCCTGGGGGATGTGTAGTTGATCACTGGGACTTACTCAGATGGGAACCATTCCCACCCACCCTCATCCATGCCTTAGGTGGCACTGCCCATGTCGCCCTCCCCGCCCTGTCTTTAATTCATTGGCATTCTGCGGTGTAGGGAGATGGTCCTCATGGCCTCCAAGAAAGGCCATGGATGTGCTTTTACCTATGGAAATGCTGGGAACCCTCCCACTCTCTTTTAGCACACCCTAACCCTGAGGCAGGTACAGCTAGGTGGTGACTCTCAACATTAGATGCATGAAACAAGGACATTTTGAAGGGTCAACCTGGCTTGAGTTCCTTATTAACAGTCACTTTCCAGGGCTGAGAGGTGACAATGTCTTGAGCCTGCAGGTCTTGCCTTGGAGTCTCTGCATTACCCAACACCTAGGCTCTGCCCTCTGCATCCCTTTGGGTCCTGCCTCTGCCCCTTTGGGCCTGTACTTCTCATATCTTCTATCCAGCCTCTTTTCCTAGTTTCCTTCCCCTCCTCCTCCCAGGAGCTATCCTTGTGATGGTTCATTCTGCTTTGGGTTTTCAACATCAAAGAGGCAAATCTGGTTCCCCTGGGTGTCCATCCTGGCCAAACCCAGCCAGTCCATCTGCTCTTTTCCAAGTAGAGGCCAGTGTCGTTGGGTGAAGGTCAGGACTCACAGCTGTGGTGTGTGTGTGTGTGTACATGTGTGTGTGTGCAAATGGGGACACACATCTGTTAAGAGGCCTGATGCAGATCAGCTCCTCACTCAAAGGACGGATTAGTGACCTCTGCTTAGCTGTGCTCTTGCGAATCACAGTCATAACAATGCCTCATATTCATCTGCAGTTTGTGCTCTTGGATATTTCTGGCTCTCTGCAAAACCCATCCCCGCTTTCCTTATTTCCCAAAGCATAGAACCCTATGGAAAGCAATCTGTGGCTTTCTCTATATTACTAAAGATAATTCTATAACTTGATCATCCAAGTCCCCAGCCTGGAGTTGAGAAGCAAAAGCGCCTTGAGAATTCCTGACTAGAGGAGAGTCAGAGAAGGGAATTAGGCCACGGGCCTCTTTGGGGGTGCTCTATAAACCGGTCCTCACTTTGACAGCTTGGCATCTGAGCTGTCTAACCGATTGTAAGGCCCTGTGGCAGCTGGAGTTTGAGGTGATGGGCAGGGGCACTCACTTTGTACAGTGTACAGAGTCCCTGCCTTGCTTCTGGAATGGCTTACTTGGGAGTCTGTAACAGAAGGCTTCCTGGGGAGGTTTTATGCAGTCATAGTTGGGCTGTTAGCCATCAAGTTTTCTTTTTGACAAGAACTTAAGTTAAACAAATACCCAGGCTGTCATTTGCCTGGCAGCATGGTTCTGTGGTTCCCAGGGGCAGTTCCTCTGCCTTTGTGGGAACCTTTTGCTTACCAAGCTCACAGGTCCCTACAAGTGCTAGATCCAGGAATTGTAAGTGGGGTATGCATGGCAGCCAATGTGACTCCCTAGAGATGTGAAGTGATTCAGTTATAGAGGCTCAGTATGAGTGACATTTCTGTAAGAGTACTCATAGCCTTTCCAGGTTGTTGAGAGTATGCCAGGTACTGTTCTAGGTACTATGCTAGGTACTGTGCCAGGTACTTTCCACCTCTTATCTCCAAACTTCACAACTCTTGACAGATCAGGAAAGGGAGGTTGGGTAAACTTAAGTAATTTAGTCAAAAACCACATAGCTGATAAAGGTTGGGGGAATTCAGATCACACTCTGGCCCATGAGGAGGACTTGAGTGTCTCCCAGTATGTCTGAGCTTCCTCAAGGCCCTGTCCTGGCATGCATCAGACAGTACCTGTCTATTCAGAACTCTCCTCAGTTGTTGCCCTGAAGTGATCCAGCAGGGTAAGCGGTTTTGATAACTTTGACACCATATCGTTCTGTGTCTCTGTAGGACCTTGGGCCTCGTTTTGTAGTCCATGCCTGATTGGCTGAGGCTCCCTCTAAACCTTGTGGCTCTCTACTTCTGTCCGGCTAACCACCCGCCTTCCTCTTGGCTTCTTGTCATGGGAGTTCTTGGTGTCTTCTTTCTGGTGTCTGCAGCTGTGCCAGGGTATGTGCTGATGGCGAGTATGTTGATGGTCGTCACACACTCCTTGATCTGGAACTGATTGCGGCAGGGTTCTTGGCTCTCATAGCCTGAAGCAGCAGCTGAAGGTGCAGCCACCTCAGCTCCTGCCTCTTTACCTCTCATTGTCCGTGTGGATATAATAATGGATATAAAGGCTGGGTGGTGGTGGCGCATGCCTTTAATCCCAGCACTTGGGAGGCAGAGGCAGGCTGATTTCTGAGTTCGAGGCCAGCCTGGTCTACAGAGTGAGTTCCAGGACAGCCAGGACTACACAGAGAAACCCTGTCTCAAAGCAAAACAAAACAAAACAAAAATAATAATAATGGATATAAAGGTTCTTCGCAACGCTTTGTCTGGACTCTTCCCTAATGGCCGGTATGAGTGTCTCTGTGGCTTGTTTTCTTTCTTGTAATTCCTCTATGTCTTTTCACCCGTCATCCTTTCTGCTAAACACGTCTACCCTCTCTGCTGTACCATGGAGGGAGTCTGGACTAAATTAAGTTCTGTGAAGTCACACAAACACAAGGACACTCTGAAACTCTGCCTGTCCCTCCCAAGTAGAGACAGCCCTCCGAGCAGGTCTGGGCTAAGACACATATGTGCACCAGGCAGGCTAATCATTTAGCTCCTCTTCAGATGGGAAATCTTCAAGTATGTGCTCTAGGTTGATTTAAAAGGCACAGGGGTACATTTCAGGTCTCCTCCTTTGCCATTTTGACCTCCTTTATCTGAAGCAATACAGTACAGATCTCAAACATACCTACCCTACTGAGCCAATCAAAACCCTGTGCTTTCCTGGGCTCTTTCGAAGGCAGAGTATGACCATCTGTAGTTACAAGGCCTCCACCTTATGAAATCAATGTCTGTTACTCCAGTAGCATTCAAAGACTATCTGTTGTGAGCAACTCATTTCCAGATCACCCTGAGCCTGTCTCAGTGTCTCATCCTACTCCCGTGTTCGCTGCAGAGCAGCTCCCTCAGCCAGGTGCCATCAGACTGAGCCTTATATCCCAGCCAACACTTGCAGATGGGTGCTCTCTTCTGCTGAATACTAATTCATTCTTTCTCATCAGCACCAGTCCATAATTGTCATGGCACTTGGAGTCTCAGAGGTAGGACTGACAGAATAATTAGGTCATCTGTTCAATACAACTTTCTTTGTTATGACCATTGCTGCTATTATTTGGAAAAGGGAAGGGATGATAGGAACATTTGTGGAGAGTTGTCTAGAAGATACATCTTGGGGTTGATTAGATAGTGGGGGAGACATTGAGAAAATCCATTCTGCCTTTGTCCTGGGGACAAGGCGGGCTGCTCTGGCTGCTCTCTGAGGTATGGTATGTAACTTGACATGATTCTATACCCTTCTTGTGCCCACTCTACTGTAAAGTAGTATCTCTTAGGGGTGTCATGTGGATCAGTTCATTAATGTCTATCTTTGAGGATAAGGTATGCCATTGAACTGCCTGGCTTGTCACAGTCTCATGATTGAATAGGTTCTGTGAGAGCCTTACATCTGATGAGCTCACTGACAACAACAGAGTACTGTTCAAACGTTCTGACAGATATACCACAGCTTTTTAGGGAGTACCTAGCTAGTAGCTCATGAATAAACCCTCAGTAGTTTTTGGTGGTGTGAGGCTAAGAGGGAGAAAATATTTTTCCCCCGTGTTTTTCTTTTTTCTTCTCTTTTCTTTCCTCCTTTCTTTCTTCCTTTCTTTCTATCTTTTTTTGAGGGGGAGCTCCTTTAACTCCTGACTCTACCAGAAATCCCAGAAACACATTTTCTGGCCCATTCATGAGTTTCCTGACATGTGTATTTGGTAATTGTAGTAGTGTGTAGTGAATTTTGAGACCCCCCAGGGGAGTCCTCTGCTTTGCCAGGGCCTGTGATTGGAAGGCTCCTCTGCTGTGTTTGTGTTGCAGCTGTTTGACTCAGCTTGAGTCTTTTGGGGGAAATCTGGAGCTAGGCTTCAAATGACTCCAGAATAACCGATTTCCTTCACCTCAGGTGAGGTTTCGGCTATGGTGGGCTAAGATGGTTTATGGGGATATGGCCCACTCTGTTTTTTCAGGGACTTAGCACTTTTCTCTGAGGGTTGTCTGGATCTCTGAGAGAAGCAGGCAAGCCTGTCTGTCCCCAGGGCTATCAAAAGGAATACAAAGTCTCACCTGTCTGAGGCTGGCCTTGAACTCTTAACCCTCCTCCCCCCAACACTTGGGATTACAGGCTTTATACAGTGCTGGAGATCTAAACCTGGGTCTCATGAATACTGTACAGGGACTCTGCTAAATAAGCTGTATCTTGAGCCCCTTCTAGGTTGTTTGCTGTGTGACTTAGCCTGCTTCAACCTTGTATTTCTTAGGGTAAGATTTAATCAGTTGGAGCCTTGAGAACCCATGGTCAGTAGCAGGAGTCTTATGTTGGTTTTGAATCTTAGGCAAAACCTTCTTTAGATCCTGTAAGGAGTGAGGGAAAGAGAAACCAGGGCAATGAGCTGACTATATAATACCATTTGGAAGCTGATGACAGATGCTAGATCCTGCTCCTGTGACCTCCAAGGCATTTAGAAAGAGCCCTTTGAGATGGTACCCTTAATGGTCCTGCGACTTTTTGTGGATGGAGCAACCAGTTGTCTGGTCCCTAGATTCAGATCTGATCTAGTCTCCCTCAGTTTCCTACCTCTGTGCTTAATTGCTATCTTCTCTTCTTACTCCTTCACCACACACCAGAACAAGAGGTGAGTCTGGCTTTATGGGCTGTTTAGAAAATGTCAAAGTTACCTGGCCTTTGGAGATCAGCTGGAGTGAGTTCTGTAGTGACCAGGTTGGTCAAGTCCAATCCCCTCTTCCTGTCTTTTCCCTCACTCACAGGCCTTTATGCCCTTTTAGACCACATGATGAGTCGATTTGCCTAAAGTAAGCAAGGTCTGCAGAAGGGGCTGGGTACCTAGGGGAGCCTAGGGTTGATGAGGGACTTGTGGGTTTGCTTGGGGAGTCTGGGGAAGGATGCAGCTGTAATTATCTTCATGGGATTGAAAGGCTGATCCTGTTAGTGTGCTGGGCTAACCTCTTCCTCCTGGGTATTGCCTCCCAGGCAGCAGTAAGAGTTTAATGGATCAAGATTACACAGCATAAAGATGCTGTGTAATTAAGCTTAGTTGCCTCCCTGACTGGGGGGGGCATCAGCATACAGCACCAATTGATTTCTTCCTTTGTGGTTACCTTGGATATTGTTGGCTATCCTGAGCATTTTTCTTGTCTGTCTCTCTGTTTCCGTGTCTCTTTCTGTGTCTTTCTCTCTGTGTGTCTCTCTCTCATTGGTCTCTCCCTTGAGGGCATAATTTTAAGAAAAAAAGACCCCTTTATGAAGTTTGATGTTAGGGTGGCAGTGCATTCTGTGATGGCACCTAGTGGAGGTCTCTTTAGGGAAACAAAGAATTCTGAAGAGAAACCTTGTCCTTGGGTCCCCAAATTACATCTTCCAGTAAAAATAATCTGTGAGTCTTACTGGACTCGGGGAAATTAGGTTTTTCCATTTGAGAAAAATCTGTCTTTCAATTTTTAAAAACTATGCTTGCATATGGAGGTTAAAGGTCAATTTTATGGATCCAGTTCTCTCCACATTTCGTATGGATTCTGGGGATTTGACTCTGGCTGGCCAGCTTGTCCAGCAAGTGCTTTTACCTAAGGAACCATCTTGTTAGCCTTCTGTTTTCTTTAGAAAGATTGGAAGTAGGGGCTGGTGATGTAGCTCAGTGGGTAAAGTGCTTGCCTAGGCTTCACAAAGGCTCAGGATAAAGCCAAAGCACCCTGTAAAACTTGAGTGTGGTGACACCCTGGAGGACTGCAAGTTCAAGGTTAGCTGTATAGGGAGCTTGGGGTACATGAAACCTTACCTCAGAGATGGATGCCTGTAAACCCAGCCGCTGAAGACTAAAGCATGGTTTTGAGGCCAGCCTGGGCTACATAGTGAGTTCCAGGATAGCCTGGACTAGTGAGTGAAATCCAAAAAAAAAAAGTAAAGAAAATGTATAATTTAATTAGCCCTACTATATGCCAGATACCCTAGATGTTTTTTGTGGATTATCTCTAAAACCCCCAGACAGGTACTTGTTTATCATTTCCTGATAGAGATGAGAACATGGAGGATCTGAGAGATTCAGCTTGCACTTGACCAGATCTCAGTGCTCTGACTCCAACGGCCAGTCAGCTTCCTACAGAATATCAATACCATAATGCTGTCCAGTACCTGCTGTGTGCCAGCCCTGGCAGGGGAGTGTCACACATCACCACTGCTCTTCTAAGCCTCCACCTGTGTGCAGGCGAAGATCCTCTGTGTGATAGGGAGAAAATTGGAGGTTAGGGATTAGCTTGAGGCTGGCAAGCTAGAAGAGGCACTGGGTATGGAGCATCAGGTTAGCCTGACCCTAAAAGAATGCTCCACTTTCCACACGCGGCTCTTTCACAGTGGGTCAGTGAAGGGCCAGTAGCTACCATTTCACTGAACTGCATAGATCTGGTTATCTCTGGTCAGTATGACAATTGAGATCCTGGGTGACCTGGAACTTGCTCTGTAGAGTAGGCGGACCTTGAACTCAGAGGTCCCCCTGCCTCTGCCTCCCGAGTGCTAGAATTCAAGGTGTGTGCCCCACCACTGGGCTCCAGCCCTTTTTTATTCTTTATTTTGAGCCAGTCTTTTTGACAGGGCTGACTTTAAACCCTTAATCTTCCTGCCTCAGCTTCCCAGATAGCTGGGATTATAGGTAAGCGCTACCATGACTGATTCTCGTTTCTCCATAGTGTGAGTGGCTCATCTTCTAGGGATCCTTCATGTATCTCACCAATTGGCTGCCTTTTCCTAAGGGATAAAGCCCCACCCCACCCCCGCCCCCGGGGTATTTGGAACCCATATCCCTACATGACCCCATTTTGGGGGTTATTGGCAAGAAATGATACTTGGTAATGAGAGGGAGACGCAGGAGAGGGAAACTGACAGGCCATGAATCTAGGCTTAGGAGGTGGGGCTGGGGCGTACTTAATGCCTTGTTTTCAGAGCACTTGGGGATAGGGGTAAAGAAATGGGAACTAGAAGAGGACTTGGCAGAGCCACAGTGTCTGGCCCTGCTCTTGGACCTTTTAAAATTCACCTCCACAGTCCCAGAAGGAGAATAAAGAGCCCTCAGCCATAAATCAGGCCACTGAGTACTAAGGTTCTTTGACCAGGCCCAGGGCCTGTTGGGTGGAGATCTGGCTGATGTCTAAATCTACCCGGTGTAGCATGTTAATTAGGGGTGATGTGACTCAGGTGTAGTAGCCTCCAGCCCCACTTTCTACATCCATGGAGGTCCCCAGGCTCAGGGAGCCCCTGACTAAGATGGTGGACCTCAGGGAAAGACTGAGCCTGGTGACTTAGACCTTTGTATACCCACCTTTGGCTAGGGCCAAAAAGGCCCAAATAAGACTGAAGGCCTTATTTCACAAAGGGTTTGTGTGTGGTGAGCAGAGAGAAGAAGGCTGAGCAGGGATCAAAGGAGGAGAGCAGAAGCCCTCCCCCAACCCCCACGCACATGGGTTGGGGGAAAACTTTCCAGTTCCAGTCTCTTTCTTCCCCTTGGTGCTCAAAATTTCAAGGACAGCTCACATCCTGTATTGACTCAGCAGTGTTTTTTTTAGGAACCCCTGCTTGCTGGGGTATAGGGATAGAGGGACGCCTGCATCTCAGGCCCATGTCTTTCTATGGGGACACATAGAGAATTCCAGTTGCTCCTGGGGCCTTATTATTTCCCTCCTAACCCTTCTTCTTCCACCACTCCCCTGCAGCCTCCTTCCTGGGGCCCTGTTCTGTTCCCGCCTCCTAACCCTACACCCCCACCTGATTCCAGAATCAGAGGTGTCCACCCTTCAACCACCCAGAGCTTTCCTTTGCTCTCCTGCACTTTCCCACCACCTTCATATTCTTCCGAGGGAGCAGTGTCTTTCTGGGAAGACGCCACTATAAGGCTGCCAACTCTGGATTCCAGGTCAGGAGAGCAGGTCCTAGTGATGGAGTACCATTGCTCCAAAATACACCCTCCCTCTGGTGCATCTCCACGGGTCGCTCTGTGAAGGTGGAAACAGTGATTGGAGGGAGCAAAGCAGGGTTGGGGAATGCTCACGGTTTAGTATCCTGTGGTATTATGTGTTCATTATGTGTCAGGAGAGAAGAGCCAGGGAGTTATGGGAGGTCTAGGATGTAGCATTAAAAGGAATTTGCTCATGGGTAGCCTCACAGAAAAAGTCAGCTCTCTACCCTTGTGATTCTTTTTTTTTTTTTTTTTAAGTATTTAAGGGATGAATGGTTTAAAAATATATATTTGTCTGTGTGTGTGTGTGTGTGTGTGTGTGTGTGTGTGTGTGTTGTATGTGAGGGTGAGGGTGCACATATACCATAGTGTGTGGGGGTGGGATGTGGAGGGATATGTGGGTCAGGTGGATAAGGTTAGGACAGCCTGTCCTCACCCTCCACCCTGTTTGAAGCAGGGCCCTTCCAGGTTGTCACTGTGCTTTGTAGTCCAGACTAGCTCTTCTGCCCTGCAGGCTAGCAGGCCGCAGGGCTTTTGAGGGATTCTTCCGTGTGTGTGTGTGTGTGTGTGTGTGTGTGTGTGTGTGTGTGTGTGTGTGTGTGTCTCCCCCACCCACCTCACTGTAGGGGTGCTGGAATTACAAGTCAGCCACTGTGTCTGACTTTTAGGTGGGTTCCAGAGGTTTGAACCCATATCACTAGGTTTGCAGGGCAAGTACTTTTCCCAGCCGAGCTGTCTTCCTGACCCTCTTACCTTTCTTTTAGTGACTTGCCAACTCTGTGGACTCTAAAAGTCATTACATAAAGTATCTGTTCTGTGTGAGCCAGTGCATTACACAAACTGAAAAAAAAAAAAATTCACAGAACTGTTCATATTCCGTCACTGTCCTTCCTCTAGCAAATTCACAGTGAATTCATATTTTTATAGTCTCCTAGCCTTTTCCATTCCACCCTATTTAAATAAAGAACAGAAGTGTTGGTCATGATCTACAGTGTTTGAAACAAAATAGTGGCGTTGATATTAAAGGGCCCTCACTAGCTGGGGAGCAGTGGCTCAGCCAGCTGACTGCCATCATTAGTGTACTGCTGCTGTGGCTCTTGCCACATTCGCTTCAGTATTGCAGACTTATTGTTCTCCTTCCATTTGATTTATTGTTTTAAGATATGACTGAGGAAACACATGAGAAATGCCGCACTTATAGTATGTAAGAGGTTACCGTATAAGTGTATGTTTAGACTGGAAATGAAGTGGGCTTACTAGAGCTGGTTACACTAGTTGCTCTTGGGAGGATCTAATTTTGGGCCTTTTCACTTCATTGTTGAGAGGGAGACAGAGGCTAGAGACCTTAAAGACATGCTGGTTCCAGTTGGGGTCTTTTCCCCTTACAAATATGGAAGATTGGTTTTCTTAATGTGTGATTGGGCTTAACTGTGCATCATGACTATTCAAATGACTCTGCATTGACTCCTACTTCTGTCTAACCCTCAGTGTTTCCTATAGCCAGACAGGGAGGAAAAGAGATGGTTTGCCTAGGACCAAACATCTGGCATAGCTTCTCACACTCCCATCGTGTGTTGGATCCTCCTGGGGATCATTTGAGGTCAGAGTACCCAGAATCCTTTAGGCCCACTCAGAGAGGGCTGACTGGATTCTGAGCCAAGTCAAACCCTTTCTGTTCCTCCAGAACAGTGGTTCTCAACCTTCCTGATGCTGTGACCCTTTAATACGGTTTCTCAAGTTGCAGTGACCCCCCCCAACCATAAAATTATTCCATTGCTACTTTATAGCTGTAATTTTGCTACTGTTACGAGTTGTAGTGTAAATATCTGATATGCAGGATGTCTGATATTTGACCCCCTAAGAGACCCACAAGTTAAGGACAGCCGCTTTAGATTCTAGGCAAGTAAAAATAACCCTTGGACTGGCTTGGTGGCATACACCTGTAATTCTAGCATAGGTAGGGGGATTGGAATGAGTTTAAGACTGGCTTGGATTATATAGTGAGTACCAGTCAGGTTTCCATAGTGAGACCCCATCTTAAGAATCCTCCCCATCCACCCTCAAAAATAATAGACTTAAGCTAGCATTTTTACACTCATGATCTCTTTTAATCCCCGCAGTGTGTCAGTCAACCTGTCTTCTTTGTGACAAAATACTTTACATAGGTATTCCCCCTCTGTGTGTGTGCAATGGGGTGTGGGGTGTGTGGCCGGCACACACACCCCACACTGATGGCCGATATTGGGTGTCTTCCTCTATGGCACTTGACCTTAGTTTTTCAGACAGGTTCTAGATAAGTGTCGTGTTAAGACCATGGACTGCAAAACCGTTATATGAAGCGTACATTTTGCTTCACAACCAGGCTGGTCTTGAACTCACAGAGATCTTCCTGCCTTTGCTTCCTGACTAATGGGATTAAAAGTACACACATGCGTGGTGAGGCAGGGTCTCTTAATGAACCTGATTGGCTGGATAAGATTGCTCCAGTCCCCAGGGATCCTCCTGTTTTTGCTCCCCATTGCTAGAATTACATGTGCATAATGCCATTCCAAGTGGATGCTGGAGAGCTGAACTCGGGTTCTCATGCTTATGCAGCACCTGCTTTATCCTCTGAGCCATCTCTCCAGTCCCTACATAAATATCTTAAAGACTTTTTAAGCACTTAAAAGGTTTCAGAGCTTCTATCCATTGGCCAATTGGCTTCATGTTTCTGGATGTGTGGTGATGTTTCGTATAGTTTTGTGCTACTGCCTTTGCTCTGGGACCGGCCGTGCTGCCAGCTCCCACCCAGCTTCCCTTTTGCTCTACCTGCCTTTGCTCAGGAAACTAGGCTGCACTACCAGCCCCCACCCAGCTAACCTTGAATCCCTGTGTGAAACACACAGTTTGCTCCTTTACAACTTGCTTTCTTGCTGGATGCTGGTCCTACTTAGCCCCTGTCAAACATCCCTGGCCACCCACCTGTAGTAGTGGCCACAGGTCCCAGCTCCCTTCGAGACCTCATGTGGTTGCTGTGTTCTTCTCCCTTCAAAGCATAGCAAAAACTCCCTCTCTCTTTCCTTGTGTCTCCTTTACCTCCTGGTACCTGGAAGTCCGGCCTGTACCATCCACCCAGCAATTGGCCCCTGGCTTTCTTTACTGACAGGTCAAGAACCAATTGGGAAACAGGACCTTAGCATGA
Organism: Mastomys coucha; assembly: GCF_008632895.1. NCBI lineage: Eukaryota > Metazoa > Chordata > Mammalia > Rodentia > Muridae > Mastomys > Mastomys coucha. The sequence goes on along the minus strand of NW_022196911.1, from coordinate 72,209,198 downwards.
GAACCACCCATTTCGTGGTGAGGCAGAGCACATGGTAAGAGAATATGGCAGGGAGAAACTGAAATGAGGTACACCCCTGGAGGCCTACCTCCTGCTTTTTACTATCTCCCCAAAACCATCAAGTTATGAGTCCATCAGTGGATTACTCTGCTCTTGAATTTAGAGCCCTCGTGGTCCATTCACCTCCCAGAAGCTTGTCAACCAAGCAACCAAGCAAGCCTTCATTCAGTACATGAGTCTGAGAGACACTTCATTCTATGGAAGATTGTTGCCCCTATTTTAAGGATGAAAGGGGACCTGGCATTGTGATTAGTTGCTGCTGGTAACTTCTCCTGTGGGGCACCTTCTGTAGGGGGCACGCAGGGTCTCCCTCCTGAGTGGCAGTCACATGGGCATCTGGTCTTTATGAGCGTTTCTGTCTAGACATAAACCCGTGTTCTCCCACCTCCATTTCTCCCCATGATGGGCAAGTGTGGTGTTAATGGAGCAGAAATGGTTGTTAATTTTGTAGTGCATCATTGAGAGGGTTAATGAGAGACCATCTGGTCTTCTACCCAGTTGCTTGGAGCGGCCCTTCTCTCTTGATTGAGGCTGACAAGCATTTTGTGGACCCCGAGGCATCTCCTGAGTTAATGTTCCCTGACTTGGAGGTTTGAGGGGCACCCACCTTGGTAGGCAATCGGAGCAGTGTTCTGTCCCTGGTGTAAAACCTTCAGTGAGTGAAAGCAAAAGCTGGTCTCTTTCTCTAGCTCCCTGGAAAGGAAGGATGGAGCACAAGCTTGGTGTCAGAGCTGCTTGTGGCCTGAAGACTCTCGGTGACTGTTTGTGGCTGGTGAGCTGGTCCCCACAGCCTGGACCTTGCAGCAGGTACCTGCAAGCATCCTTGAGGCAAAGCCCTCAGTCCTTTCCAGTTGGGTGTGCATTTGTAGATTCAACCAACTGCAGGCTGTAAATATTCAGAGGAAAATGCATATCTTGAGCACATGCAGAATTTTTTTTTCTTGTCACGATTCCCTAAACTAAAGAAAGGAATAATGAACAAAGCCCAACCCATCTGCCTCTGTTCCTCTCAGAATATTCAACGGGACCATTCTGTTCCCACCATGTCTGGTCCAAACTGTCTTTAAGATTTCCCCATGCCTGGAGACCCCCCTCGTTATACATTCTGATTCCCCAGCATCTCAGCATACTCTCCAGGTTATAACCAATGAAACTCCTCATTGTCCCACAACAAACCAGAGGGTCTGTATTCTGACAGGTGCCTCTGCTGCGCTACTGCTGGCTCAAGGAGCATAGTTTGGGTCAGAGTACCCAGAATCCTTTAGGCTCAGCATCCTGCCTCACCTCAGTCATCACCGCCTCCAGGAGGCCTCCCTGGCTTGACTGTAGTACTCATCTTAACGAGATGCTAACTGAGCTTGCTCTGAGCTGCATCCTTTAGCACTTTCTTATCTATCGTCTTACTGTGAAGCTGTGTTTCATGCCAGTTACCAGTTCTTCTTTGCCAGGTTCTATCCTAAGAGACTGTATGCATAGGATGCTAGACACTGTTCTCAGCACTTCACAAACAGCATCCCATCTAAACTTCACCTACCTGCCAAAGTGCCAGTTGTTTCTGTTCTTTTTAAATGGAAGCGGTCACCTGCTCTTCCTTAGGTCACTGCCCAGATAGCTGGGGGTGTCCATTCTGTAAATTCCCATAGGTGAGACCTTCTGGAGGACCTTTTTCAGTGTTTGAAAAGCTCTACTTGCTCAGTCAGATTTGGAGATGGGACACTTAGCTATTTAACGCTTTGTCCTTTCCTCTACCCTTGCTATTGCTAGGTGCTATGGCTGAGCTGCAAACGCTTGACATGAGACAGATGAACAGGCACAAAATGACTTTAATTCAGTGCCTATGCAGTGAGTCCCACAGAAGATGTGAGAGAATGCTCAGATGGCTGAAGTGTGTGTGTGCATATGGTCCTTTTTATCCATGGCTTCTGCATCCACAGATTCAGACAACTATAGATGAAAAATCTTCAGCAGAATGGGCAGTGTCTTTACTATATGTCATGTAATGACAGCTTAGAGGACAGAGGCTAGCCCGTGCCTAACTGCTGAGCTCTAGCTCTAGCCCCTCCCTGTGTCTCTTATTTACTCTTTGTAGTACTTGGGGTGAAACTCAGGACCTTGGGAAGACTAGGCAAGCACTGCATGATCAAGCTACAACCCCTTTATGCTGTTTAACACAAAGGATTTCAGCATCCGGGGGTTTTGAGATCCCTTGGGGATCCTGAGCTCAAGTCACCCCCCATCCCCACTCCCATATTAGTACAGATTCCTGAGTGACACAAAGGAATAAAGACCTGGGGCTTCTGGGGATGGTGGCAGCACAGGCTGGGGGTGGGGAGGAGGGGCCGGGGTAGGGAGGCTTTGTTTAGTGAATTCAGGTTATTTTGTTATTTGTTAGAGCATCTGAGGTAATAAAAATGGTCTGGACCAGCCCTCTTCCTGTTATAGGTACTTTACTAACATAGATTTCCTTTGTAAATGTAAATTTATTTTAAAATGACATTTTTTTTTTCAGAGCTATTTCCTCGTCTGAGTTGTCTTAGAATAACTAGCTTAAACCATGCCAAAGGAGCCAGACTAAGTTTATTCCCCAGGACCCACCACATAGAAGGAGAGAACTGAGTCCAGCAAGTTATCCTCTGACCTTCACACACTGGTTGACACAAGATGCACCATCGCCTGCACATATGCACACACACACACATAACAAATAAAATAAATGTAATTAAAAATGTTTTTTAAAACCCAAGAAATACAATTTGAGGTGGCATATTCATGGGAGGGGTGCCCTGAGCTGAGGGGCGGTGGGAGGTTTTGGGTGCTTTGTGATTGGTTGGGAGTGGGGGTAAGGCAAAGTAGCATGCTGGAGACAGCGATCTGGTTTTCCCTTCAAAACCTGTTTTTCTAGCACACGAGCATCCAAGAGAATTGTGAGCAAGAAGGATGCCAGGAGGAGGGAGAGCTGGGTGCCAGGAGAGGAGAGAGCAGTTGGGAAAACGCCACAGAGCTCAGGTCCATGACCCTCTTTGTCCTGGCTGTAACTCAGGGTTGGCCTCAACCAGTGAACCCTGTTACTCAGCCGAGTGTCCTGTGAAAGTGAGAGGTCTCATTCTGCACCCGCAGGTTTAGCCTCCTGTTGTACATTTACAGAGAGCCTCCGGAGATGCCTCTAATGTCCACCCCAGAAGGACCTAGGTTCCAAAACCCATTCCAGCATTCACTTAGCCAGTGACTGTCCTTTACCTCCCAGCTCCCCAATTCCTATAGGATAGGATCTCAGCTCCTTAGAGTGACATAGGAAGCTGGCTCCGATTGCTTCTTGGCCTTTCAGCTGAGATCAAGAACAAAGGCAGATGGATGCCTACTTATCTCTAGCGCAGCCTTTCCTGGTGCTCCATCCACATTAGGAATCTCTTACCTCATGGTTCAGACCCATCATGCATTTTGCAAATTCTGCTCTTTGCCTGTAGCATGCATTTGTGCCTTTCTGGGCCAGGCCAAGATGTGGTTGAAGGTCACCTCAGCAGCATCTTACTCAGGAGTGGGGTCTAGACCCAGATTCCTGGCCCTAGAGAGAAGCTCTTCAGAAGTTTCTGGAGTCCTTCAGTCCCTCTCCACAGAAGAGTCAGCTATGGACCCTGGCTTGCAGGGAGAGGTGAAATCAGGTGACTCAGTTGTCTTTCTTTGAACATTTGTTGTTTCTTGACACCTTTGAGTAAAAATAGAACTGAGAATGACTGAAGTGAAATGCTGCCTTGGAGTCCTGGAGATCAGAGGTGGAGAGGTGGGGCCTCCTGGGGAAGGTGTGTGCCCAGCCCTCAGTGAGCCAGAAGGGGCCTTCTGAGCTGGAGCCAGGCAGTGGGTGGGCCTTGGCCTTGGGCTGACCCTCCAGGCTCTAGAGCAGAGCTGCTCTTGCTGGCACTTTCTGTCTCCCCTGGGGAATGGTTTCAGGACTTGCTGTAGGAATTCCTCTGGGGCGTTTGTGAGGTTTCCCTGGGACTTTCTGTATTCAGGTCCTGGCCTCAGGCAGGAATGGCTTCAAAAGAGCTATGGGTACCACCCTGACTATTCCACTGCTGAAGACTTTCTGATAGTCTGCTTTGGGGGATCAGCAGCTCCTGCTCTTTGTGCAGGAGTTGAGGAGCGGGCTGGGGACACAGTTCTTTGCTTCAGCCTGTCCCCTTCTCTGGAAAGGGCATGTACTGTTGATTCACGCACATGTGGACCTTGGGGACCTGCTGGGACTATTTCCTCCACTCTTTATTCCTTTGAGCATTCTTTCTTTATAAGATGGTGAGGTAAGAAATATATATATATATATAATTGACCTGTTGTCAAGTCCAGGAAAGGGTTGCCGAAGTTTTTAGCAAATAAAAATATAAGATGCTTTCAAGTTTGAGATCTGCCTAAACCATCTGTTTGCCTTTAACCAGTGTGGGCAGTGTATTGATATCTATGAGGGGAAGAAGAGAGGAGAGGAGAAAAGAAAGACTAACTATAGAGCTCATTGGTAGAGCACTTTCCTTGCATATGCAAGGGACTGGGTTGGACCCTCAGCATTGCAGGATGCTATCATCTGGTGGGCTGGTAGTCCTAGCCATTCTGCAGGCTGAAGCAGGATGAACTCTTGAGCCTGGGCAACATAACAAGACTCCTTTCACCCAAACAACAGTAGCAATAGCAGCAACCAAACAAAACCTCCAAACCAAAGAACAAACCAAAAGCAGCAAGCAAACAAAATCCTACCTAGGGTGCTCACTCAATTAAATTTGAATTTGAGATAGGAATGCATTGGTCCATTTGCCACTTGATTCAAATGGGAATCATCCAGGAGGAAGGAAACTGAATTGAGAAATACTTCAATCAGATTGGCTTCTAGGCTCCCTATTGGCAGTGCCACCTCTGGGCATGTGGTCCTGGGTTCTACAAAATGTAGGCTGGGTCAGTGATGGAGAGCAAGCCAGTAAGTGCATTTCTCCATGATCTATCCTTTGTCTGTCTCCATGTTCCTTCCTCTAGCTTTCTGCCTTGAGTTTCTGCCCTGGTTTTCCTCAGTGGTGTAAGCCAAATAAATTCTATCCTTCCCAAGTTGCTCTTGGTCAGAATGTTTTAGCAATAGAAAGCAAGTTAAGGCAATAATGGACGAGTTGAAGAATACTGTGTACCATGTAAAATTTGGGACATATGTATATACTAAAAATCCATTTGTTATTTATCCAAAATTCACATCTAACTGGATGTCTCACTTTTATTTTATTTTAAGTCTCGGTCTCACTATGTAGCCCTGGCTGATCTGGAACTTGCTATAGATCTGGTTGGTGTCAAATTCACCGTACAGTCTGCCCCTGCCTCCTGAATGCTGGGGTTAAAGGTGTGCAGTACTGTGCCCTCATATATTGTGTTTAATCTGGTGTCCCTGCCACTGGATTAAATGTGATATATAGACTTTTGAGGATCCCTTTTCTATGTGCTATTCTCTCCTTATGCCCAGAGACCAAGCTGATAAAATTCTGGGAGTTGTCATAGAAATATTGAGATTGTTTTTTGGAGAATTGACACAAAAATAATGATGGGATTTGTGGAAAGATGCCAGCGAAATTTGCTGAGCAATTTAGCACTTGCTGTGAGTCCCACGTGTTTCCCAGGACTTGATGTGCATGAAGGCCTTTCTTCCCAACAGCCCATGAAGGAGACACAGTGGGTAAGCAATCCTTGGCCTTGCTCTTCGGTTTGTTTCGTTTTGTTTTTGGTGGGCTGTACTGGGGATCGAACCTAAGCCAAGGCCTCTGGAGTGCTGCCACCCAGCTAGATCCCCAGTTCTGTGTTCTTGCTCTTCACCAGGATGCTATATCACTCTGTCTTGTCTGCCCAACTGCAGGAGTTCAAAGACTTTTGTTGTTTTCCAAGGTCAAGGACATGGAAACTTACAGGGGTGGGCTTCACAAAGCAGGTGATGCACAGCATGCTCCCAGAGGAGAAGTGACTCCCTGCCTTGGTGCCCTGTGGTCTTGATGTGGAGAGGAACAGCCTGGCCTGGGGAGCTGACATGGGAGATTATAGTTTCTTGCCTAACACCCTGACTGTCACAGAGACACCTGCAGAGTGTTAACCTGTCCCAGGTGTAGTACACAGCACATTGCTGAGTGTGTACAGAGAGTCTCACTGATGTGAGAATCCCCGACAGGCTGACTGAAGTCTGTACTGCCAAGTCCTGACTCTTGCTCAATTTCAGACTTAATTCACAAAGACTGGTGCCACTGTGTGATGTCTTCCTTAGAGACTCACAGTAATTTTCCAGGACAAAAATTTTTCGGCCTGGTGAGATGGCTCATCGGTTAAGAGCACTGACTGCTCTTCCGAAGGTCCTGAATTCTGATCCCAGCAACCACATGGTGGCTCACAACCATCTGTGATGAGATCTGTCGCCCTCTTCTGGTGTGTCTGAAGACAGCTACAGTGTATTACACCAGAGTGAGCCTAGGTCCTGAGTTCAATTCCCAGCAGTCACACACATGATGGCTCACGGCCATCTGTACAGCTACAGTGTACTCATACATATAAAATAAATAAATAAATCTTTAAAAAAAATTTTTTCCCTTTAAGAAATGAGTTTAGGGCTGGAAAGATAGATGGCTCAGCAGTTAAGATCACTGGCTGTTCTCCCAGAGGTCCTGAGTTCAATTCCCAGCAACCACATGGTGGCTCACAACCATCTGTAATGGGATCCAATGCTCTTTTCTGGGTGTGTCTGAAGACAGCGACAGTGTACTCATATACATAAAATAAATAAATCTTTAAAGAAAAATGAGAAAAGCCGGGCGGTGGTGGCACACGCCTTTAATCCCAGCACTTGGGAGGCAGAGGCAGGTGGATTTCTGAGTTCGAGGCCAGCCTGGTCTACAGAGTGAGTTCCAGGACAGCCAGGGCTACTCAGAGAAACCCTGCCTCAAACAAAACAAAACAAATAAAGGGAAACAAATGAAAAAACGAGTGAGTTGTATAGGCAAGGGTGGAGATCATGAAGTACAGCACTCATGTATTCTCAAAGAAGATGAAGTGAGTGTGGAGAGTAATTGAAGACAGGAAAATCTAGAGTCCTCAGGTATGGCTGCACCTCTGGTGTCCCTGCCTCTTAGATCACCTCTACTCCCAGTCCCTTGCCATCCTTTTCTCTCTGCCCAAGCCCTGGTCCCCAAGGAACTCCTTAGTCAGTGCTTGTTAGGAGATTGGTATATGGGGATGGGGTGGGGGTGCTGGTCCACTCATCAGGAGACCAGGCCCTTACCTGATAGCTCACCCTCTCATCCGTGAGAATGTGTGGTTAGGATAAGGGCAGGGCCTGGCTTCCAGAACTGGAGATAGAGGCAGTGAGCTCAGGGCTACTAGGAAGGAGCTGTAACATACAGTGGATCCATGGCCTGGGAGACCACAGGGAGGAACCCGGAAAAGAACAGGATGGAGGTCCAGGAAGCCAGCCTGTGTCTGGAGTAAATACACGCTGGACTACTTCTCATTGCCGTGTCAGTATAGGCCACACGGACCCACCCACACGTGCCCGGGTCTGTGTGAGAACCAGCCAAGAGAAGACTGCACTGCTGTAACTGCACAGCTTTATTCCAGAGCAAGGGGTTGTTAGTGGTGAGTGTTGGCTGGGTGCTCAGCTCCAGTGAGTCTTAAACATCTCATTTCTGCCCGGGTGCCTATAACCTCCAAAGAGAAGAAAGAGAAATCCCACAGCTGCAAAGCTTAGATTTAAATCCCTGCACTCCCACTTAATGTCCAAGTAGCAGCATAAAGCAAGTTAGGCTGGTGCTCTCTCCCTCCCTCTGCACCTCTCCTCCTTCCCTCTCTCCTCCCTCATTTCCTCTCCCTTTCCCTCTCTCCTTCCCTCCCTCCCTCCCTCCTTTTCTCCTTCCCTCCCTCCCTCCATCCCTCCATGCTAGGCAGATGAGCTCTGTAGGCCTCAGTTCTGTGTCCTTGAGAAGGGACAGTGTGTCTGGGTCTGTAGAAGGCTAAGGCACAGCTACCTCCTGCACTCTTCTCTCGGCAGCAGCACCCCCTGGAGGCTGGAAAATAAACAACACTGTCTTTGACAGTATCTCTACTGTTTCCTACCCCACTCCATCCAGAGGAGATGACTGTGAAGTCCAAAACCTTGTTACGTTTTAGTCGTCTGAAGTGGCAGGTACTACTGAGTGGGTTCTCTAGGGCCTTTGCTTTTTCTGTGGAGAATGATAATTTATTAGCAGGGCTGTGGGCTCCACAGGGCAGCTGTTGTCCCAGTCTTGTCTTCTCTTCTCTCCCCTCCCCCCTCCCCTTTCCGCCCCTCCCCCCTCTCTGTCTCTCTCTCTGTCTCTCTCTCTGTCTCTCTCTGTCTGTCTCTGTCTCTGTCTCTGTCTCTCTCTCTCTCTCTCTCTCTCTCTCTCTCTCACACACACACACACACACACACACATACACATATACCAGTCTGGTTGGTGTTCACACCCTGCTGGTTGTGTAGACTTGGTGCCAAAGGCTGGACATTTTGTTCTTTTGGTTCTGTTATACCTGCACTTCTTAGGATAGTGTCTGAGACACAAGAATTACTTCTAGAGGAAGGGAGGGAGGGAGAGAGAGAAGGTGGGTGGTTCCAGATTCAGTATTTTCCTTAGAGCCAGAGAGATGTGGGTATGAATATTGATTCAATGAAGCCATGTTCTCGTCGGTAAATTTGGGCTACAGTGCTTCCTGACTAGACCAGCTACAGCTTGACTCAGTTACGGCATATGTAAGTGCCAGGCCCGTGGGAGGCACCTGCTAAGTCATTTTCTGCCTTTTACAGGTGCAAAGGGCTCTGTTCTTAGCTATGCTTGTATTCTCCCCTGGGTCTTCCCCTTTTTTCTTCAGTCAGGGCTTGTTGTGGGTCTCTGTCCTTGTAGCCTTTGTATACTTATTATATACTCTATTCACTTGCCCCCACCCCCACTCCAGAGAAGAGTCTGTTTCTCTTGACGTGCTGCCCCTGGTCTATGGCACAAAAGGCTCAGAGTCCTGGGTCATTGTCTGAGTCCCAGGTTCCCTGTACTTTGAGCATAATTGAGCCTTTCAGAGCTCTGGGCCTGAGGCTACAGCAGTGGCTTTCACTGATATGGGAGGCATGAAGCATGGGTGGTGTTTGTTTGTTTTATTCTTTTTTGAGTAAGGGACTTACATAGGTTACTAGCTGGCCTGGAACTCAAGCAGGAGAGATCCACCTGCTGCTGCTTCCTGAGTACTGGGATTAACTTAAAGCATGCACCACCACACCTGGATGAAACCTGGTTTCTTCCTATTCCACCTCAGCTACTTGCTGGCTGTGTGACCTCAGGAGGTCCTGTAAGCACCAAGAGTTAAACTACCCCCTGCATGTCTTTCATTTCCGTTCCATATGTGAAATGCATCATATACATAAAAGTACATGTGAAAGATCAGGTTTGGGGGCTGGAGAGATGGCTCAGTGGTTAAGAGCATTGACTGTTCTTCCAGAGGTCCTGAGTTCAATTCCACATGGTGGCTCATAACCATCTATAATGGGGTCTGATGCCCTCCCTCTTCTGTCATGCAGGTGTATAAGCAAATAGAGTATTCCTATCCATAATATAAATAAATAAAACCTTTAAAAAGAAAGATCAGGTTTGGATTAATAGGGACTAACAAGATGTGTATGTGTTAAGTTTTAACATTACAATCTCGAGAAAATCCTGTGTGTCTTGATGTATTTGTTTGCTAATGCAAGGTACCCCGAGCTCCGTGCTCACACAGCAGGAAGATGCCCTTTCTCAGGTCTGCACACCAGAAGCTCCAGATAAAGTGTGGCAGGGTTGGTTCCTTCTGAGAGGTGAGACTGCCGCCTTCCTATGGCAGTTGTTGACTGTAGAAACCACCAGGATTCAGTGTCTTTGTCTTCCCCCAGCTTTGCCTGTCTGTGTTAGGATTCCTCTTTGGTAGGAGGATACAAGTCACATTGGATTAAGGCCTGCCCCCAGGACCTCATGTCAACATCATTGCCAATAGAGATACCCTGTTGGCAAATCAGGTCCCATTCTGAGGTCCAGGACTCCAGCAAATGTTTTCCTATAGTGTTGCCCCAGCACACACTGCAGTAGAGGGATCTGCTGTCTTGAATTTTGTGTTTGTCATTCTCGCCTTTATTTTACTATGTAGGTATAGAGGTTATCATATATAATATATGTTGTATATGATATATATAATATATGATATATATGTACACACACATATACATACATATACACATACATACATACATAAAACAAAGTCTCACTATGTAGCCCTGGCCAGCCTGGAACTTGTACTGTAGACCAGGCTGGCCTTGAACTCACAGAGTTCTACCTGTCTCCACCTCCTGAGTGCTGGGAGTGAAGGCACCACCGTGCCCAGGTATATGTTCCTAATTAATATATGTAGTTTTGTTTGTAATTTATAGAAATAATATTATTGTATCTTTCTGTAACTCGCCTTTTTTGCCATTTAAGACTTTTGTAGGTTCATCTTTGTTCTCGCCTATAGCTCTAAATTATTCATTGTCAAAGCTGCCTAGAATTCTGTAGTAGGAATGAACTACGGCTTGTTCAGTGCTATCGATGGAACTCCCACATTTTGAGACAAAAGACCATTAGCACTCACTTATGTATATATTCCCACATTGTGCGCATATTTAATGTGAACGTGAATGGAGCAAGCTTTACAAAACAGTACCTATACATAGTAGGTAAGATACTATTTCGCAAGGGTTGGTGGTATATGTAGTTCAGTGGTAATGCCAATTATGTGTAAAGCTCTGGGTCCTGTCCCCAGCTCCATAACAAAAGAAATTCCTTTGCAATCCGTTCCAAAAAGCAGCCTACCAGAACAATTATACAGTCCACTAATGAGCCAACCTGCTGTTTGAAAGAACGGAAGGTTGATGTACCCGTTGTGTATCATGTGTCTGCCTTGATGGCTCTGTGGGTCCCTGCCTGGCAGGTAACCCCAGTCCATGGTCCTGCTGGTCTCACCAGCTGTCTGTCTGCACACCCACTGAGGCGAGACCACATGTCTGGAGGTTTTCATCCTCCCATCTGTCACCATTGGCTTCTCAAGGTTCCTACTGAATATGCTCTAGCTGTGGCCTTGGCCCTGTGGTTGCTATAGACCAGAGATCACCACACACACACACACACACACACGCATGCACGCACACAACTCTCCCCAGACATTTTAGCTGCATGTGCACTAGGACAGCACTGGCTTAGGTTATAAGCCTGAGGTCCTAACTTGGCCGCTTAGCAGCTGTGTGTCTTAAAGGAGATACTTGATCACTCCATGCCCCAGTTTCCTCATCTACATAAGATGGGGACAGTAGTGCCTCTTCCTGCCTTAGCCAGAAGCTGAAGTGACTCTAGCTCTTTGCTAGGTATCTGTGGACACAGTGGCTTCCTTGGACAAAGGTCAGAATTTCACACCACCTGGTGGGGCTAAGGTAGAAGAGCAGCTTCTGGATGCAGGCCGCTGCAGTGGGATGCTGGCTCTAAGTTACCCGGCCATATTGCTTCCAGCAAGTTGCCTAGACGTTTTGTTCCTAAGCTAAGGCTTCTGCAAAGTGGAATGATGGTGAAGCTGGGCGATTAACCCGAGGATTGGGTTTGATAATGCACATAAAGCTTGAGTATAGTGTCTGGTTCTGCTTCCACAGCTTACCCAGCCCCTGGCAAGGGAGGTGGCTTTAAAACAAAGAACAGAAAAGCTTTCCATATGCTGGGCGGTGGTGGCAAAAAGCTTTCCTTTTTCTTTTTTCTTTTTCTTTCTTTCTTTCTTTCTTTCTTTTTTTTTTTTTTTTTTTTTTTTTTTTTTTTTTTTTTTTTTTTTTTTTTTTTTTTTTTTTTTTTTTTTTTTTTGTTTTTTTGTTTTTTTCAAGACAGGGTTTCTCTGTGTAGCCCTGGCTGTCCTGGAACTCACTCTGTAGACCAGGCTGGCCTCAAACTCAGAAATCCACCTGCCTCTGCCTCCCAAGTGCTGGGATTAAAGGTATGCGCCACCACTGTCCGGCAAGTTTTCCTTTTTTCATAGGGCACCGTGACCCTTGTGCAGGGAGCAGCCACCTGGCCACTTCGATTCCCTTAGTAAAGGTTCAGTTCTCAGAACCGTCCCCTTGAGCAGAGGCCTGGGCTCTTTGCCACTGGACTCTTCAGACACAGCCTTTTTTCTGTGTGGGCAAGTGACAGCTGTCTTCATTTAGATTTCCACAGGATTCAGCGAGGATCCCATGATTCGAGTTGAAGCAAAGGTCATCCAGTTGACAGACATTCTGTGTTCCACAGTGGGCACTTTTCTACTCTCCATGGCTAGTGTTCTGACTACCCTGCCCTTTCTTTTCTGGGTACACCCATAGATGGAGTGGGAAGACTTTCTCTCCGTGTGCATCATCTGTCCTCAGCCTTCATGATTAGCCACAGCTGCTCATCCCCACCCTTTTGCAGTTCCCCTAGTTCTTATGCTTCCTTCAATCAAGAGTCTAATTGGTTTTCCTTCTTGCTTAGAACCTTTCAGAGCCACCTCGCTTTTGGGAGAGCCAGGCTTAGTAGTAACATGCCTGTAATTTCAGCCTTCAGGAGGTAGAGATAAGGAGACCAGAAGTTCATAGACTTTCTTGGCTACAAAGCTAGTTTGAGGCTAGCCTGAGCTGCCTGAGACCGTGCCTCAAAACATAGGAAAAATAAAATAAGAGCAAATCCTTCCTTGGCTCTCTGTTGCTCTGTGGGAGGAATCTAGCTATTCTTCACAGACCTCTGAGCTTCATGGGTGTGGCCTGCTGTTCTCTCACATCTAGTCACTTAACACTACTGTGACATTGATACCTCAGTATCCCCCAAACTCAGCACATCACCTTCTCATTTTGATTGCCTGAAGACCTTCAAGCCCACTTAACTACCACCACCCCTTCCAGCAGCTCTCCAGTGCCTAGCATGGTGAATCGTATGGAGGCTTGTATTAGTTAGGGTTGTCTAGAAGAACAGAACTTACAGACTCTCTTTTGTCTCTGTCTCTGTCTCTGTCTCTGTCTCTGTCTCTGTCTCTCTCTCTCTCTCTGTGTGTGTGTGTGTGTGTGTGATTTCTTAGAATGGCTTATAGGCTGTGGCCTACCTAATCCAACAATAGCTATCTATCAACAGAAGGTTCAAGAATCCAGTGTTTGTTCAACCTGAATGTCTCAGCTGGTCTTCAGTACATGCTGGAATCCTAAAAAAAGTAGGTTGTAATGGCAATGAATAAATGAACTTGCTAGCAAAAGAAAAAGGAGGAAGGCTTTATATAGGCTGCCAGCAGACAATGTGGCCTGGATTAAAGGTGGATCTTTAATCCTCAAAGATCTGGATTAGAAGTGGATTTTTCTACTTCAAATGATTTTGTTAAGGAAAAAAAAATCACTCACAGGTGTGCACAGCCATTTGGATTTTAGTTACTTCCAGATGTAGTCAAGTTGACAACCAAGAACAGCCATAGCCATGCTCAGGATCATGTAACAGCAGACTGTCTTAGCTGTACAACTCCATAGCTCTGTGGTCTTGAGCTAATTACCAACCTTCTCTGTGCCTTTTTTGCCTCATTAATGACACGAGTTGCTGGTTAGTTTTTGCCAACTTGACATAAACTAGAGGCACCTGGAAGGAAGGACCCTTAATTACAGAAGTGTTTCCCTTGTAATGGCTTGTAAGCATGTCTGGCATTTTCTTGATTGTTGATAGGTGTGGGACAGCCCAACCCAATGTGGGCAGTGCAGCCTGTGGGCTGGTGGTCCTGGGAGATACAAGAGAGGAAGCTGAACATGAGAGTCTGGAAGCAAGCCAGTGAGCAGCTTTCCTCTATGGTCTCTGCCCTCGATTCTCCTTCAGTTCCTGCCCCAACTTTTTTCTCCATGATCCGCTGTGATCAGGATGTGTAAGCCAAATAAATCCTTTCCTCCCCAGGTTGTTTTTGGTCATGGTATTTATCTCAGCTGTAGAGCCCAAACTAGGACACATGGGAACTGAGAATTAACTGAGCTGAGCCTTCGCCTGTTTGGAGCAATGAATAAATGCATTTTGGTATCTGCCCATCATGAGAACAGGGATTGGCACCTCCTCTCCCAGTGTTGTCCCTGTCACCTAGCACAACCCTGGCACACAGTGCACACTGGACATCTGTCGGTGGGGCGAAGGGCCCTTCCTCTTTTTGGAGAAATACTTCTTAGATAGTTTGCCCATCTTTCACTTGGTTTAGGTGTCTTTCATGGTTGAGCTGTAGAGTTTCTCTAGATGTTCCAGATTCAAGTTTCTTGGCTGAGGAACCAGTTTCATTCCATGCATAATCTTTTCGCTTTCTTGATGGTATCTTCAGAAGTAGAAAAAACTTTTAATTTGATGATGTACCGTTCTATATTTTCTTTTACTGCTTTTTGTCTTAGTTACTTTTCTGTTGTTATGAAGAAACATCATGACCAAGGCAACTTATAAAATAAAGCGTTCTGTTGGAAGCTTGCTTACATTTCAGAGCATGGAGCCATGCAGGCAGGCAGACAGGTGGGCAGCAGGTGGGCAGGGCATTGGAGTCATAGCTGAGAGCTCACATACTAAGACTCAACTGTGAGAGAGTGAGCGAGTGATTGAGAGGAAATTGGTTGGGCTTTTAAAACTTCAGAGTCCATCTCCAGTGACATGTCTTCCAGCAAGGCCACACCTTCTAATTCTTCCTAAACAGTCCACCAGCTAAGAACTAAGCATTCAGATATATTAGTCTATGGGGACCATTCTCATCAAACTGCCACACTTTTCATATTGTTATCTAAGAATCCTTTGTCCAATCCAAGGTTGGGAAGAGTCACTGCTGGATTTCCTTCTAAGTATTTCTTAGCTGCAGCTTTTACTTGTAGGGCTTTAATTCATGCTCTTATGTGTGTGACTGTTTTTGTTTGTGTTTGTTTTTTTGCATGTATGTCTGTGTACCACATGCATGCCTAGAGTCTAGAAGAGGGCATCAGAGCCCCAGAACTGGAGTTGCAGATGGTTGTGAGTCACTCGGTGGGTACTGGGAATCATACCCAAGTCCTCTGGAAGGGTAACCAGTGTCTTAACTACTGAGTCATCTCTCCAATCCCCTTTAATTTATCCTCTTTTTTTTTTCTCCTAGTTTTCAAAACAGGGTTTCTTTGTGTAGACTTGGTTATCCTGGAACTTGCTCTTGAGACCATACTAGCCTCAAACCCACAGAGATTCCCCTGCCTCTGCCTCCTGAGTTAATTCATCTTTAATATTAAGTGGTTTTGTTTTGTTTTGGAGGCAGGTTCTTACTATGTGGTACAGGCTAGCCTCAAATTCCTGCCTGAGCCTACTAAGTGGTTGGGTTACAGGTTTGAATGGTAGGATTACTCAGTTAAGAGTGTTGCTTTGTTTTCCCAGGGACTTACTGTGTATCCCTGGCTGGTCTGGAGCTCACTGTGTGGATTGGGCTGGCCTTGTTCGCAGATAACTGATGGCTTCTATTTATCCTGAGAGCTAGGGCTAATGGCGTGTACCACGATGCACAATCAAGCAAGAGCTTTTGGTATGCTTTACCAATGAGCTACCTCTCCAGCCTCAAGTTAAATTTTAAAAATTATTATCGTGTGTGTATGTGTGTGTGTGTGTGTGTGTGTGTGTGTGTGTGTGTGTGCATGTATAGGCATGTGTATGCTATGCTTTGTGTGGAGATCAGAGGACAACTTTGGGGTTCTCTCCTAATTTTACATGAATCCCAGGGGTTGGACTTGTTACCAGGCTTGTATGGCAAGTTCCTTTACTGACTGAGCCACCTCAATTGATGGCCCCTAAGTTAAGTTCCTAAATGAATTCCTCTTCACTGTTTTACATGTGCATGTATCATTTGTTGAAAAGTCTGTTTTTTTTTTTTTTCTATAGAATAGCTTTAGCACTCTTGTCTGGATTCAGTTGATGGGAGGCAGTGCTTTCCTCAAATGTACAATGTCCTGGTTTAATCCCAGTACCAGAAAACAAAACAAAAAATCAATTGGCTACCTGTAGTGGCTCCTTTGGGAGACTAAGGTGAGGAGGTTAGATTTGAGGCCAGTTAGGCTACAGAGAGAGACTGAAAAGCAAAAGAAAAAACATTCCTTGACCATAGATATACAGGATTATTTCTGGACTCTTCAGATCTGCCCTGAAGATGTTTATTGGAAGCCACTGCCAGCAGTTTTCCACCTCTCTGTAGTCTTGGAAACTCCCGCAGGACTCAGGGCGAGTTCCTGGGCATCCCATGGTGAATGCTTCTCTCAAGAGGCTCTCTGAGCTAATCATTTCCCGCATCTGTCAGGGTGGCCAGGGAGGTTGCAATGAGGCACCCCAGTGCAGGCCTCTGCCAGAGTGCAGGTCCCAGAGCAGGGCCTGTTTGTGTGAATCCCAGCTACTGATTGGGTGGGTGCCCTGAATGCCCCAGGTAGGAGAGCTCCGAGGACCAGATGGGAAAGCGAGCCAGCAGCTGGAGGGAGGCATTCCTGGCACTACAGGCATTTGCACTGACATTGGCCTTCGCGGGAGGGCGAGTCCTGCATCCATGGGTAGGCACTCGGAGGCTGGGGTCTCTAGCCTTGCCAGCACTCCTGAAAACATGGGCTCTTTGCCTGTGGCCTTTGGGGGGGCTGGTGGTGAGGACTGGGTGAGTTGACCCTTCAGATTTCCAGATTTTCTACTTTTCTGAAGTTGGTGGCATTGATGAGCTAACGGGTTGGGTGGGTCTTGGCAGGTATATCCTAGATGCAGAGCGAATAGAACTCCCGGGGAAGCTATGAGTCCCTCAGGATGGGGCTGAAAGTTTGGAGGCATCATGGGGACATGTGAGCTTGCAAGAGAGTGCTGAGATTGTGGGTATCATGCAGCTGATAGAGTGTATGAAGCTATATGTGTCCATTTCAGATTTGTTTGTTTGTTTGTTTTTGTTGGTTTGTTTTTCTGTCTTGGAGACAGAATACAGGACTGTGTGCATGCTTCTTAACAAATGCTCGGGTCCTGAGCTGCACCCCCCAACCCTCCACCTGTTGACTTCTGAAGAGTTGGGTTGCCCGTGGGTTCAGAGGAGGGGTGGGCTGCAGGGTGCGGGGTCAGTGGGTGAGAAAGGAGTCTTATGAGAGTAGAGTGTACCATGGCACAGTGTAACTTTCCTGATCTTCCACAGGTGGCATCCACTGCAGTGACACTATGTTCATTAGGGATGTGGGAAGAGAAGCCTCTGCTCACTTCATGGTCTTGGTCCCTTGGATTCAGCTCTCGAATGGAAGGGGGAGCAGAGTGTCTGTAGGCTGCACACCTCTCTCCTCCTTCCTCATTTGTTCTCCCCCACCCCTGCCCACCTCCGTGTGAGAACAGAGGTATGTGAGTGAGTCTGAGCCACTCACTGCCTGAGAATTGCATCAGCCTGGCCTGGCAGGCTGGAGCGGGAGCCTGTTGCTATGGTGACTCCCAGGCTTCAAACCAGAGGGAAGGATGAGGTAGTGGAGGGTGTGTTTTTCCTCACTGTGTGGTGTTGCAGTATGGCAGGCACCCAGTTCTGGTGGGCCTACATTCCCACCACTCCGTAGAGGTGTCATCTGCTTCAACAGGCAGGATGGGACTGGGCCAAAGGATGGTAGGCATCAAGTGTGTTTAACAAAGGACACAGTGGCCCCTCCATGACTCCTCCTTTTGGGGTAAGACTGGAATTTGACTACGTGAGCTAGAATTTGGAGACAGAGAAAGATCAGGGTGTATCTCCCAGAGCTCCAAATCTGAGATATAAACCTGCTTGGGCTGCCTTGTGCAGGTTTCCCCTCCCTCCCCCTAACAGAATACATCATCTGGCTGAGTGTAACAGACTTGGGCAAGCAGTCAGATCTGTCTCTCATCTTCGTTATCAGTGGGAAAGGAGACAGAATTCTGTTCTAACACACTGAGCACCTGTCAGGTGTCAGCATCCTGGTAGAGCCGCCTCAGTTTTCTGACATAGCCTATGCTCTGCTCTGGTAAGGAAATGCTACCCCTACATAGTACAGCAGCCAAAGAGCGTAGAGCTTAACACCGTGCTCACAGGGCTACCTCACAACTCTGCTTCTCTGTCTTGTGCCTTTCTGGATTCCAGGGACCTCTCCAAGTCACAAACCCTTAAGACGTCCGGGGAAGAAACATACTTGTCCTTAAGTAGGGAGCCTGAGCAGTGTCTCTCCAGGAAAGATCCCCAAGTCTGCGTGGGGTGTGACACACTGCGGCCGGTGTGATCTCTAGACAGGAGTGACAATGTTGTGGCCTGCCATGGTGCATCCTGGAGGCAGAGGAGACCCTGTCAGGGTGGAACGTTACAAAACATTTGCTTGGGATATTCGCAGGCCCTCGGGTCCCTTTGCAGAAGTGATTAAGGGTGAATAAGATGTCTGGATCTGAAGGGCCTGGGCCTGTTGAAAGCTCAGAAATCGGGTCTGCCAAACAGAGCTTTCAGTCACAGCTGAAATTCACTCAGAATGCACTGACTCATCCCTCCTCACCAAAACCCTTTGCATTTGGCTGCTATTATTATCCCATTTTGAAGGCAAAATAGAGGCTCCGAGAGGTTATGGTGACTTGCCAAGGTCACACAGCTGATAGGAGGTGGAGGCTGGGATTCAAGCCAGGCAGTCTGATTCCAGAGCTTGACTTCTTACCAAATGTTCCGCTGACTCTTACCTTCCAGAAGGATGATTGTGAGTCGGCTCATGTGAGCCCCCCTCCCCTCAAACCCAGGAGAGGCAGAGGAAGGAGCGGGCACACAAGTGCGCATGAACTTTACCAGTGCTGGAGGGACAGCTGGGGACCGTGCTGCGAGCTGTGCGTGTTGGTGGCTGTGCTTTGTGCTTTTGCAGGAGTGTGGGGTTAGGGAAGCCACTGTCTGCACTACCCGCCCCTCCCTACTTCCCTCCTTGAGTGGTTGTTTCCAGGTGGGGGTGGGCTTGCATGGAGCACATGCCTAGACAGCTTGCCCAACTCTGTGGAAGGGCCCTGGTCTCTCAGGAAGGAGTCCAGATCTGGGACTGAGGATGAGTGGCAGCCACAGAGGGAGCAGGCTGTCAGATTGGGGAGCACAGCTAGCATGTGTGAGGTCTGTCCTGTTGTGCCTCTGTTATACTTGGCAGTGTGTGTGCTACCCACACAGCATGCAGCTGGTCTTCTTGGGCTCTTTCCCAAGGCCAAGACAGTAAGAAATAAGAACAACAAGAATAACTTCAGTGATGGTAATAACAGACAGCACCATCACTTGCTTACATGCCAGGCTTTACCTAAACTAACTCATTCAGCGGCCACAAAAAACTCTGTGAGAGTCCGAGTGCTGCTCTTAGCTCATTTTATAAACACAGAGGTTAAGCAGTTTGCCCAAATCACACAGTTATTGATGGATTCAGGTAGCCTGGAAGTCTGTATGCTACCATGTCCTCTTACAGCTCCTGAAGAAACACCTGGGCATCGTAGGCCTCCTCTGGCCTTCCGTTCAGAATCCCACCTTCATTTTTTTCCTGAGAGGCTGGGATGTGTCATTTACCTGCCCATCTGCCCCATGTGTGAAGTGCGATTTTCATTATTAGCCAGGCTGAAGTTTTTGTGCAAATAGTGTCTGCCATTGTCTTCACATCCAGGCACAGAAGGGACAGAGCTGCCTGACCTATAACCCAGCTGATCTACCTAGAGCAAGGCAGGCCCATTAGCCTGGAGGCCAGGTGTCCTTTGTCTCTTGGTCTCTTGTATCTGGCCCTGTTCTCTGCAGCTAACCTTGCTATTACAGCCAAGCAGAGACATCTGACTCCTCATCATGTCTGGCCTTGTGGTTGGTTCTCTGGCGATGAGTCTGGGATATCTTACTGCCAGGTAGAAGGATAAGGCTCTCCAGACTGAGTGAGGACCTAGGTGGTTATAAGAGAGGTGAGGCTTGGGGCTGGAGAGATGGCTCAGTGGTTAAGAGCACTGACTGCTCTTCCAGAGGTCCTGAGTTCAATTCCCAGCAACCACGTGGTGGCTCACAACCATCTGTAATGGGGCCCAATGCACTCTTCTGGTGTGTGTCTGAAGACAGCTACAGTATACTCGTATAAATAAAAGGGGTGGGGGGTGTGAGGCTCATCGCCATTCCTCTTCCTTGCCATGACCTCTGGACCGTTCAGCGTCCTCCCAGAGACGCTGCCCACTGTCATCAACCTGACATGGAGATGGATAGGGCTCTGGAGTGGGAGCTTAGGTGTTGCCTGCTGGGAGAGGTTACACTGGAATCAGAGCTCACAAATGCCTGGCAGCCCTGCTTAGAGCTGAGCCAAGATGTCTTGTGCCAGGATGTTGATCACAAAGCAGGATGCACTCGGCTAATGAAACCTGCCTTTGCAACTGCAGAGGGACACCAGAGTCTGTGTCAGCCACCTTACCCTGGTGCCTTTTTTTTTTCTTTTTTTTTTTTCTTTAAGATTTATTTTTTATTTTTAGCTTACGCTATTTTGTCTGTATGTTAAGTGCAACGTGTGTATGCAATGCCTGTAAAAGCCAATTGAGGGCATCGCATAGCTGGAACCAGACTTATAGATGGGGTTATAGATGGTTATGAGCCCTGATGTGGGTACTGGAATCAAACTTGGGTCCTTTGCAAGAGCAGCAAGCGTTCTTATCCACTAAGCCAACTCTATTCCCTTGCAAGGGTTCTTATCCCTGGTATTGATCCCTCTCTGTCTTCATTTGTAAAATAAATATATTTTGTTCAGGCATGGTAGTACACACCTCTAATCTCATCATTTGAGAGGCAAGAGAAACTCTGTAAGTTCCAAGCCAGCCAGAGTTATAGAGTGAGACCATGTCTTTGAAATAAAAAAAGCGTTTTACTTTTTGAGTAGTATATATAATATACATGTATATGCCTTTAAAATAGCCGTCATTTTAAGTGCACAATTCAGTGGGCTCTCATGCATTCACATGCTTGTATGACCAGCATGTATGAGCTCAGTTCAGTGGGCTCTCATGCATTCACACGCTTGTATGACCAGCATGTATGAGCACAGTTCAGTGGGCTCACATGCATTTACATGCTTGTATGACCAGCATGTATGAGCTCAGTTCAGTGGGCTCACATGCATTTACATGCTTGTATGACCAGCATGTATGAGCACAGTTCAGTGGGCTCTCATGCATTCACACGTTTGTATGACCAGCATGTATGAGCATAGTTCAGTGGGCTCACATGCATTCACATGATTGTATGACCAGCATGTATGAGCACAGTTCAGTGGGCTCTCATGCATTCACACGTTTGTATGACCAGCATGTATGAGCACAGTTCAGTGGGCTCACATGCATTCACACGATTGTATGACCAGCATGTATGAGCACAGTTCAGTGGGCTCACATGCATTCACATGCTTGTATGACCAGCATGATGAGCATCCCAGGCTCTTCTCATTCTGCAGAGTGAAATTGCCCCATTAATCAGCAACATCCCACTCCTTTCTCCCAGCACCAGCAACTCCTGTTTTTACTTTGCCTTTCTTTCCACAATGGGGTGCCATACTTATTTTTTTTTTATTATTTTTTTATTTCTGTGACCAGCTTATTTCATATAGCATAATATCCCCAGGGTTCACTAGGACTATACCTTGAGCCTGAATTTCTTTGCATCTTGAGGTGGAAGATACTCTGTTGCTTATAGGTTTTTTTATTCTTTCCCTTCCCCAGGGCCTTGTGTTGCTCCCACCTTTTGGGTGTTGTGAGTAATGTTCTTGCAAACCTACTTTTGGGCTCCCTTCATGTGGGCTATCCTTGGATCTTAAATCTGGGCTGAGTCTGTGGACCTGGCCTTGGGGGTAATGGTAGAGAGCAGGAGTGCCATAGTCATGTGGAGAGCCTGGGTCTGTGGCATTAGCTTCTACTAAGCTATCATAAGCCTAGTGTGGTAGTACATGCTTAAATCCCATCCCAGGCAGGCTGAGGCACGAGGATCAGAGAGTTCAAGGCCAGCCAGGGCTACATAGCTTCTGGATAGCCTGATCTATATAAATTCCATCGCAACAAAACAAACAAAGCAAACTCAAGATTTGAGGGCTCCTAGAACCAGCGCTTTCTGAAGGACATTCCAGATTCCCAGAACAAAGTGTTAAGTTCCTCCTTTTCTCAGCAAGAGGGTGTCTGCAGTCTACCATGAGCTGGCATAGGAAAAAGGGATATGTGGGTGTGGCATCTGTGAGCCTGGGATTGGCCAGATGATCACATAAAAGAGCTGGATTCCTCTGTTAGTGTCTTTGGTTATGTTGTAGGACCCAGCTAACCCTCAAAGCCCTGACTTCACCCAGGCAAGGCTGCCTCTTGCTTACAGATCCATTGCAGGTAAGCAGCGTCCTCTGTACCGTCTAGTTAGTTGGGGACCTTGCTGGATGGATTCTTTGCTGACTGGAGCCATGGCCTCCAAGGCCTACGGCCTCAGTGGATGAGGAAGAGCAATTGTACGTGGATTCTCTCTGCCTCTGTCTAATGTCCACTTAACCTTTGGTGGTCAGAATTGTTCATGAGGCCTTGTCCAACTACGGAACAGCTGGATAGGGTGGTCTTGGTAGATCCAGAAGGAGAAGAGAACAGGATATTGAGTGCTGGTCAGAAGGCCCTCAAGCTTGCTTTTGTGGCCAGGGTGGTCCTGGCATGTGAGTGCGTATCTCTGGGATGAACTTCTTTTTATTGTCATTGTCTCATAGAATACTCACATTGAAATTATCATTCCATTACACTGTTGAGGAAGCCACAGCTCCAGGCCACAGCCTCAACCAAGGCCACCTGCCTCAAGGTGATGGCTATGCTTGCTGGTAATTGCTCACCTGTGCTGGAGCTGACCAGAGTAGTGGATGTTAGAGGTGGGCGGGACCACAGGAAGGGGGTGGGGAACCCATGTGTGTCCACCTGTGCATAGGAGATGGGCTTGTCTGTACCTGGGCTCAGACCTCACCTGGCTTTGCCTCTACGGCCCTAGAAAGCAATGCTGCTGTACATTTGAATGAGTCGTCTTGTCTCTTTGAAGCAGTAAAATCACAGCCGTTCTGGGGCCGAGGGAGGGCACGGGGTGGAATTCAATGGACCTCTTTTAGTTCTACTCAGTAGAGAAAAGCTTTCTGAAGTGCTGGTAACTGAATCCAGGTGTTCATGTATGCTAGGCATATGTTCTGCCAGTGAACCACATCCTCAGCTTCAACGGTGGAGTTCTTTTAAGGTCTGGGGGGCTCTGGGTGGAGAGCCAGCAGCTGGAACAGAATGCCACAGATAGAGTAAGGTCTCCCAGCGTCATTGAGTAGAAGTGCCTGGGTTGTATAAAGCGTGTACAAGTTGGGAGTGCCTTTGTCCACTTCTGTAGGGAAGTACGGACGCAGGGAACCATATGCCCTCGGGGATTCTGATCCTGGTGGCCGCCAACCCACAGCATTGCTCTTGATCTCTCACCGACTTCGCGAAGCCTCACATTACTTTTCTCTGAGCTGCTTGCCCCTTATGGCTTCTCATCTCTGGACTGAGAATCATTTAATTTTTTATGAATACCCTAAGGACTTATAAAGGCATTTGTGGGAGAGGGCTCTGAGGAGGCCATTGCAGGTAGGTGACAAGAGCCTTTGGATTTGAAGATCATTATCACAGTGGTCATCCCTGTCAGGCCTCCTGGCTGCTCCCCATTTTGTGGCTTTGGGGCCGAACACCTCCTCCTGGGGATAAGAAAAAACAGAAAAGGGCCTTCCTTAAATGAAACCAGTCCAGGTTCCTTAGTTGTTATCAACCCCGGGATGGTCCAGAGGGATGCTCTGACAAGGGTTAGAATTCCTGAAGATTGGTCAGCGAAACCTCCTGGCCCCTACACCTTAAATAATCAAATTGGTTGTTCTGAGGAGAGCTTAGAAAGCTTTTTAGGAACCGGTATCAGCCAGCCAGCAGCTTTCCTGTACAGGTGTTGGGTGGATCCTGTCCTCAGTACCAGCTTACAGACCAAAGCCGTCTTTGCCCTCTAGTCTCCTGCCACCTAGTGGACAAGCCAGAACATGCCAATCAGAACATGCCAGTGGAAGCAGACAAACAACACTGTGCAGACAGACCATGTATTGTTGTTACTTTGGTCTTGTTGACCAAATGATTTATTGTCTGTGAAGTGTCCTCCTGATCGAGTGTCTCTCATCACTCTGCAGGATATAATAAACACCCCAGTTACAGATGAAGAAGTGGAGGTGCCAAGAAAATGAATAACTTGCAGAAAACATAAAGAGCTAGAACCTGGCCTTCCAAAACTCTGGCATGGCCTCAGTCTCATTAACCAAGAGATAGGCTCCAATAATGAAGTTGGGGGTCAGCTGCCCCCTACATCTGGCATGTGCTATCTTAGAAGGTGTTTGTTGACTGGCCGTATTATTCACACATACAGTAAGTTTCCCCTTCATTATGGGTGGAAGGACCTATGTCGGTTTGGTAGTGCCTATCTTACATGTTCAGTGCACATGTAACTGCCTTTCCTACAGAGTAAGTGGGGCGGTTGTTTTCTTATGTCTTGGTCAGTTGTGATGTTGCATGCCTATAATCCCAGTACTCAGCAGGCAGAAGCGGGATGATTTTAGGATGATCTTAAAATTAAGCCCAGTTGGGGCTAAAGAATGAGACTCTGCCTCTAAAAAGGGATATAGGAACTGAGATGGCTCAGTGGGGTAAGAGCACTTGCTGTATAAGCCTGAGGACCTGAGTTTGATCCCTCCACCCCTGTGAAAAGCCAGGAGTCATTGCACACCCCTGTAACCCCAGCCTGGCAGCAGTGGGGGTGGGGATTAGAGACCTGAGAATCTCAAGGGCTTGGTGGACAGTCTAGCAGAAAAATGGTTAACTCCAAGTTCAGTGGAGAAGGACAGAGGTACGCATGCTTGGGTACCTGCCTATGTGTGCATACACAGAGACACAGGTATATTTCAGAGAATTTAGGACTTTTAGTTTGCCTAAGGAGGAAATTATATCAGAGCATAAAAAGAAATCAGTGTTGGTTCAAAGAGCAGGCTTTAAGTTGGGCTCAGTTGTTTTATTACCTGATGGCCGTGGTTGACAGGTAGAATTTCTTTGAGCCTCGGTTTATGCCCTATCTATGTACAAAGGGGTAGATAATGCAGGGAGAAGTACCCTTGACAGCCTGCCTAACTTTCAAGAATGTAATGAGCTCCTGGCTGTAGGGTTGCTGTGTACACTGGAAATGATGCAGATTCCAGTCCGTATTTCTGTCCATCCTCAGAGCCTGCAAACTGGTGAAGATATTCCCTTTTCTATCCTGAGCCAGTTGTCACACTTCCTTCCTTATATCAAGAAATGCGATTTCTTTTGTCTCCGTCTTGGGAGCCCAGGCCTTCTCCAGTCGGCCATGGTCTCTGCCTCCCTTCCCAGAGGAATCCTGGAGGTGGATGATCAGATCACTGTCTCCATGGCAACCAAAGAGGTCCTGCTGCACTCCCACAGAGGGCCTGGAGTCTGTTCCCAGCCGTGGGGGTGGAGCCAGAATGGAGAACTCCTGGTGACATTAGCCACACACCAAGCATCTTGCTGCCACGTGTCATTGTCCAGGTGACCAGCTGTCCCAGTGCTAATTTAGTGATTGGATGAAGGTAGGAACCATTCTGTGCTCCAAATAATTGCTGTAGGCTGACTCAAGGGACCTGGGTGAAGGAGCCATGGGCTACGCTCCATGCCTGTTCACTGTATACAATCAGATCAGAAGAAAGCAAAGCTCTTTCTGTACACTGCCTCCTTTTCTATCCCCAGGCAAACTCTGGATCCCTTAAGACTTCCTGCTAGCGCTGCTTCTTACCAGCAGCCTTCCCAGGGCTGAGGGAGTTGATGGCTTGCTGCTGACGGCCGCATTGTAGAGCTGCTTCAGAGTCTGAGCTCCGTTTAGCTTTCAGCTGAGTTCTTATCTAACTGGTAGATGTCTGCATTTTTCAGAGGTAGCATTTGCAGGGTTGGGGTAGTATTAATAGCCCCGATGCGACCTACATGGACTCAGTTCAAATCTCCGGGGTGGGAGCTAGTCACCAGGAACTTCCATCATGTGTGAAGTCGAGAACTTACGTCTAAAAAACTCAGCCTGTGAACCCAGAGGTCCTGGATGCCTTCCTCCATGCTGAGGCTACCTGACGGAGGGTGATTATTGCAGCTGACAGAAGGTGCCCTGGCAGCTGATTAGCTGCTTGTCAGTTCCACCAAAACTCTGTGTAAGGGTCCATGATTCACAGAAGAATGGCACCCCGGACTCAAATAGTATGTAAACACAAAGAGTGTTTTATTCTGCAGAAGCCCAGCACACTGGGGTCTCCCATTAGCAGAAGAGAGAGACACCCAAGTGAGAGGCAGGCCTGAGTAAAGCACATTAGGGAATTCTGGGGTGGGTGACCTGTATGTGAATCTGTTGGGTCCATCTCTAAGGACATTTCATTACTGGGATGTGGGGGCTGGAAACTCGCTGGAGAGTCTGGAGACTGTCACTGAAGAAGTCGCTGAGGAAGTCTGGAAACTGCTGCCCACCCATTGTCCTTGCCTCAGGCCAGGTGGCAGGGCAGCTTCTGAGGCCTGGACTTGCCTGGAATTGCCCAGTTCTTGGAAACCGAGATTTAGGCCTAGTCTCCTTAAGCTCCAGTGTGAAGCCTGTCATGGCGTCAGCCTAGCCTTTCTCACCCGTTTTTGTAGTTTAAGACCCAGGAGGTGCTTGAGGGCATTGGGCGCCAGGGATACAGTCAGGGTTGCACTGATAATAGCTCTATTGTTTATTTAGTGCTTGGCATTGCATATATTTTCCCCATAACAAGTCCATGAAAACTTGATGGGCACTGGGTCTAGTGGTGTACACCTAGAAGCCTACCACGTGTGATCATGGAGGCAGAAGGATCAGGAGTTCAAAGCCAGTCTTGGCTATATAGCTGTTTGAGGCCAGCCTGAGTTACATGAGACTCTTTCTCAAAAGAAAAAGGAGCTGGGTATGTATATAAAAAAAAAAAATCACAGATCGGTGAAAGTGCCCTTTAAAAAAACTTAGGGGTTGTGGAGAGATGGCTCAGTGGTTAAGAGCACTGTTGCTCTTACAGAGGACCTGGATTCAATTCCTAGCACCCACATGGTGGCTCACAGACTTCTGTAACTCCAGTTTTAGGGTGATCTGACAACCTCTCCTGACTTCCACGGGTGCCAGGCATATCCGAGGTGCACATGCATTCGTGTAGGCAAAATACACATATGTATAAAATAAATCCTCAGTTGACAGAGTGCATCCCCTAGACTCAGCCCCCACCACCTCGTTAAGCAGATTGAGGTGTGCGTACCTATAATTCCAGAACTTAGAAAATGAAGACAGGAGGATCAAAGGGGCTTAAAGTTGTTCTCAGCTACATAGAAAGAGATTACACAAAATCCTGTCTTGAGAGTAGAAGGAAGAGAAAACTGAAGCTCATGAAGTACAGATATTGTTAACCTATTTTACAGATGGGGAAACTGAGGATCTGCATGGTTAAGTAGCTTGTCTAAGGCCTCGTGGCTGGTAAGTAGGTATTGAGGATAGAACTGGTATCTGATATAACTGATCCATAGCCCATGTCTTTGACCACCATGTTGTCGCAGCCAGTCCTCTCGCTGCTTGTTTCTGGGTAGAAGGTGCTGAGAGGAATGACCCTTCATCTTGATGTTAGGCTATGACCAAGGGCTCCAGGTGGTATCACATCAATCAGTGTAGATCTTCCAGGCTCTGAAAATGTCTGCCCTCTATTCTTCTGTGCTCCCTGGGTGCCACCTCTGCCTCTACTCTGCCTGTTTACCATGCCAGGTTCTTTAATGCCGTTCTGACAGACACTGTTGTGTGGGCACTGTCCTTATCTTACAGAGAAAAACTCAAAACTGAGAGAGGCTGTGACTCAAAGAAACCAAAAGCCAACCAGCTGGTGATCTGCATCTGATTTTTAAAGCCAGGCTCCCAGCTTTGCGGCAGCTCAGCTTTGACATGGGCAAGAAAACACTGGATTATTTGTGTGCCATGGGAACTGGCTTTCCATAAGGGTGGAGGGAGCCAAGGACAAGCCAATAGCAGAGCGGAACAGGAGACTATGAGACTGATGCTCGCTTGTGACTTGAGTTGTCCTATAAAGACTGTCAGTGTCAGAGCAGACGGTAGGAATGAGCTCTGGGCACCCACGGCGGGCTGTGCTTGTCCCCAGGAGGCTATGGACAGAAGGCCACTCCCCACTGGGACTCAGAAGCAAGCCCTGTGTTGGGAGGACAGTGCAGACATCCAAATGACACTGTCTACCTGGAGCAAGGCAGTGCAGGGGCTTGTGGGCTGCTGAGTAATGCTTTCCCGACAGTCCTTTTTACCCGTGCCACCTCGAGGCATCCTGGTCTCAGAATGGTGACCAGCCCAGTTGTAACCTCTGGTTCTGATATCCTAGACCTCTGTGGTGCTGTCTAGTTATGGCTGCCTCACTCAGAAGGAGGAGTGGTCTAGCACCTCTGGCAGCCCCTGCCTCAACAAGTCTGTTCTCTGTGCCCTGCTCCCTTGCTGTGGGCAGCCGTGTAAGCCTTTGGCTCTGCTTTAGTTCACCAGTCCCAAGTGCAGAATTCTTCCTGGCCTGTTTGTGAAAGAGTCACACTCCTTCACTGTCTCCTCCTCCTCCTTGCTGATGAATTTGGCCTTTGCTTCCCCCTCCAAATGTCCTGTTCCAGAATCCCTGGTGTCCCGCCCCCCACCCCCTGTTCCCAAACCAGGGCACAGCTCCATCTTGATTCTCTTCTGTATCTATACAGCTCTTACTGTCTAGATTTCAACTTCATGTGGCTTCCGTGACATCCACTCACCATTCTTTTTAGTCCTCAGCCGCCCCTTCTTGGACTTGGGTGCCTTCTTTTTCTCTGCTCATGCCCTCCTTCTTCATCTAGAGTGATGTGTAAAGTCCAGCCTCACCGCCTCCTTTCTACCCTCTTTCTCTAACCTGTAGGCTGCTGGCACCTGTTCTCAACACATCCTGGGAACTGACCTTGTCTCCCACATCTGAGTAGACTAGAAATGTCAAGAAGGTCAGTTCTTTCACCACCCTGGGATCATATGAGGATTCTCACCCTCTTTTTTTTTTTTGACATTCATTCATTCATTCATTCATTCATGGATTCAGCATGTGTTGTGATAGTATTAGAAACACTGGGGATGTGACAGGCAATAAAATGTATGAGAATGCATGTCTTTCTCCTCATCAAGAGGAGACAAGGAATAGTAAGAACCTCAGAGTAAATGATCTAATACGTTAGAAGCTGGAGTAAGAGGCATCGGCCACATGCTTGTGATTTTAAACTGCATACCTGATGGAGCTACCCCGCAAAGATTTGAAGAGGAGGGGAGTTGGCCATGAAGCAAATGAGAGGTCTTAGATGTCACCAGGAGTTCACTTTGGAAAATTGGTGACATACAGGGTGTGGTGACTCACACCGGTAATTCTAGCACTCAGGAGGCTGAGATGGTGGCTTGCTGAGATTCTAGGCCAGCCTGAGATGTAGTGTGAGACCCTGTCACAAAACAAAACAAAAAACAGAACAAGCATGAATTGCAGGTGGGGCTAGTCTGTCTATGTAGCTCTAGGATAAACAGATAACCAGCATGCATTAGGCCATGGGCACTGAATTAAAAAGAAAAGGGTGGGATACTCTGTAGGGGGAAGGGCAGGAGCAGGGAGACCCGGCCAGGGGGCTAAGGGGTGTTTTTCTGATAATATGTGTCACCCAGACTAGGTAGTAATGCTGAGAAGTGACTATTCCACAGGTAGAACCAACAGGAATTTCTGGAGTGGGTGTGGGTGTAAGAGAGCCAGGATGATTGACAGGAGGGTGATACCTCTGTGATACCGCTGTGCTACATCAGGCGTGTGGCACTTTGGTTAGACATTTTTACATTGGGATGCTTCTTAGACATTGAACTTGAGCAGACAGGCACCGTCTGTGTAAAGGAGGGAGACGTGGGTTGAGAGTCATCAGTATGGAGAAGATATTTCAGGGGAGACAGGATGAGGAGGAGACAAGTTGGGAGAAGTCTGAGTTCCAAGTCCTGGGCTGAGGAGGCAGGAGCATTGTGCCCTGTGCAGAGGTAGTACTGGGTAAGAAGGAACCACCCATAGAACAGTTCCTGGAAGCCAAGTGGAAGGAGCAGTGTTCACCACTCTGAATGCTACCACGAGTTACGGGTGAGCTTCGACGGTGCTTTGATCCAAGTACCTTTCCTCAGGATGGTAGGTGAGAGTTAGTGCCTGTTTCTTCTTGGGTTCTAACTTTGTTCCTCCCCAGAGCATGGGCCAGAGGTGAGGACCGACCCTGGGCCATGGAACATTGTGGTTTCAGCCTAGTTTCCGTCTCAGTCTCTGACACACAGCCTAGCTGTTATAGCTGTTCTATGTAATGCAGCAGCAGACTAGGATTCTGTCTTATGTCAGGTCCGTGTGTGATGTACCATCCTGCTACCGTCATCCCAAAGCATATGATCTGCCTCTCGTGGTATTCATGGCACAGCAGCTGAGCATCTTCTCATTGGTTCTGTGATCCAGGGTCTGGCTCTATGGGTAGGACCTTGCTTGTTCTCTGTCCACATCTACTATACCTGAACCCAGGGCCTGTCCCCAGAAACATGTCCCCACTTCTGTTTATGATGCCTTCAGTCATCCAAGCCGAGGATCCCCTTCCTGGCTGCACTTTGTATAATGCCTTCCACATCCAGTCTGTTGTTCCCTTATTAACTGGCACCACCCTTGGCATCCACAGGAGGACTGAGCTCCACGGCAGATCCGCCCCTCTAACGTGACTGGCTTATTATTCCTGAAGCCACGTTGCTCTTTTGGCTTCAGTGGTTCCCTGGTACTGACTGGAATTGATGGTAGAGTACAATGCTCCCATGAACCATAGCTTCAGGTCAGTCCACTTACCAGTGCTGTCCTTCTGCCCTGATCACCTGTCAGCATGGGGGGGCCTTGTCTTCCGCCGTTCCTTCTCAACACAGGTTGTTTCTTTTGTGCTTACGCGTCCTCCAGCAGTTCCCTGCACAATTTTTTGTGTCATTGTATGTCCAAATCACATGGTGGAACAGCATTGGTCCTGGCAATAAATTACCATGTTCAATCTAGCTTTCTACCTAGAACTTCAACCTTGGACAACCTTAAATTTTCTATGTCATTACCTCGATTGTAAATGCAAACAGTATAATTTATGTAATTTTTAAGTTCCTAAAACTTTTTTCCTTAATACTAATAATTATTATTACTATATTATATAATATATTATAAATTTATATATCATATAATTTAATTATTTACATGAAATCATATATTATACATTTTTTTTGGTTTTTCGAGACAGGGTTTCTCTTTTCTCTTTTTTTTTAAGATTTATTTTTTATTATAAATAAGTACACTGTAGCTATCTTCAGACACACCAGAAGAAAGCGTCAGATCTCATTACAGATGGTTGTAAGCTGCCATGTGGTTGCTGGGATTTGAACTCAGGACCTTTGGAAGAGCAGTCTCACCAGCCTGAGACAGGGTTTCTCTATGTAGCCTTGGCTCCCCCTGGAACTCACTCTATAGACCAGGCTGGCCTCAAACTCAGAAATCTGCCTGCCTTTCTCTGCCTTCTAAACGCTGGGATTAAAGGTGTGCACCACCACTGCTTGACTCATATATAATATTTTATATATTACATACAGTTATATATTTATATATGTTATATACTATATATAATTACATGTAATTAATATATAACTTCTTATTATTACTGTTATCATTATTTTGGTTTTGGTTTTTCGAGACAGGGTTTCTCTGTATAGCACTAGCTGTCCTGGAGCTCACTCTGTAGACCAGGCTGGCCTTGAATTTAAAGAGATCTTCCTGCATTTGCCTCCCAGGGCTGCCACCACAACCCAGCCATAAGTTTTCCCCTTTTTTGAGATAGGTCTTGTATGACCCAAGCCTTGAACTCTCAAAAATGCCCTGTCTCCTGCATGCTGACATTATAGATTGCATGTCACATTGCCCAGCTCTTCTTAAAACCTTTTATGTGTCAGGTGTGGTAGTGTACATCTATAATCCTAGCACTCAGGAGTATGAGGCAGGAGGATCACTATGAGTTCAGGGCCACCCTGAGCTACAGAATGAGTTAAATTTAATCTGAAACCCATAGCAAGACCTTGTCTTAAACAAACAAACAAACAAACAAAATAAATAAAAACCAAGCCAGCTACACAACCAAACAAGAAAACCAAATCTCTTTTTTAAAGATTTATTTATTTTATGTATATGAGTATACTGTAGCTGTCTTCAGACATACCAGAAGAAGACATCGGATCCCATTACTGTGGTTGCTGGGACTTGAACTCAGGACCTTTGGAAGGGCGTCAGTGCTCTTAACCACTGAGCCATCTCTTCAGCCCAAAAACCACTTTTTAAAGTGTACCATTCTTGGGTATCCAACTGAGTGAACATTTCCACGTGTCTCTTTATATAAGTAGATCAAGGTAGGGAGTGTTCTCTTTACCCATGAAAGTTCCCTCATGCCTGTCCCAGTCAGCACACTGCCTGTTTCCATCCCTGGGGTTCACTTGTTCTTAAACTATGTGTGACGGAGTCCTATGCTGTGTGCTTTCATATCTGGCTGCTTTTGTTCTACCTAGTACCTGCGAGATGAACCTTTGCAGATGAAATGAAGTAGCACGTCCAATGTGACACGGTTGTGAACCACAGTGTGTAAGTGTTGTCACAGAAGCTCCGAGGGCCTGTAGGACAGGTCTCTGAAAGCTTGACGTCACTTCCGTCGGATTGATGGTTAGGCCTGTGCGTTCCTCCGTGCTTCCTCCCTGCTCCCACTGCAACCCCATTGGTTCCCAGGCTGAAAATGACCTACTTACAGGTAGCCTTGATGTTAACTGGGCTGGGATGTCAGGACTACTTTACACCTGGAATGAAGAACCTGTAGGTTTTCTAGAATCTGCAGAAGAGGAAGAGAGGACCCTATCTATCTCTTTTATCAGCACCTGCTTGGAACTTGGGCCCTCATTGTGTCTAGCCATGCCTGTTGGTCTTTTTGGTTCAGGCCAGCTTCAAGACAAGATTGTAAACACTGATCTCCTGCCATTTGGGCACTTGAAGTAGTAGGAATGAGGGCTAGTGAGCCACCTCTTGCCGGCCAGTTCTCTTCATTGCTTGGATTTGTGTTCGAGGGCCTGTCATCTGGCTGCTCTCAGTCTAGTGGTTTCATCACAGGCTGGGAGTACGGTACTCCGCATTCACGGTTGATGTCTTCTCTGGGTGACACAGGATTATGCCTGTGTATGACACCCAGGAGCATGTTTCAGGAAGAGCTGCTGAGAGGTAGCTATGTTCTGTGACACCATGGCTGGGGTCTCTGGACTAGCAGGCTGACTCAGCAGAGCTCCAAGTCCTGACCAACCTCCAGCTTGACTCGGGATCTAGTCTGTGCCCGCTTCTGTCGTGCTGTTCCCCTCATCTCCTTACTCACTCAGTGTTCCAGCCATGGTGGCTATTTATAGACCCGTAAGGGGCCCTGCTGTTTCATATTTGTGCCACTGCCAAGCCTCTTCCTTGCCTAGAACTCTGCTCCCAGCCCCCACCCACCTGGCAAGCACCCACACATCGTTCAAGAGTTAGTTAATAATATTAACAATAGCAGCTAAGATTTATAGGGTGCTTACTATGTGCTAAGTGCCTCACATGTGTCATCCAGTTGAGACCTTGCAGGCCTGGAGCTTGCTCTCCCTGTCCACCATCCACTCAGCCAAGTGTCTGCTCAGCAGTGGCCACCTGGTGCTAGGCACAGAGGCGGAAAACTTAAAAGACAATGGATGGAGTCTGTCTTCTCCATCCCAGGAATGTCTGGTCCTTCACCCCTCTTCTCTGCTTCACCGTGCCTGGGAAGTTTTATCGCATGCCAGACTGTCTTTACTGGGATGTAAGGGTACCGCTTAGAAGTGTGTGCATTACACGTGGCAGAAACCTGATCTGCTAGGGCTTTTATTTCCTACTTCTCAGGAAATGAGGTGCACTGGTTTCCTTGGCTCCGTCCGTAAGCTCCCCGGCTCACACAGATTATCTTTGCTTGCTTTTCACTTTTTCCTCCCAGCTGCAGAATAGCCTCTGTAGCTCCTGTCATCACAGCCAAGTTCAAGGCAAGTAATCTTACTGGCCAGAATGATCTTTAGCAGTCACTGCTTACGAGAGTGGCAGGGAAGTAGGCATGTTTCTGAGGACAAGGCTCGTTTCGGCTACTTATAAAACCAAACTGATACAAGCAGGGAAGAGGAGATGATATTGGATAGAAAACCAGCAGGGAAGAGGAGATGGTACCAGATAGCAGCATTGGCTGCTGCCCGGGAGTAGAGACATCACAGGTTTCCAAACTATGAATGCTCAGCAATGTTTTATTTTTTTCCTTTAGTTTGCTTTTGTTTTGTTCTTTGAGGGTGGGTAGGTGGGTTGGTGGGGTGCAGGGTTTACTCTGCAGCCCAGGCTGGCCTTGAACTCACGATTCTCCTTGCCCCAGCCTTCCAAGTGCTAGTATTCTAGATGTGAGCTATTGCATCCAGTCTCTGTAGTCATGTTATGTGCAGTCTCCCCAGCTTCTGTGTGTGTCCAGATCTTTGTGGGTTTTTTTGAGGCATACTACCGTGCTGCTGTCACTAATCTCTTCTTTCACTTATGTGATAGCGTATGTTGCCCACATAATGTTAGGTGATTGTATATTAGTCTGTCT
Organism: Mastomys coucha; assembly: GCF_008632895.1. Classification (NCBI taxonomy): domain Eukaryota; kingdom Metazoa; phylum Chordata; class Mammalia; order Rodentia; family Muridae; genus Mastomys; species Mastomys coucha. Next base: position 72,174,300 of record NW_022196911.1, on the reverse strand, counting down.
TGGAGATATATCATGATGTACTCATCCAGTTCCCTATGCTTAACCATTCAGATTGTTTTAAATATACTTTTTGCAATCATAAATAGCCTTGAAAGTCTATTTTAAACAATTTTTAAATTTTACCTCTATGAGTGTGTTTTTTGGTTGGTTTTGGGTTCTTTGTTTATGTTGTTTTGGTTTTTTTCAGACAAGTTCTCACTATTTGCTCTGGCTGTTCTAGAACTTACTACGTAGACCAGGCTAGCCTGGAACTCACAGAAATCCACCTGCTTCTGTCTCCTGAATGTGGAGATTAAAGGCATGTGCCACCACACTTGGCCTTGTATGGATGGTTTGTCTGCATGTTTGTCTGTGCACCATGTGCATGCCTGGTGCCTACAGAGGCTACAAGAAGGTGTCAGATCCCTGGAACTAGGATGGTTGTGAGTCAGCATGTGGTGGCCAGGGATCAAACCCAGGCCCTTTGGAAGAGCAGTCAGCACTCTTAACCACCGAGCCAACTCTCTAGCCTTATGCAACTATACTTCCATGAGTATTTATAATTAATTGCATATTATTATCTTAGGACAACAGTTTTGAATTATGCGTGGTTCAAGCTGTGGTGACTACTAAAATTTCTTGAACCATTTTACCAGATAAACTGAGCAAAGTTGTGGTAGTTAAAAACACCTTCCAGGAGCTCTGAGAATGTTCCTTTACAGCTTTGGGCTCTATTAATTAATACTATCATTTTGTGGTGCTGGCCTTCACCCTCGGGGCCTCACGCACTCTAGACAAGAAGCCTACCATTATTTTTATGTTCTTGCTAATTTGATAGGAAAATTGTACCAAGGGGAAAGGAAAAGTGGTTTGCATTTCCTTTGATTGTAGTGAGGTTAACCTTTAAAAAGACATTTATCTCTGGACATTTGCTGTTCTATTCTAAGTTTTCTTCTTTCCCTTGCTCATTAGAATATAGCATAATTATCCTTTTCTCACCAGCTTGTAGAAGTGCTTTATCTGAGTATCATGTGAGGAACACATAGGAGAAGGCACAGCTAGCTGGCTTTGAGGGCTAAAGAGGGTCTCACTGATGGACAAAGGGCTGGGGAGAGGGTTTTAGGCACCAGAGCAGCAGATGCAGTGGGGTGGGGTGGGGCTTACTTGCCATATACATTATCACAAAAGTTGGTGGCTTAAAGCCACAGAAAGAAAGCTATCACACACTATGGAAATTACAGGCCTATTGGGAAGTGCTTCTGTCAAGACTTCAAGGGTCAAATTCTTGGCTGCTTCTCTCAGTGCTGCTCACAGGACCTTCTCTGTATCTTCCCTTCTGGTTCCTAAAGACTTCAGAGGATTCAGCACCTATGGGTTTCCATCCAAGATGATTTTATTTTGAAATCCTCAACTTGATGGCGTCTTCAAGTATCTTTTTTTTTTTTTTTTCACAAATAGGTCATATTTACAGGTACCAGGGTTTAGGATTAGACTCTTTGGCTATCTGTTCAGACAGCTGAAGGAGCCTGGAGATGATCTGACAACCCCATACAGAGATTCTTCAGCTGATACGTTTAGGGTGGTTGTACACTTGATGTTAGTGGGGGACCTGCGTGTGGGGTCTTAAATTGGGTTGTAGCTTAGCTGCTCTGGGGAGAAAATTGGCAAGAGGGGGATTTGAGGAGATTTCATTGAGAATGGGAAGGAGGAGTCTGGAGAGACTTGGAAGTCTCCTGTCATCTGAACTAACCATAGGTAAAAAATGGGGACTGAAAGATGTGTGTCTGAGAAATAATCACAGACAAATCTGCTGCCCAGACTTCTCCTCAGAGTGCCTAAATAGATAAATAAATAACAGAGGACACAAAGCCCAGACACCACTATCCCCACCCCCATCATTTTATTATGAGAAATATCAGACATGGAGAAAATTTGAGAGTATCGCACACTGAACAGCCCACTTACGGTTAGCTAGAGTCTGTAATTACCACTTTCCCACGGCTGCTCCCTTCCACATCTATGCATCTCCCTATCCCATCCCCTCTTATATCTTATCTATTTCAGAATTACAGATGATTCTCCTTCAGGCTGGTATATTGTTGACAAGAGTTCGGTATTTGGTGAACTGCATAAAGCTTAACTGTACTAAGAGATGGTAAATTATGGTGAAAGTGTCTGTATACCTCAGATCCTGCTAAGATAAGGAATGACCCCATTGGCCAGGGAAGTTCCCCTATACGCACTGCCATCACCTCCTGTCCACACCCCATTCCCAGAGGCCACCAGTGTTGTGACGGTTAGTATTTCCAAACATGGCTCAGCATTGTCTGTTCTAGAACATTCTATGAGCAGAAGCATTCAGGCTGTGCTCTCACATCTTGCTTCTTTCACTTGGGGTAGTATCTTCAGTAATCAGTTGTGTAGTTCCTTACTGTTGCCTGATGGCGGTCTGTCTTAAAAACAGCGGTTTTTGAGAGATGGTTGAAAAAGATTTCACCAAGGAGACAAAAAAAAAAGTCTGGGTGGTAGTGGTGCAGATAGCACGAATGACTTTGCCCCCAGCCCCTCCTTGCTCCTCTTTTATAAAAGAAGTCTGGGTATAGATCATTCCAGGGTCAAAAGGAGGCTGCATTATCCTATCACTCCTCCATCAGTGACTCAGACTCCTGGTATTCTGTTCAGCCCTTCTGTCTTCAGAGTTGTCTCATGGTTTAGCATGGCTGCCACATCTCCAACCACACAAACTGGCAAAGAAAGGAAGAATGCAGTGTGCCACCACTGCCCGGCTGCTAATTTTTAATTATTAATTAATTTATTTTCATGTATATGAGTGCTCTGTCTTCACACACACCAGAAGAGGGCATCAGATCCCATGACAGATAGTTGTGAGTCACCATGTCAGGTGGTTGCTGGAATTAAACTCAGGACCTCTGGAAGAGCACCCAGAACTGTAAACGTCTGAGCCATTTCTCCAGCCACCTATTATGATTAAATTATATGTGTGTGGTGTGTTGTATGCTTGTTAGTATGTGTGTGTTTGTATGTGTGAGCACGTGTGCATATGCATGTGCATTCGTGTACATATGTGACAGCCAGATCAAATCCAGATCAAATGCTTTTGTTTGTCACTCTCCACTTTTCGGTTTTTAAAATCTGGGTGTGTGTATGTGCCGACGAAAAAGGGCATCGGATCCCCTAGAGCTGGTTTCGAGCTCCCTGGCACGGGGACTGGGAACTGAACTTGGGTCCTCTGGAAGAGCAGTATATACTCTTTTCCACTGAGCCATCTTTCCAGCTTCACTTTTAATTATAAGACAGGGTATTGCACTGAATCTGAAACTCATCAATTTGATTCGATTTACTGGCCAGTGAGCTTCAGGGATCCTCCTGTCTCCACGCACCTCCTACCTACCTGTCACAGATGTGTGCCACCGTCCCCTGCATTTTACATGAGTGATAGAAATCTGGACTTGTGTCTTCATGCTTGTATAGCAGGCCTTTTACCAACAGAACCACCCTCCAACCTCCATGACCAAAAGCAACCTGGGGAGGAAAGACTGTGCTTTTAGCAGCCGTCTTCAAAGTCTCTGTATTGTCCACCTAACACTCCCACCTTGAGACAGGCAGGGTCTATGTAGTCTAGACTGGCCTTCAACTTGCAGTGATTTTCTGCCCTGGTCCCCATGTTCTAGGATTGTAGGTCCAGGGCACCATACCCAGCTATTCCACCTGCTCACTAGTAAGGACTTAATCACACACTACTAAGAAATGTAGTCTCCTTAGTAGTCACCGAGCATAGTGCCACCACAAATACAGTGGGGTTTCTGCTACCAAGGGGGGAGTGGAGCTGGCTGTTAGCAACTTCATTGTCTCGTTTCATTGTGGCCAGGCCACATCCACTTAGTGTTCCCATCTGAGACCTCCATGGACCAAAGCCTGTCTGTGCCTAGAGGAATTCCTTTCCTGCCTTTCCTAGAGGGTTGCTTTCTCCTCCTTTTTCTGTATCTCTTCTCCCATTAGAACTGTTCCAGACTCCCCCAGCAGGAACAAGAAAGGAACTACCTAGGAATGCTTGCAGGGGGCGCTATGCCAGCTCTTATGTCTATCCTCTGCTCCCCTCATTGGCTAGCATGTCCCATGAGGAGGGCCAAAGGCAGAGTGCTGGGATTTCTTTGGAGTGAGATTCAGAAGGGACAAGACAGTTCTCAGAGACTTAGACAGACTCAGGTTAGAGCCTTCCCATGGTCTCAGGCAGATGTCCGAGGCTCAGGGACCTCATCGGTGAGAGCCGCCTTGGAGAGGTGCTTAGGAGGAGTGCACACCAGGGGGAGGCTGGCAGGGACCTTCCTTTCCTGTGGGAGATGCAAGGAAATTCCATTAGAAGTGAGCCAGGCCATCTTCCCTTTTGGTCTTTCTGTGAGCCATGCCTTTGAGTAATGCATTCATTTCTGTAATGCATGATACAGGTCAGTCTAGAAGTTGGCTAAGTCAAGGCCCACCATACTTCATTACTCCACACCCTTAGCTTCAGCATGACCAGGGAGACCCAGAGTCCCTGGAAGAGTAAAGAGGTCTGTGGATCTTCATGTATATGCCTTTCCTGAGGAAAAAAACAGCCTGTGTCCCCAGACAGCTTACTGGGCTTCAGTTGAGCCCTGGGAGAGGAAGTCAGCAGAAGCAGGTGTAGAGTCCAGGGGAAGCTATCAACTGCCAACAGCCAGATTGGACTGAGTGTAGCCATGGCCTGGCGCCCCAGTGACCTGGTGACACCATTCTCAGGCTTCTGGCTGCCTGTGGGCCCGTGTGTTGTGACAGCGAAGGAGGAGCCAGGGCCTCCACAGAGAGCTTGACTCACTGGAACCTGCCTGGCTTAGACCTCAGGCCTGAGGTGGATGGTGCATCCCTCCACTTATTCAGTTTGCCACTCCAGCTTTCCAAGAGCCTGCTCTATGTCGAGGAGGCCATGTGCTGTTGGTACTATAAACTGGGTTCCCAGGGAACATCCTGGAGGAAGTGATGCCTGAGCAGATAATGGTACAGACTCAGCCAAGCTCCTCTAATATACTGGCCACAATCCCAAAACTAGGCCCCTGTCAAGGTCCAGGAGCCATCTGACAAATTCCTTTGTTTTCAGCAAAACCTGTCCCGCGTCCAATAGTACACTGACTACCACCCGTGGTTCCAAGGTTCATTCTTGGCATTCGTCTGTGGTATCAGCTCCTTCCAGTCTTCCAGAGGCTGTACCCCTGACCTCTCCTCACTGATAACTCCCTCCCTGAACCAGGGTTCAAGACAGAGGAGACCTTCCACAACCTGTACTCTGAGACATCCTGATAGTGGGCTGAAATGTTAGAAACAGCAACAGCCGGCTCTCTGGCCAGTCGTCAGCCAAGAATGATGCCCAGGTCTTAGTGAGGCTGTCCTATAACTCTTGGCAAAGCCTAGAGGTACCACCCTGTTCCATGGTGGCCCCCAGGAGGGTGTCTGTGTGGGCGCTGGAACACCGAGGGGTTATACAGCTTTACTTCCTGTTACCTTCCCTCCTGCCTGCTCTGAAGGAAGCTGTGTTGGAATTATAGACATAAATGCTGGCTTTTGAGGAGGCTGCTGCTCACCAAGTCCCTGCCAGGCCTGGGCACAACCCTCTCTCCCACGCCTGCCTGCCTTGGACTCTATCCTGCATGCAGGGTCACATTCAAAGGACTGAGGGCCTCCTGGGGCCCACTTTCTGGGCCCTCCCTACCCCAAACCTGTCCTGTTCACCCCCTACGGATTGAGCTCAGTGTACAATGGTACCCAAGGAGGAGGGACCGAGGAAGTGACATCGCTTGGCCCGCCCCCACCTCCTTATTCCCTATAAAAAGCAAAATGGTGACTCAGAGAGAAGAGTTGGAATCGTCCTGCCTCCCGCTCCCACTGTTAATTTTTAGACGTGGAATTAGGCAGGAGGCAAAGGAAACACAGCTCCACATACGCAGCTGACATGCTATTAGGCGGGTGGAGACAGCAGAACCGCTCCTCCCCGACTCCCAGCAGCCTCTGACGGACTCAGCAGAGCCTGTGCCTGTTGGAGCTCCCACCCCCCTCCCCAGGCCTGGCTGTACAGCCCCTGCCCTGGCCCAGGGTGCATGGTGCAGCAGGGGCCATGGCAGCCGGGGGCCGCCGCCGGCGCCCACTGCGCTACCAGTCCCTGGCAGCCCTGGTGGAAGACTCTCAGTGGCCTTTCTTGTTCCTTGTCTCAGACTTCAGCTACGGTGCGGAGGACTACGACGCAGAGGGGCATGAGGAGCAGAAGGGGCCCCCCGAGGGCTCGGAGACCATGCCATACATCGACGAGTCGCCCACCATGTCGCCCCAGCTCAGCACCCGCAGCCAGGGTGGTGGGGACAGCATCTCACCCACCCCACCTGAGGGGTTGGCACCTGGGGTAGGTACTCCTGTTTTCTCTTCTGGTGAGGGGAGATAGAATGACACGGACAAGAAGTGGGCCAGGGTCTGCTTAGGACAGTGTCAGCAGTGAGGCTGGGGGAGGATGGATCTGGACTTCTGACGCCTGTCATCTGGCCCCTCTTCCACTACCTGCTGCGCTCTGCTGCCCCTCGCCTGTTCCCTGCTCTGCCAGCTGTTTGTTCCTCTGCTTCCTGGACGCTCTCACTCCCTTCCAGTCACTTCAGTCTCTCAATAGGATGGGGGTTGGGGAGCCTCTGGAAGGACCAGGCTTTTCTATCTGTAGCTGGCTGGATACACTTTGGCCTGTGGGACAACAAGTGCCCCCACAAAGCCAGTACTGGTCTGAAGCTCCCTGTGGGATAAAACATTATGTTTCTGTAGTGTTCCCCAGGATGAGGGCCTCCAGCCCCGTTTTGTCCCACAGGAAAGGAATAAGCCTGAGTGCCTAACTTCCCTGCTGCCAGGAGAGGCAGAAGCTGTCCTCTCAGAAGCCTTTTGTAAGAAATATTAACTAGGCTTTGATAGGGTAGGGAGATAGGAGTGTGTGGAGCATTGTCGTACTTATAATCAATGCTGTTCCTAGTGACAGGGATCAGTGCTGGGCCCAGCTCATGAGTGTATGCATCTGAAATCATCTGAAATACATGAGCAAGCCAGGCAGAGATTCCTTGGGGCTCTTTTCTGGAGTCGGGGAGAAGAATCATAGCCATTTGTGTTGGTGGAGGGAACTCAGGTCTGCAGGTCCTTTTGGTCCAGCTTGTCTAGGTGTGTTTTATGGGGTTCTCTTTCCTCTCTCTGAAGCCCCCGGGGGAGCATCAGAGATGCTATGCAATGCATTTCCCTTCTCTAGGGCCTAATACCCCCCCCCACACACACACACACCTGGAGGCTGCCTGGACTCTACCATTTGGAAGAACCCCTGCTCCTTCCCACCCTGTGCAGGCTCTCACCCCCTCTTCACACACTGGGGTGGCTGTTATAGCCTTTGGCAACAAGGGCCTTGGCAACCAGCATCCCACTTGGGGGAAGCCACATTGTTACCATAGCAACAGAGGCCTAAGCAGAGCTCAGCGCTGCCAGGTGGTGCAAGTTTGAGAAGGGATGGTGGGGGGCAGGTAGGAAGTGGAGGGGATGGATGTAGGTGTTGACCAGCTTCAGGCTCCCCCACAGCCAGCATTCTTGGGTGCTGCTGCCCTAGGGAGGGGTGGTGGATTAGAGATGGCCATTTCGGCCATGTAGAGGCAGGGTGTCTGAGTCAGTGGAGGAGCATCTGGACCTGGACTCAGGCCAACCAGGAGCAAAAAGGAAGAGAGAACTCTGGTTCTCCATCCTTGCCTTCTGGTTGTAGGTCAGTGGGCTTCAGATCCCCTAGGGACTTAGCCTATACCCCTCTGTAAACAGGTGCAGCATGATGCCTGTGGACTTTCCATGCAGGGCCTGGTCTATGCAGTCTCCTCTTTTGTCTCTACCTCTTGTCTCCCTTTCCCTCCTTCCTCATGACTACCTTACAGGAGTCCATGTGGACTTATCCATGCATATTTGGATTTCCTGGTGAAAAGTCCTGCCCGTGTTCTATGTATCGCAGGGCTATATCCCTGCCCGGGGTTCTCAGCTTTGGGTAGCGGCTTCACTTTGTACCATTGTTCTTGATGGTCAGAAGGGAATAACTTGAATGGAAGATTTTGAAATGTTAAATATTCACAGAAAACAGTCAGCTGAAGTACGTAGGGCTCTCAGTACTGATTTTCACACCGTTGATAGGTAGAGGGATTATTGATGCCAGTTGGGAATGACTGAGGCAATTCTAGCTGCAAGATGCTGCCTGCCCCAGCTTCCTCCCCAAGCTCTAACCCCTGCCTCCCTGGGGCGAGCTGCCTCTCTGCTCTTTCTGTTGGGTTACTGGCCCCACCTAGTGGACTCTACAAGTATTGCTGTTTGCAATAGGGTACCTGGATTGTGCAAACCCTCTTTCTCAGTTCTTGTGGTGATCTGCTTTTGTTTTTATAAAAGGGGTATGTGTATGCGTGTGTGTGTGTGTGCGTGTGTGTGTGTGTGTGTGTGTGTGTGTGTGTACGTGTGCGCATGCGTACATGCGTCTGCCTGTCTGTGGCTGTGGGGTGTATATGTGTGTACGCGCCTGCCTGCCTGTCTGTGACTGTGTATATGTGGCTTGGGGTGTGTGCGTGTGTGTGTGTGTGTGTGTGTGTGTGTGTGTGTGTGTGTACGTGTGCGCGTGC
>NW_022196911.1:72138697-72165197 GCF_008632895.1 Mastomys coucha | reverse complement strand
CTGTCTGTGGCTGTGTATATGTGGCTTGGTGTGTGTGTGTGTGTGTGTGTGTGTGTATGTTCCTGCTACTTGGCTGTACTCACTTGGCCAGGCAGTCTTTCCTCTGCCAGGCTTCCTGTTAGGGAACTTGGGAACAGAGGGGACTTTTGGATCAAATCAGACAATTGTTCTAGATATTCAGATATCTAGCTTTTGGCACAGTATGGCAGCTAAACTTTCCACACCCAAACATGCAGCCAAGTTGTACCTAGGAAGGAGGTCAGAACTTGGTTTATGTGTTAGGAAAACATAAAACAAATGGTGTGTGTGCAGAACTCTGCTTTCTGGCTGAAGGACACGGAACAGGGCCATTGAGTGGAGAGCCAGCGTGTAGTCCAGACACGTGAGAGCTGGGTGCGTCAAAGGTGGAAGGTTCTAGGTGTAATGAAGCTCAAGAACACCTAGTGTTTCAGAGTCCAGAGTCTGGGAAAGCCTACTGTCCCCAGAGCGAGCAGGCATGCAGGTGGAGCCCCTGTCTTTGTTTGAGACAAGATTCTGTTTCCCAGGCTGTCCTGAAGTTTCCTTTATCATTCTGGCTGGCTTAACACTCATAATCCTTCTGCCTGGGCCTCCTGCTGCTGGGTCGTGCATTCACCAGCATTCCTAGCTAGAAAGAGCCCCTTTTTCTTTCTTTCTTTTTTTTTTTAAAGACGTATTTTACTTATTTTATGTCTATGAGTCCACTGTTGCTGTCCTCAGACACACCAGAAGAGTACACTGGATCCCATTACAGATGGTTGTGAGCCACCACGTGGTCGCTGGGAATTGAACTCAGGACCTCTGGAAGAGTAGTTGGTGCTCTTAACCACTGAGCCATCTCTCCAGCCAGAGCTCCTCTCTCTTAGCCTTTTTGGCTTCAAGTCTTTAATAGACTGCATAAGGCAAGGCCAGCTCACCTTGGGGAGGGCATCTGCTTTGCTCCAACTGTAGATTCAGACGTGACTCTCATTGAAAACCATCCCACAGACTACCCATGAGGTGTAGACACCTCCTGGTCCAGTCAGGTGAGCACAAAGAATGAAGAAGTATCAATGTCTTGTGTCAGTGGCCTAGAGACCGGAAATAACATAAGCTTTGGAAGGTTGAAATTCTGCATTCTGGCTGTAGGACACTGAACAAAGTCATAAATATGACGGAGCGTCATTTCCTCAGGTCTGAATAGCTCCAACTCCTCTGAAAGGAGGCTGTGAGGAATGGGTGGGGATTGCTCACAGGGAGCCTTCTAGCATTGAATACATTCAGTCCCAGCACTCAGAAGGCAAAGGCAGGAGAATTGTGGTTTCTAGGCCAGACTGGGCTACATAGTGAGCACCTGTCTCAAAACAAACAAAAAAATCCTCACAAGACTTCTGTCATGGGCTGGGACCAGGAACCTTGCAAGGACTCCAGTCTGGTAAATACATGCTGGGGAATGGATCTGCTTGCAGCCCACCTCCTTTCTGGGTCTGTCCTCCCAAGTGTGGAAGCCTCAGCCAAGACTGTGCTGTGATACTCTTCATGTTGGCTTGTGCCCCAGAGATTAACAGGTGGACCACAAACCCTGCTTTGCAGGTCTTTCTCAAGCCTAGGCTGAGCAGGGTGCCCTGGCACAGGGCCAGGGTCACCTATTGCCGGTGGCTGAATTCAACTGGGAGTGTGTGTGTAGTTTCCCTTGGGAAAGAAGGTGAGGACACTCCCATTCAGCTGCAACTTCCTGTCCCAGAACCACAGTCTGAACAGAAGACCTCACGGCCACAGATCACCGCCGTTCCTGTCTCTTCTCTGGATGATGTAGTCAAAGGGACCCCAAGTCAGAGAAAAGATCTGGGTTTTGTCTGTCTTGTACTGTGAATGTGTGTCATCCAAGGATGTCACCCTCTCTGAATTACTTTACTAATCGGTAAATGGAAGATCCTGAGAATTTCCTCTCCATGTGACTTGACACAGCTGTCGTGAGTCTGCCAGGAGATGTTGCTACAGGTCGGAATGCCACTTAATTTGTAAGGTCTATATGGGTGCAGAGCAGCTGGCATGAGGATCCGGAGGTGAAAACGGAGGAGGGATGAAGCGGCCATCATGACCACTGTCTTCTCTTGAATTTCTCCCTCCCATCAGCCACTGGGAGACACAAGGCTGAGCCTCTCACATAGATTGCTCATTTAAATTCCGGGAAACAGGAACTCAGGGAGTTAACATAATTTGCCAGAGACTATTGCATCCTGTGGGACCAGGGCTCCATTTCAGGTCTTGTGAAGCCACCCTCTCAGACACCCTCCTGGATGAAGATCTGACAGCCCAGCTGACCCCCAGTGCAGGGTGGGGGAGGGGGTTATATACAGTTCTTGGAGCTTGCATCTGCCCTTGTAGATAAGGCACACCACTCTTGGCCACCCCTTTGTGTACTCCCAGCTCCCGTGGTAAGCTCCCAGTCAGTCACCTCTGGGTTCCTGGTTGGTATTTGGGATTGAATAGTGTGGTTCTGGAGTGGAGAGTCAGGGATTGAGCTGGGCAGAGCCACTGTCTGTTGTCCCTGCCCTCTCAGGCTGGGGTGTTGATTGGGACTGTGTGGAAAGACCTGGGTGCCCTGGTGGAGGCTCAGCAGCCTTGCTTCTGTTTCTGCCCTGCTGTGTTTTCTGTCTCTGCTGCAGTGTTCTGTTCAGTAACTGTTTTCTCCTGTGCATCCTGCTGGGCCGCCACTTCCAGCTGCTGCTGGAGCTCTGTTACATAGGCGTAGGGAGCGAAGGAAGAAGATGAAGCACCTTAGTGTGCCACTGGTCACTCACTAGTGGGTTCTCCTTATCCTCTCCAGGCCATGCCCCTCTTTCACACCCCATAATAGCTTCCTTGGTGTCTTCTCCAATGGACTGCACCTGACTGGCCTGGCCACTCTATGGTTCTCACACCTTTTCTGATCTCTCTTCTCCCACCGGCCTGTTGGGAGCACAGTTCATAAATGTATTTCTTACCCGAGAGTAAGGCTACTCCCAAAGTCATATTTATTCAATGCAGGTATGCTAGTCTACAGGTGCCCAGGGCACTGTGGGTAGGAGGGTGGGCCCAGCCAGAACATTTCTCTACCCTAGGTATCCTGAAACTTGGAAGGAGGTAGAGAGGAAGAAAAGAGGTGTCTGGTAAAAATAATGATTCCAGCATGAAACAAACATGATGACAGCCACCAAGTGTATCCTCAAGCTGGGTATGGTAGCCCATTTCTTCCATTCCTTGAGGAAGCTGAAGCAGGATAGTTGAATTTGAGGCCAGCTTGAATTCATAGTGAGTTCTAGGGTAGCCTGGACTAAATAGGAAGATAGTGTCTAAATAAATAAATAAATAAATAAATAAATAAATAAATAAATAGTGTCCTCATGGATGGCAGAGGTAAGCTACTAGGATCAGAGGCTCTGCCTCTCTGCTTTCTCCCAGGAGCCCAGCAGGGTCCCAGAGAACCAGCAGGATCTTAACACTACTTTATTTTCTATGGTTGTTACTGAGTTTCTCCACTGGTAGGTGCTAGCAAGGCCAGAGCAGCTTTGCTTCCTTTCTGAGGGAGATTGCTCTTACTTGCCTGACCGGTGAGAGGTATGTGCCAGTGGTGGCATGTGCCAGTGGTGGGTGACAGAAAGAGTAATTACTGTGAGATAAGATTTGAGTTCAGCTGCTAACTGTCCAGCAGGCCAGTCAGGGCAATGTGTGTCTGTAATCTTAGCATATATAGGAGGGGGGGGCGGTTGCCAGTTCTAGGCTGTTCTGAGTTTTCTAGTAAGACCCTGTTTGGGCAGTGAGGGTGGGGTGAGGGAGGATAAGAAAGAGCTCTCTAGCATTTGGACAGGTAATGTGCTTCCTGTCCTTGGAAGGAGCCCTGTAGAGGCTAATGACTGAAGAGAGATTCCTCTTGGGTTGCTGCTTGCACTAGGGATGCCACTTGATTGGCTAAGCTCCATAGAAACCTTTCTCTTAACCTGAGCCCCCTTTTTACCTGACTCTCAGGAGACCCAGGACTGTGGATATGCTAAGCAAGTACTCCATCACCAGGCCACACCCCAAGCCCCAGGTTCCCTCATGAAGGCCATCCATCCAACATCTTTAAGAAATGTACAATATCTCCAAAAGAAAGTCCTGTGACCTCAAGTGAGATCTTAGAGAAGGGGGTCACGGAGGAAGTAGAAGGGGATTATATAACCTCGCGTGGGAAAGTCCCTAGAGGCTTGAGAAGCAGAATGGTCTGGTGTGGCTGCATTATTAGGTTGGAAATGAGTCTCAGGTGGGCCACTTCCCCCACTTCTTCCCCCCAACCACCACAGTGTGCCTTCCACACACCTCCTTTCTACCAAGGAAAGAAGGTGAGGAGATCTGGTGTTTCCTAAATCTCAGCTCAGTTCAGGTGCTGCCCTGTGTGTGCCAGACGTTCCGGCAGCCTGAGAGATGGCGCAACACTGGCTCCTATTTTATGGAGTCAGACTCAAATCATTGGCACAGTGAGGCTATTCCCATTTTGGATGAGGCAAAACTAGAATTCAAATCTAGAGTCCAATAGAGAGTTCTCTCACCCCACCCCTTTCTGTGTGAATGTATGTGTCTTTGTGTGTGTGTGTGTGCGCGCATGCTCACACTTTCATAAATCTATATACACTGCATGTGTGCGGGAGCCCATGGAGGCCAAAAGAGTGTTGGATCTCCTAGAACTGGGGTTACAAACAGTTGCGTGCCTCCATGTGGGCACTGGGAACTGAACCCAGGTCCTCTGAAGAGCAGTAAGCACTCTTAACCGTTGAACCATTTATCCTGCCCTGATTGAACCATCTTTCCTGCCCCGATTTCATTAGTTTTTTTTTTTTAAAGATTTATTTTATTTATTTTATGTGTATGAGTACACTGTAGCTGTACAGGTGGCTGCGAGCTATCATGAGTGTGGCTGCTGGGAATTGAACTCAGGACCTCTTGCTCCAGCCCCGTTCGCTCCACCCTGCTCGCTCCAGCGTAATTCACTGTAGCTGTCTTCAGACACACCAGAAGAGGGTGTCAGATCTCATTATGGATGGTTGTGAGCCACCATGTGGTTGCTGGGATCCGAACCCAGGACCTTCGGAAGAGCAGTCAGTGCTCTTACCCACTGAGCCATCTCGCCAGCCCTCGTTAGTTCGTTTTTAACCATATAAACAGTGTTGGCTTATACCCAATAACTTTATGCTATTGAGTTCTGAGTTTTGTTTTGTATTGTTTGAAACAGTATCACCCTATAGACCAGGCTAACTCTGAACCCATAGCACTTCTCTTGTTTCTGTCTCCCTAGTACTTGACAGGCATGAACCACCATGCCAGACTCCTGCGATCTTTTGATTGATGCTTGCCACAATAGAAAAGGAAAGCAGAGGGGAAACAGGATGCGTGAGGGGAGAGTCTAGTTCTCTCTGTGGCTGCTGCGACCCCACCTGCCTTGGCACCACTCCAGGGCCAGCCTAGCTCCCCAGAGCCTGGTGCTGGCACTTGAGCTTCTGCCAGGAGAGCTGGACAGACATCTTCAGGCTGAGGAAACTGCGTCTGGCAGAGGCCTGAAGTGAGAATGTGCCTGGCCCTTTCATGAGTTACTGTCACCAGTGTATTGGTTTGAGTCACCAGTGAGAAATCAGTGGGTCAGCTGCCCATGTTTGTCTGACTTGGTGGCTTGCTGTTGAGCAGAGATTGAGCAGTGTTTTAGAATGTGATGTCAGATGAGGGATAGATACACCCAGCAGTGGTCATCTGACTTGCCTGAAATCCTTCCACACCTAGCCTTTGGCTATAACGGTGAAACCTCAAGGCCCCCACTCTGCCAGGCTCCATCACTGGAATCTTTGCCAGCCCCTGAAGCTTCCCCACTGATGTCCACCTGGAATATTAACTATACACGACTTCCCTGCTTGTCTCCCATCTCCATCAGTATAGCTAACCCATTCATTTTTATTTTATTTCACTGTTTTCTGTTCTTGAAGGTAAGGAGGAAGCATTCTGCTACCGAGCCCTAGACCAAGCCCTGGGTATTTTGAGACAGACTTTCCCTATTCCCTTAGCCCAGTTCCGTTTTGAACCTGTAACCCTCTTGACTTAGCCTTCCAAGTGCTAGAGTTTCAAGCGTGTATTGCTATGGTTGAATTTTAATATCACATTCTCCAGGGAGCATCCCGTGACTTCTCATTTGTTACCATCAGATGTACCTGCTTGTGCCCTCCCAGATTCACTCTAAATTCCCACTATATCACTGTGTGTCTGTGTGGGAGGGGGCATGGTTAAGCATCCTTGAGAATGCTAAGCTCCCAGTCTGGGACTGAGCTACACCCCCAGCCTCCACTCTACTCTTTATAGCCTTATTTTCTCTGATTATATATTCAAAATTCTCACTTATCAGAAATGCATCATCTAGATCATGAATGCTTGCTTCCTACAGAAAACTACTGAGTTTATTTCTCCCTGCTTTTTCCATATGAAGACTACGTATTAAAACGATCCCATACTATTGGTTAGCTTGTTATTTTACCTGGTAAAGATTGAGAGATATCTTGCAGATCTGGAATTAAGATCTACTGTATTCCTTTTGTGGCTGTGTGGTATTCATTCCAGGGATAAACCAGAATTCATTTAAGCAGCTCCTTCTCCTTCTCGGTGCTTTCTTGGTGGGGAAAACGCTGTGATTGAACCCAGGCCTTGCTCATGCTGGGTAAATACTCTGCCACTGAATTACAACTCCAGTGCTAATTAAGCTACCTTTTTTGTGTTGTTTTAGTGTGCCTGTGTGTGTGTGTGTGTGTTAGACCACTGTATAACTTAGGCAGGCCTGGGACTCAAAATCATCCTGCCTTTGCCTGAGTGCCAGAATCTCTAGTGTACCATTCCACCACTGGAATCTCGTGTACCACCAGATTCCAGTTCACTGTCCGACATTTGAACTCGTCACAGCCTGTGCTGCTTTCTCACGTCAATGAACATTTTTATACATACATCTCTGTTGCCCTTCTAGATGTGCCATTTTAGACAATTCCCTAGGGTGGAATTGCTGAGTCAGAGGGTGTGGACATTTAAAAATCACAATAGCTGTTTCCCCGTTACCCTTTCTGGAGTTATACCTCAACAACATAATTCTCAAATGTGCCCCTCCTCAGGCCTACCTTTCCTTTGGCGCAGCCTTGGGAGTCAGTCACGTGGTCATTCTGCTCCCAGGACCATCAGCTCCACAAAGGGCAGTGTCCCGTTTGTGACTACATTTTGAATGTGAGCACAATGCCTGACATACAGCAGGCAAGTGATAAGTGCTTGTTGACTGAGTTGGTAAGGGGGTGAGAGGATGGAGATGTAAGTATAAGGAAAGGCTGCACCTCCTCTGTGTGAGTGTGTGTGTGTGTGTGTGTGTGTGAGTGTGTAAGGTAGCAAGGATGGAGACATAAGTATAAGGAAAAGCCACCCCCCTGTGTGTGTGCCTGTGTGTGTGAGTATGTGTGAGTGTGTAAGGGAGATGTAAGTATAAGGAAAGGCCACACCCCCTGTGTGTGCCTCTGTATGTGTGTATAATAGCCCCCTCCAGGCTTTGAGATGTGGACCAAGCAGTGTGAGAACTTGTGACTGGTACCCTACACTATAGGAAGTTCATGGTTCTTGTCCTTTCATGCTCCTGTCTCTGCTGCCCTCTGCGTATTTATCTCCTGCTGCTTTTGTCTTCTGTCCCTTTACTGATTCCTGAGCCTCCTTAAGAAACCATCTTTTAGGACTGGGATGTAACATAGCTGGAACCCTGGGTTCCAGCTTCAGCAGTACCACCACAAACAAAACAAAACAAAAAAACAAAAACAAAATAACAACAACAACAAAAAAAACCCTTTGTTTTGGCCATTCCCACCTTTGCCTGGAAAGACTTCTCAGTTTCCAGGTGCTATTCAGAAGCCCACCAGTCGCATCTCAGAGCCTGCCGTCCTTAACTCCCTACACGTGCGTGGCATTCTCTCTGTCCTTTACCCTTTCATCCCCTTACTGACTTAATCAGCAGACATCCCCCCAGTGAAGTTTTTCCTTGTCATGAGTACTTTTGCCTACCCCATCCTGTTTCTATTCATCTCTCGCCTCAGTGGATTGAAAGTTCAGCAGTGGTAGGGGTTTGGTCACACATCGCAGGCCTCCTTAAAGTACGAGTGAGCATATACCAGGGCATGTCCAGGTTAGCTGGACAGACAGGTGTGATGTAGATGTTGCAAGGCCTGCTTGGGTTGTGGCTTGAAAAAGAAAGATTGAAGAAACCAAGAATTTAGTAAAAGGGATGTGTGGGCCGTGGGCACAAAGAGCCACAAGACAACAGCCTACTGAGGGAAAGGGAAGCTAGGGAGGGAAGAGGAGAGACTTACTGCTCTGGATTTGAGAAGCTGAGGGTGGTTGCTGCTCTGACTTCCATGTGAGGAGAGCCAGCTGTGAGGAGTGCAAGTCTCAGGCCTAGAGGTGGCAGTGGGTCGCCATTGGCAGAGCAATAAGATGGGATGAGTTTTCCAAAGGCTGAGAGCATAAGGTTGTGAGACAGAGCCTTGGGCCGTGAGCAAGAGTCAGCCAAAACCCACTCGCTGTGTGCCCAGCCGCCTGAGGGATTTGAGAAAGGTCATAGGACAGTGGCCATATTGGCTGTTTCTCTGGAGAGGAGAGTCTGGAACCAGGCAGAGTAAGGAGGAAACTTAGGTCCAGGGCCTTCTTGAAGTCTTGAGGGGAAGGGAGGGAGCACCCTGGGGATTTGTGAGTCACTTCCCCTCCAGAGGGAGGACTGAGGGCCTCTGAGTGGATGGAGCTTCTGTGTCCACTCACTGGAATTTCCAACCAATTGGAGTGGGTGGGGCAGTTTATGCCTTAGATGTTCGGGGAGCAGTTCTGTGGGGTTCCCAGAAAGACCGTTGGTTACAGTCCCCTGCTGTCTGCTGGTCTGACCCATGTGGACCCCCATTTATGTGACCCTGTGCACATAAAGCTGGCAGGGTAGAAGACAGAAGAACCTGTAGCATGGGGCCCTGAGCTGGCACACTTGTGCCCTAGGGAATGCCAAGCCTAGCTGTTCCCAAGCCATGGAACAGCCTTACCCACCCAAACCAAATGAGGAATTGTGGCTTGAGAGGGCACTTCAGATGTGCCTTGGCTATTTATAACTCGGCCAGAGCAAAACTGGACTGAGAAAAAGTAGTGGATTATGGGTAAGCGATAGCTGCAGGATCCTGGTGGGACAGATCCTTTACCAGCCCAGGCCTTCAAGAGCCTGTCACACCTCTCTCCATCTGTTTCAGTTTTGGTGGCAGGATGGAGGCTGCACCTGGTGAGGGTAGGTTTTCTATTATTAACAGAAGATCAAGAGCTTCTCCCAGACTTCAGAGTTCTAGAGTATGTTTTAAGGAGTAGGATAAGAAACTGTACTCATCAGGGCTGGAGAGATGGCTCGGCAGTTAAGAGCACTGACTGCTCTTCCAGGGGTCATGAGTTCAAGTCCCAGCAACCACATGGTGGCTCACAACCATCTGTAATGAGATCTGATGCCCTCTTCTGGTGTGTCTGCAGACAGCTACAGTGTACTTATAATAAATAAAATAAATAAATAAATCTTAAAAAAAAAAAACCTGTACTCATTCCTTTTAGTCTTCCCTCCCCCCTGGCCTTCTACATGCTTCTTCTCAGCTAAGGTGCCCAGTGGAATAGAGAGGAGTTGTCTCTGCATGTCTCTAGTGTGGATAGTTTTCCTTCCTTTGGCAATGACCTCAACAGTTCGACTCTGTCCTGTGGTCATATGGTTGCCACTGACAAGTGAATGTGATGTTGTATGAAAGGCTGGTGTGATGGTTTGTATATGCTTGGCCTAGGGAGTGGCACTATTAGGAGGTGGGGCCTTGTTGGAGTAGGTGTGTCACTGTGAGCATGGGCTTTAAGACCCTCATCTTAGCTAACTGGAAGTCAGTGTTCTGCTAGCAGCCTTCAGATGAAGAGGTATAACTCTCACCTCTGCTGCACCATGCCTGCCTGGACTCTCCCATGCTCCCACCTTGATGATAATGGACTGAACCTCTGACCTGTAAGCCAGCTCCAATTAAATGTTGTCCTTTATAAAATTGCCTTGGTCATGGTATCTGTTCACAGCAGTAAAACCCTAACTAAGCTGGTCATAAAAAGTACATGAAGTTTTGATGGACACTGTACCACCTTATTGGTGGTAGCCGTTACACAAGTTTACAAAGATAAAGAGATAGGCTGGTAGGTGAAGCTGAATTTTATTCCAAGCTGCCAAATCTTCTAAGGAGATGGGGCACAGGGCACATACTTGAGGGGAAACTCCTCCCACATAACCACAGCTAACAACCAGCTGCAAGAATAAAGGCAGTTTGTGGCTATCCTTAAGCCTAGCTTTGAGCAAAGGCAGTATGGCCATCCTTAAGTCAAGCTCAGATCAAGAATGTGGTTCAGAATGTGTTGTGCTTTTTTTAAGAAATGTAAATTAAAGTCAGGAGATTTTATTTAAGCATTCATATTTTCCCTTGGGCATGGTGACACAGGATGAGGCAAAGGCAAGCAGATCTTAAGAGTTCCAGGCCAGCCTGATCTGGTTCCAGGATGGCTAGGGTCACATAGAGACCCTCTCTTAAAAACAATTACAGGGATCAGGAGAAACTGCTCAGCAGTTAAGAACACTGGCTGCAGCCAGGATGTGGCAGTGCACACCTTTAATCCCAGCACCAAAGAGGCAGGCAGATCTCCAAGTTCAGGACAGCCAATGCTACAGAGAAAAGGTGTCTTGAAAAAAACCCAACCCTTCTTCCCCTCCCCCCTACCCCCCAAAGAGCACTTGTTGTTCTTGTAGAGAACCTGGGTTTAGTTTCTAGCACCTTCATGATATCTAAGTTACAGGGGATGTTAATTGGATTTGATGCCTTCTGATCAGTGCAAGCATGAGATACACATGTGATACACACACAGAGAGGCAAAACAATCATAAATCATACATGAACAATAACATAAATCTAAAAACAAGTTTATCTTGGTAACGTTCAGAGATCCTGTCTCAAAACAAAGCTAAAACCATAAAGAATACAGATTTCGCAAACTTGAGCCTGTGTTTCCTTTGGGGGACATTAATTAGCTGGAGCCCCAGTAGTTTCTTCAGCTCACTTAGGACTTTTGTGCTTGCCTTACCTGAACTTTGAATGAGTGCTAAAGATATGCCACAGTTGGCTTCAATGTTGAGTTGTGAAAGAGTTCCTGCAGCTGGCCCTAGACGCCTCCCCCATGGCAGTATAAGTGTGTGGGATCAGGCAGTATAAGTAGTTAGGGATCAGGGTCAGGGGACCAGGATGTGAGACTCATCTTCTGTATGAATTTAGTTTCTGGAACATGGAAGACACTTGAGGGAAGAGTGAGAGTGAAGCACTCTGGGAGTGGGCAGGATCACTACATGTCCTAGATTGTGTGTACTGGCCTTGTAGGCGGGCTCTGTCTCTCCTTGGGCTGCAGGAACTACTCCAAGGAAGTGGCATTGCCAGCAGCACGTGACCGTGATGTGGCTCTCAGGTGGTCCATGATGCCCAGTGACACATGCTCAGGACCCTCTGGCACTGTGCTTCAGCTGGGCATGAGGCAGGCCAGTCCCCTCCTGTATAAATACAAAGCCTTGTTCACTCACTCTACCATGGTGCAATGGCAATTGCGGTTTCTCACTGGCAGTGGGCCTCCCCGCCGCCGCAAAGGTGCTAGATGGAGCCTGAGGCTGAGGTGCGAAGGGGGCTCTGTCTTGTGACGATCCCACGGGAACGTGGACTGAGTGGGTGAAGGGTGGCTTCTCGGGGAAGCCGCTCTCCTGCCCCCCTTGCCCGAGGGCTCCGGCGAGAAGTTGTAAATAAAGCTTGTCTCTGGGAAGCAGACCTCCCCCCCGCGCCCGCCCGGCCTGTCTGCGGCCTCCTCCCTCCCTCCCTCCTTCGCTCCAGAAGCCTCCGCCAGCCGCTCGCCCGCCCGGTGACCACAGAAGGAACGAGCAGCTCCACCTCGCAAGTCAAGACGTGCGTTTCCTGTGCCTTTGGAGCAATCGGGCCTCCGGGTCCAGAAAGGGCGGGCTCTGTGGCGCCGGCAGCGCAGCACCGGGACGCCCGGACGAGCGCCACACGAGCCCGGCACCAGGGCTGGGGCGAGCGGAGTGGCCGAGGAAGGAACGGACCGCGGAGGGAGCTGGCTGCCGCCCCTGCCCGGCGTTCATCCCGCGAGTAGCTGCCCGGAGGCCCCGCTTCCCCTTTCTCAGGGTGGGGACGCGCGGGAGGCGGGCCCGGCGCGCAGGACGGCTGGAAAGCGGCAGCAGGAAAAGGTTCATAATGGAGCCTTTCATCGCGAGCCGGTGGCCAGGTGCCAGGACCGACTCCGTGGAGGCCAGCATGCTGGTGTAGGCCTGCCCTGCGCTCTTCCCCGCCCGCCTGTCCCCTGCCTGCCTCCCTGCTGGGGCGCGCGGCGGCCGCTGCTGCTGCTGCTGCTGCTGCTGTTGCTGCTGCTGCTGTTGCTGCCGCCGCTGTGTGGACCCTGCTTCCTGTTTGCCCTCTGCGGCTCTGGCTGCCATGGAAGAGGAAGAGGAGGCAATAGGCTTTTTGGACAAGGTTCTGGAGGATGAAGATGTGTTTCTCCTGGAGGAGTGTGAACTGGGAACCCCGACCAGCCCCGGCTCAGGGTCCCCCTTCTTGGTGGCCGTGAAGGTGGGAATGTGACACGCCCTGGATGCTTGTGGGGAGGGGGCAGGGATGGCTCTTGACTGATGCTGAAGCCGTGTTTGGAGAGAAATGGCTGATGTGTGCACAAGCCTCATGGTTGTGTGGAAGAGCCTAACTCAGCATGAGATGGGCTGGTACGTTCCTGCCTAAGGATTGAGGGCTGTACTCTCTCAGCAGCTGTTCTTGAGGGAGCGAGGTGGAGCGCCCGCCTGCCTGCCCTGCACCAGTTGTCCTTAGGGGCAGTGACTGTTGGCTTTCCCCTCAGTCAGCTGTGTTAAGGGATCTTTTTGGCAGTGACATGAGTCACCTGGTGGCCTGTCACGGATGTGAGCCTATTACCCCCAGAAGAGCTGGCTGACTTGAAACTGGTGGGCAATAATTCATCGTTTCCATGGCAACCAGAGGATAAGGGCATTTGTGAAGTGTGGCCAAGGGAGCTCTACCTCTTTTCCAAGGAGGAGACTGGTGACTTGGCGCATCTTGACTAATGCAAGTGAGCCTTTAGGAAGATCAAGAATTTGAGGTCACTTGGGCTTTCTTGAAGGAAAATAGCTGAATCAGTTGGAGAGGGGGTGGGAACAGCTGTCCAGTAGGTAAGCATTTTTCCCAAGAGTAGCCCACTCGTTCCAGGTCTGTAGACTTGCAGCAGAGCTCCTAGAGAGGCAGGATAGGAGGGAGTGGGGTGTTGGGAATGCCAGCTCTGGTGTGGAGAAATAACCTCTCTTGCCTATACCTACCTTTAAGAACTGGAGCCACAGCCTACTGCTTCTCTTTTCTCTGCCTGGAGGAAGGGCCTCTGAGGACTGTGGCAAGGAGTATGCACACTGCAAAGCCAGGCTACCTAACTGCATGGGCCCTGGAGGGCGTGGTGTTCAGGGCCCTGCCAGGCTAGGTGTCTGAGACCCTCCGAGTCTTCCCTTTCCATAAGATGATGATTACAGCCCTGCTCCACCCACACACCATGGTGTGGCTCCAAGAGGGAGCTAATGGAAACTAAAAATAGACTGCAGACCTAGGTTAGGTAGGTGGCAAATATGCAGGGGTGGAGTGGAGGGATGACTGCAGGCTGGGGTGGGAGCTGCAGTGGGATCCTGGCACCTCATCTCTATTCGGTAGTCTGGTGCTTGTTTAGAGCACCAGAGTAAGTCACGTCCCTCACTGGGCCCACAGACACCTCTGTACTTACGTTGTAACCAGCCTTCCCACCAGCCTCTTTGATTCAAGGAGCATGCTGGGATTTCAGCAGTCAAGGGATGGCCAATCTGTGAGGTTCCTGATGGACCATCTCTCAGGAGCCCTCCCAGCACCTGAATTAACACCACTCCTGCTGCATCCTGGGCATACCCTTTCTCTGGGTCATGGCATATAACTTCAGCATACACTCTGCTGACCACTGAGCGGTACGATGTGTGGCTGGGACCTGTGAGAACTTTTAAATGACTGAGTTTGTTGAGAGACACAGAAGTGGTGCCAGATTCCTGGCCTTGTTTCATATTAGAGGGGTTCTCAGGGAGTGGCACGTGGTTGCCAATGGGGTCCTGCATATTTAGCATGCCTAGAGTCATCCTTCCTCTCAGGTCCCCATGATGCCTGAATAGAGCCCTCCCTCTGCTTCTCTCCCCTCCCCTCTCCTCTGCTTCGTTGTTTCTGGAGTCAGCATCAGCCTGGGAGCTTCTTGCTCATCTGTAATATCCTCTCTAGCACCTGTTTCCTCTTGTCAGGTTTGGCCTTAGACAGATTGCCCAGGGTTGCAGAGAAGTGGAAAGCACGCCCATTGGTTCATGGAAGTACTGTGTTCCATCTTAAGTGCTCAGCAAGGCATCGAGGAGACAAGTAAACACCGCATGGTCCCTTCTCAGAGTCCCAAGTAAAGGGTCAAGTTCACAGGGGACAGAAAAGTGGATCGAGAAAGCAAGCAGGCCATGAGAAGCATCTGATCAAAGAATACCAGAATCCAGGTGTGGTGGTGAATGCCTGTAATACTACCCTTCAGGAGGTTGAGGCAGGAGGAGTACCAGGAGTTCAAGGCCAGCCTGAAATACATAGTGAGCTCCAAGTCAGTATGAGCTGAATGAGACCCTGTTTCAGAAACATATGAACAGCAATAACAAAGGCCCCTGGATTCGGAGGAGGAGGGAACCACTTTTCACTCAGTCAGGGCTGGACTGTGTACACGTTTCCATTCACATGTGCGGGGACCAAGGAGCCAAGGCAGTGTTTGCAACGTCCTGGCTGCAGATGGTTTTGGCTCCCTCCTCTATGGCAGCTGGTAGGAATCCAAGGCAATTTACTCTTTGCTATTACTTTACTTCAGGAGTACTTACCTTAAACACTAGTTGTATTGCCATGCGTTTGCCCAAATGCCAGCCCTATAAATCAATCCTGGTTTCACTATAATTTCCGAAAGTGCTTCATCCTCCTAGGGGACAGATGCAAACCTGGCTGGCAGTTTTCTCCAGAGCCATCGCTGGAGCTTGCTGCATCTCACAACCCAGCTAGCTTCCTTTGAGGAGTTAACGATCTGTAAACTCATAATGCAGATACCAAGAGCAACATCACATCCCATCTGTAACAGTGCATAGTTTTCCAAAAATTTTTCACACGGTTCTATTTAAAGGTAGGTAGGGCTGACGAATGGAGCCTTGTAGATGCTGCTATTTCAAGGAACTCATTTGTCAGGAATAAAAAGCTCTTTTGTGTTCCATATTAACTCTTCAGGTGTCTGTGCTTAGTGAGAATGGCTTGTCTGAAATGCCTGTATTCCTGTTGGACTACTCAGGTCTCTCTGCAGTGAGGGTGTTACTCATCACCCCATTGGTGTTTAGGATAAGACTGTACAAAAATCTGTATTGGCCATGGAATGGTAGGGCATGTCTTTAATCCCAGTACTTGGGAGGCAGAGGCAGAAAGATCTCTGTGAGTTCAAGTCCAGCCTAGTCTACATAGTGAAAACTTGTATTATGCTAGTGTGGAGTGTGGCAAGGCTATACTGGTGGGGTTTGAGCAACTGAGGTTCTTCAACGTATATGGAGTATATGAATCTGGCCAAGGCTTCAGACAGCAGGAGGGGAGGGAGGAACATGAAGACCTACCACCAAGAGAAGGGGTACTTGGGCGAGGAGAGAACTCCATGCAATGTACTCTCTCATAGTCCTGAGGCTATGGCTTGACTTGGGCATCAGCCCGTGACGTGAGTACATCCCCACATGGCATCTACTCTAATCCTGGTGTGGCCCATGGGCTAAATTATGCTGTCTGCAAAGTCTCAGACCCTTGCCGGTTAGCTTGTGGCTTAAAGCACAGCTAGAGCTGGGCCTGTTTGCTTAGTCCTCACTGTTGCCTTGGAGAAGATAAAGGGCCAGGGAAAGATTGTTTCTTGACTTGGCTTAGAACCAAACCTTAGGAGGCTTTATTTAGCCCTAAGCTCTGCGGAAGCCCAGGTCAGAGCTGCCCACGGTTTATCAATAGATACTACCATAGTGACCTGGTGTGTTGATTTACAGGCCCCAAGATGACAAACTTGCACTCCAGCAGATTGTGTAAATTGCTGGGGATGAAGGTGCCCACAAAGGATCCGATTTATAAGCCCCGATTGGAGAGAAGGGGGTGCCAGCTTTTCTGTGTTGGGGAAAGGCTAGCTTTGGGGCAGAGCATTTGCCCAGGGGCTTCGATGCATGTGGGCACCTCTGGAAAACATGCTGAGAACAACCATCACCTCATTTGTATTACTAGTGTCCAACCTGTGTAGTAGAGAAGGAGCAAATGAGAGCTGGTGTTTTATGAAACAAACAAATCTCCCACAAGGACTGAAGAAACAACCACGAGTGTCTAGGTTTTGTTTTGTTTTGTTTTTAAAGTTTATTGAGTATGCTGCAGGAGGGTAGCAGCCAGGCAATGACTCAAGCACCAGGGACAACCATCTTCAGACTGTCCCAAAGCAGAGATATATATGATCTCAAGAAAGCCATCCCTGCCTAAAGATGGAAGGCTCTTCAGTGCTAACTGAGCAACAGGCTTACTGTTAGTAAAAATTCACAGAGCATAATTTCACATCATTAAATTCTCAGCTGCCTACACCCCATCCTAGCTTGAATTTTAGGAGTACAGCCCAGAGCGGGGACTCTTGGAAATGACTGGTTATTGCCTTTTAAGAGAAATCTCTTCTCAAAACAGCCTTTAGGATAGGCTTATGAGGCAAGGATCTTGTTAAAATGGATTGTTACAAGGCAGGGGGGTCTTGCTCCACATAGAGGAAGGCTTCTACAGATCACCAGCTCTCCAGAAGCTACGGAGCACTGCGGTGAAGCTCACCTCTTTACAAAGCTTTTGTCAGATTCTCGGGTAAATCCTTGGATGAGAAGAATGAGGGGCAGTACCGGAGCGGTGGGCTCCAGCTTGGCAGGCAAAGAGCAGGTCAGGTTTGGGAAGCAGGCAGCTAGCCGGCCAGTGTGGATCTGACTTTGAGAGCTGGAGCCCTGCCTCCCTGGACTCCCGGAGGCTGGGTTGTCTCCAAACAGCTGGCCATTTGCATCCTCTGTGCCTCAGGGCCCTAATGTTTATTATACCTACCAGATTGTGAGATGCCAGTGAAGAGCACTTAGCACAGTTCCTGGTACTTGTGAAGCCATCAATAACTCTGCCCTTCCTTAATGTAGGGTTTGTACTGGGTTCCTAATGCTGCCACAAACTTATGGCTGGAAACGGCCCTAATTTCGTCTCTTGAATAGCTTCTGGAAGTTCTCAAGAAATAAATTTATTTCACCTTTTCCTTATATCCCATGGCTACAGGTCCCATTCTCTAGCCTCAAATTCAGCAATTTTTACACCCCCCCCTCCACCTCATTGTTACGCATGACTACTAAGGGCCCACTTAGGTAATCCAAGAATTTCCTCAGATTTCATCAGACCCGAGAAGTCACTTAGTAACGTGGACCTTTCTGCAGGGTGATTATTGTCGAGATAACATTTCAGAGTTGGAGGAAAACAGCCTTCAGACATTTGTACCACTTAGGAAAAGATGTGAAGAATACTCCTTCAGAAAGCCTTTAGGGACACTGGGATGGGTTTTCTCGGTAGCTTGAGAGACTTTTCTGGCTCACATTAGGGGTGTGCATTTGATGCCCAGAAAGGAGCTGTTTGAGACCACAGGTGTATAAGTACAAGCTTGGGAAGGGTGTGGGAGGAGGAGGAAATCATCCTAAAGTTAAAAGGGAGATGAGGTAGTGTTTGAAGGACTTGGGGTGGACCCCAGCTCTGCCTCTTTTTTTTTTTTTTTTTTAAGATTTATTTATTATTGTAAGTAAGTACACTGTAGCTGTCTTCAGAAACACCAGAAGAGGACGTCATATCTCATTACAGATGGTTGTAAGCTACCATATGGTTGCTGGGATTTGAACTCAGGACCTTTGGAAGAGCAGTCAGTGCTCTTAACCCCTGAGCCATCTCTCCAGCCCCAGCTCTGCCTCTTTTAAGTCTCATTTGTTTCTGTTGTATAAGGGAGAATTCAGAGCTTACTTCAATGTGGGTGTCTGAGGGCCGGAAAGCAAGTATGCAAGTATAGAGAGGAGTTAAAAGCCTTTCCTGGTGAAGGCGTCAGGTGTGACTCGGGACTGAGGCTTGTCTTGGGGAAGAAGAGTGTGATCCAGTTGTTTCAAGAGCCTGAAGGACATCACCCACTAGCCAGGCAGGCAGCCTCAAGGCCATGTAGGTCTTAGGCGCTAAGGCTGGAGGAAGAAGTGACAGAACAAGCTGTCCTGTAAAGGAGAGGTGTCACTTAGCCGAGGGAAGAGCTCAGAAGGCAGCAGCAACAGGAGAACCCAGCTTCAGGGCTGAGTATGACTAGCTTTGTTGGAAAGGCAGAAATGGCTAGGCCGTGGCCCTAGGAAAGAATGGGAGGTAGGGAAGGCCCTGAGGCCACTACAGGTACTTAAGTAAGATATGCTGCAGCCCAACTTACAATTTCTGAGCCTCCGTATTTATTTATCTTTGTCTGTTTCAATGTTTTCTTCTCCCCCTAGACTATAAACCAAGTGATGACAGGGAACTGCTTGCTTCCTGTTGTGGGCAGCCTTTGGGGCTGCTGAGCATTCAGTGAATATTTGTTGAATAAATAGATAAGTGAACCTATCTTTCCTAATTGAATTTTGCAGTGTTTATATTAAGTCCTTGACCAGAAGGTGTTCTTGGAAGATTGATTTTACTGCAGGAGAGAGGGAGGATTCAGAGGTCAGTTAGGAGACCTTAAGTGGGAAGAGTCAATCCTGGAAGATTCCAGGCATTGAGGGAAGGGTAACAGACTAATGAGCAGCCAGGAATAAAGCTTGAGGATGCTGCCTGGTGAAAATTACATGCTTTTTACTGAAGGTAAAAGTTTAACGCTTTCTCTGTGCCACTGTGCCAGTTGGTGGCGTCCAGGCTTAAACAGGGCATGATCTCCACCACTGGGGAACAGGAATTCAAGGGGGAGGGAAACCTAGTATGAGTCTGTGCCTTACACCATGAGGAATGGCTGAGGTAAGCGTGGGTGGCCCACAGCTGACACCTGTTATGGTGTTGAGCCCCTAGGACAGGAAGACCTTAGCACAAGTGGCCACAAGGCCAGGGCTCCCATACCCATTTCCGCCCCATTCTCTCCAGCCCTGTCTCAGTTTATATATCACTTCCTCTGGGGGGCCCTGGCTGTCCTTAGCTGTTCCGTCCCATGTAACCAAGCTCAACCTCAGTCATGGAAGAATGTCTTTATACCCTCCTTCCCTGGTTAGACCAGATGTAAAGAGGGTCCTTGCTGATCCTAGTTAGCGTTACAAACTTCCTAAGGAGAAAATGGTTGAGAACAGAAACAGCTGGCAGAGAATGGGAGAAAAACAATACAAGATGGTAGCAGGAATAGGAGTGGTTGCTTTTTCATTCACGTTTTACTGTTTTCCAAAATTTATCTAATATAATATCTGGTATTAGGCAGAGCATGGAAGTTCATGAATCTAATCTCAGCTTTTGAGTGGTTGAAGCAGGGGTATTGCTGTGGGTTCCAGGCCAGCTTGGGCTACAGAATGGGATTCTGTGTGAAAACAAACAATGATATTAATAATATGGCCTTTTATCACCTTTGGCCGTGTTGATTAAAAGGAAAGGGAGAGAGAGAGAGAGAGAGAGAGAAAGAGAGAGAGAGAGAGAGAGAGAGAGAAAAGAAATTGGCATCTGTAGCCCCTTCTCACCTGCTGCTTTTGGCTTTTGGCTTGCTTTCTTACAGGTGGAGGCAGGGAAAGGCCTGGAGATGAGGAAGCTCGTTCTCTCCGGGTTTCTGGCCAGTGAAGAGATCTACATTAACCAGCTGGAAGCTCTGTTACTGGTGAGTACCTGGGCTGGGGGAGGGGCTGGGGGAGGTGTGACTCCCTGCCAGCCAATGTCCTGCTTTAAAACTGCTCTTGGGGCTGGTGAGATGGCTCAGTGGGTAAGAGCACCAACTGCTCTTCAGAAGGTCATGAGTTCAAATCCCAGCAACCACATGGTGGCTCACAACCACCCGTAATGAGTTCTGACGCTCTCTTCTGGTGCGTCTGGAGACAGCTACAGTGTACTTACATATAATAAATAAATAAATCTTTTTAAAAAAAAAAACTGCTCTTGGTGTTGGAGAGACCAGACACCAGAGTTCCTCTGTTCACAGCTGGGCATCTGGAGAACTGGGTCAGTCATTGCTGCGTCTCCATGACCCTACTGTGACAGGCAGGAAAAGACACACAGGTATGGGAGGACAAGCACTCTTGCCCTCTCATCAACCGTGATGACTGTGATGTCGTATTGGGAGTTGCTACAGTGCTACATGCCAGTGAGCACCTGGCTACTTCCCCAGCCCTGTTCTGGGTAGCGTGTGTCAGTCAATCAAATCGAGAACCTTCGTCATCCTTGTCATCCTTGGTCCAAGTGTTTCCTTGAGTCCCCTAGAAAGGAGACCATTAGCACCCTCCTCGAGGCTCTCTGTCGGGAAATGTGAGATGGAGGATGTCTGTTTTTAAAAGCGCTATGGCTCTGAAGCGTTAGACCAGCCTGAGCTCTCAGTAAGGATGAAGGTGGTGCTGCATGAATCAGATCGGGTGGTGACTATTAAAACATTCTCCAGAGATAAAAGCACCACATACAGATGCGCTAGCCTTTGAAGAAAGTGCTTATTAGATGCGTCTGGGTATTATGCAGAGTGATTGTGTGGTGTAAATTCTTTTCTCTGGGTGTTGTGCAGTCAGATGGCATTAAAAAAAAAACTGTTTAAAAAAAAAAAACTGAGGCAGGAGGATCAACATGACTTTGAAGCCAGTATGGGCTACCTAGTGAATTTCAGGCCATTCGGAAACCGTGTCCCAAAAAACTAAAAAGACAAACCCAAAGCAAACAAATAAAAAACCCTAGAGAATCAGAGATAAGTGTAGATCAGTAGAGAAGGGTTCTTATAAGTAAGAGACATGATTACATGCCTGATGTGAGATGGGATGTCATTCAGTATCCCAGAGGCATTGCCGTTCATTACCCAAGGAATGACTATTAAAATGTAAAGCTGCTGTGCAGGGCAGTATGCTGAGCTTGTCTCAGGGTCTCCTTGGGAGTTTATTGGTAAACCCAGTGACGATTTCCAAATGGGAAGACGGTGGCGGGCAGGAATCTAGTCTGAATCTGGAGCCAAGAGTAGAACACAACCTTTCCCTGCTGTTCGTAGCAGGCATGGCACAGTGTTTGCAAACAGCATCTCAACCCCTTGCTGGGTTGTGAAAGTGTAGAGGTTTGAAGCAGCATTTTAAAATGAACTGAGAAAGAGTGTCAGTGCGCATCATAAGCAGTGAAGGGTAGGTGCTGTCAGAATGTGTGTCTAGATGATATACAGGGGCACTTTATCTTTTCTTTTATCCACCTCCCCCATCTCACCCTACCCCTATCTCTTTCTCATGTAGCCCAGACTGGCCTTGAACTCACTCTATAGCTGAGGCTGGCTTTGAACACCTGATCCTTTACCTCCACCTCTCAAGTGCTAAGGTTACACTAATGTGCGGACCCCACTACATTATTTCTTAAATGTTTTGTGGATTCAAAACCCACTGCGTTGCTAGATGTGAGAGTGTGTGTTTGTAATCCCAACACTCCGTAGGCTGAGGCTAGACCAATCATGAGTTAGAGGCCAGCCTGAGCTAGATAATGAGACCTTGTCTCAAAACAAATAAGACCACTGTCTTGGAAAAGTTATGCGTAAACTCTCTGATCCTTGGCTTTCTTATTTGAAGATGGTATAGCTGCCTCTCCCTTCTGTGGAGGATCTATTTCAAGACCCGTAATAGATGCCTGCACTGCATTGAATAGTACTGAATCCTAGATATACTATGAATTTTTCTTTTATGAACACAAACTTATAGACAAATTAGGTACAATGAGATATTAACAATAATGAATGAACATGATTGGGTTATGAATGATGGTTGCCATATACCATGATGAAAGTTGTATAGTAAAGTCATGTCTTCTGTCTTGAAGACACACTGTTTTCAGAGTGTGGATGACCACAGGTAACTGAAAGTAGCAAAAGAGTTGACACCTCCTTCCCCTCTAGGTTGATCCTTTGGGACCCAGTAATGTAGTGGCTACTAAAGATAAAAGACAGACAGACCTGGAGTTGCTCTACCCAAAACTGCATCACTGGCAGAATGCAAACCTGAAAGGGACCAGATGCCTGGCGGGGAGCCCCACTTCACACCTTACCTTTGTGCAGACCGTGCCATGCTTCATTTTTTTCCATCTACAGTCTGGGTTCACAAGTAGCCCTCTCTGCAGGGGACTGTAGTGATGATGGTGGGAAGAGCCTCGTGTTACCTGGCGTTGTTGCTGTTTCCTACTGAGCTCTGCTCCTTTTGGCTTGTTTTGTGACAGGGTCTTGCTATACAGATCAGGCTGAGCCCAAACTTGGAACTGTCTTCCTGCTTTTGCCTCCTGTGTTCTTGGTGACAGTGGGTTTGAAAATCAGTGTCTTGCCAAGTATAATGGTGTATGCCTGTAATCCCAGCAGCAAGCTTCAGGCTTTTGTGTTCTTGTCAGTTCCCCTCCCCCAGATACCCCAAAGCAGGAGGAGGAGGTACCCCTGAGCAGCATGCCTCTCACATTCCATTTTCCTTCATCAGATGTTCTTATCTGGGCAGAGATAGATTTAGGAGCCGGGGCAGAATCTCTCTGACGTCTTCCTAAAGAGCTCTTACCCCTAAGGCACAACTGTGCTATCTATCTCACACCCTGCTGCTCCCAACTTGTCACTCTGGCCTCTCGGGGAAGAGGAGAGACAGGTGGGAAGAAGGCTTGTTGCTGGAAGGCATGGGGGGTGGGCGGACAAGGAGCTGGACCCTCCCCAGCCTCTGGCTCAGAGATAAGGACTCAGTCCCTCCACTAATCAGGAGCCCTCCCCTTTGAGCCCGGAAGAGCTCGGCTCTGCTTTTCCTGGGTGGTCCAGCTTAGAGGTGAAACTGTTTCCCTGGCTTTCTCTCCCCCCCCCCTTCTCATAACAACAGATCCCTTATCCCCCAGGGAGTGACTTAAAAATGGAAATTGACTTCTTGGTGCAAAGTGTCCCTTTTTCCCCTCAGTACTTCCTGGTATGCAAAGGACTAGGCCTGTGTATTTAAGACTGTACACACAGGCAGAAACAACACAGACAGGAAAGCCACATAGGGGCCTCTGTTCCCCAGCCAGCACCCAGGGGCCAGGTTTAGTAATCTGGAAGTCTGTAACTCCTGAGCTCTGAGAGCTCAGGTTTAGGGGCTGGGGCTGTAAAAGAAGGAAAACTAAGTGGGTTGCAGTTCTGCACATGTCCTATGTAGGTATTGTTGCCCACAGTCCATCCCACCACTGGGGTCATAGTTTGCCACAGCTAGCCCAAACTGCTGCCTTCTCTTAGCCTTTCATTTGGGCTGTCTCTGTTGGCGTTCATAGTCCTAGGGCATCTCGGCTTGCTTATTTATGTGACAGGTTAACTATACCTCCTCTGTGAGCTCCAAGAAGCAACCAAGGCTATAGTAATGTGCCTGGCAGGGCCAAGCCTTCATGGGTAGGAGGTAGAGGAAGTGGGCAGATTTCTTTCCCCTGTTTCGAAAGGCTACTTGCTAGAGGACACAGCACAGCAGACATGACTGTGTGAGGTCAGAACTGCTAACTCCCATCTTCAAGTGAAGTTCCCAGGGTGGGAATTGAGGTCTCCCAGGGTTTTTTTCCAAGAATTCTTTTGACAGCTTCCATCTGATCCTTGCCATGTAGCTGGACCAGGGAGGAGGGCGGAGGTAGCTGATGTGCTAGCTCCCTGGTCCTAATAGCAGTTGGGTCAAGCTCAGTGAGAGGGGCCTGGCCTTTGAGCCCCTCTGGTGCAGAGGCCTGTATGTGAGCCTTCAGATAAAAATAACTGACTGAGGGCCAGCCAGACCTTCCCCCCCTCCCCGTGGAGAATGGGAATGAGAGGAAAAGTCAGTCGTTCATCTGGTGAGAAAGTTTCATGCATCCAGTGCAGGCTAGCCCATGTGACTGGCCCTGGTGAGAGCACTTTTCTTCCCCTTTCACAGACAGTGGGAAGTTTAGGAGGAAGCAGAGCCGTTGGGCCTGTCTAGGCGTAGGAGGTGGACAAGTGCGTGCTTCCCCAGGCGCAGCTTCTGAGAAGTCTTAGCCTTCTCCCAGAGCTGTTCTCCTGTTTCCTTTATTCCCTCCACCTGGGGACTGGGCCAAGGCACAGGATGAGTGGCTTTGGGGCTCTGTGGCAATTTGTACCTGTCCATTGGGTCTTAGAGATGTTATGTCACATCTGAAGGGAAGTACCCTGTATCCTTCCACTGTGCGTTTGTCCTACTTCCTCCTGTTCCCTTGCCTGTGTGCCCCTGAAGCTCTCCTCCTGCTCAGATCTCACCAGCTTCAGAGGCCCCATTACTTAAACTGGTACCTCCTCCACAAAGCCTTTCCTTCTCGGCACTAGCACATCCAAGTTGGGAAATGTCTTGTCTCACGCTGGCCACCAAATTCCTTGGTTTGTTCCAGTCCATTTTTTCAAATAGAGTCTAATGTTCTCAAAAAAGGAGATCATGGATCACTAAAATGATCTCCTCTGTACTGGGCTTCTGTCACTCATGGCTCTGCAGAATGCTGGGTCATTGCATGGCCAGCCATGCTGTCAAAGCCATACTCCCCTCTGCATAAACACACTCCTGTGCTCCATCCATCCCTGCTCAGCCCTCCTCCTCCTGTATGTGTGCACTCTACGTAGCCTTGGTGGCCTTCAGCCCTTGTGTCTCACCAAGCCTGGTTCTGACTCCAGTTTAGTCTTCAAAGACATCTTGATGAGTACAATTCTCTCTGGCCCCATGTTTCTATCTCAGAGTAAGGGTCCCTCCCCTCTTGGGAGGAGCCATCTCACCACCCTGCTTTAGGTGGTCCCCGCCTTATTTTCTTCATCACACTTCCTGTTGTGTATAATGTCATGTCTGATTATTTACTCATGTTTCCTTTGTCTCCCCTGCTAGACTGGAAACACCATGAGGACTGGGATTGTGTGTGATCCAGACATACCACTGGGTGTTGGGGATTGGTCTTATGTTTGGCACTTGGTTCATTATCCATTGGATGAATAATAACATTAGTTGCCTTCTAGATGCCAAGTATGTACTAGAAACTTTATTTTTTTAAAGGTTTAATACTATCTTTATATGTATGTGTCTGCATGAGTTTATATGCACTGCCTACATGCACAAACTAGAGGCAAGAAGAGGGCATCAGGTCCTCTGGAACTGGAGTTACAGGTGATTGTGAGCCACCATGTGGGTGCTGAGGGCTGATCCCAGGTCCTCTGCAAGAGCAGGAAGCAGTCTTACACCACGGAGTCATCTCTCCAGCCCCTAGATACTTTATGTAACGTGTGACTTTTGAGGTCTGATCTTCCTATTGGTTCTTTTGAGAAGGTGATACCACTTCAGTCCCACACTGAGTGAAGTGATGATGCACACAGAAATGGGGAGTGGCTTGCTCCTGACTAGTGAACGGCCGAGGCTGGCTGCACCTCACACTGCCTGGCCTGACCCAGATTGAATCCCATCCTGCTTTTTAGCAAAGACTTGCTTGGTACTAAAAGTTTCTTGGTTCTAGTGCCAAAGAGGGTCAGTGGGTCTTCTTGGGCCTGGCTTTGTGTTGTTTCTGGGCTTTGTAGAATGTGAAGGACAAAGGAAGTCAATGGTCAGACCTGGATATATGATACATCCTCTTGTGGATAGATTTAGGCTTAGCCACTGTCAGAAGGAAGAAGGAGTGCAGTTGGGCTGGAAGGCTGGCTTCTGTGACCAGCGCAGGTTGGCTGCCATAGATAGCATTGAAGGAGCTAGTGGTAGCTGTGCTTCCACGGCCCAGCACCTCAGCTGTTGACTCTTACTCTCTCCTAGAATGCTTCTCTTGTTAGTTGGCTCACAACCTCATCCTGTGAGTCGCTGACAGCTCTGGTGAGCCCATCCTCTGTCTTCTCCCCACTTCGCCCAGGTCTGCAGGGAAAAACATAGGCTATTGGAGAACCCTTTCCATACTGCCTTCAGGTTGTGGGCTTCTCTCCCTCTGGTATATGTGCCCTCCTTGCCCATAATTCTACACCCTGTCTCCTACTGGGCCATTGCAATATAGTCTTAGCATCTTTTGAGAGTGTTTCTGATAAATTAATGTTTATTATTGCATGTAACTTATTTATATGACTTTTTCTTTTTTTTTTTTTTTTTTTT
>NW_022196911.1:72122348-72138687 GCF_008632895.1 Mastomys coucha | reverse complement strand
TTTTGTTTTGTTTTTGAGACAGAGTCTCTCTGTATATCCTTGGCTGTTCTGGATCTCAACAGACCAGGATATACTCAAACTCACAGAAATCCCCCTGCCTCTGCCTTGCAAGTGTTGGGATTAAAGGTGTGTGCCACCACACTTGGCTATTTATGTTAATTTTATTTGTGAATTCACTTTTAAAAATTTGAGGTGGGGTTTCTTTCTGTTTTCTAGGCTGTTATCAAACACCCGGAGTTATACAATCCTCTTGCCTCAGCCTCCTCAGCAACTTGGAACCACAGGCATGCACCAAGGTGCTCAGCCTCATTGTGGTGATTTAGAAAATAACAAAGGCTCTTTCTAAAGAGAATGAACCCAAGCCCCATTACCCCAGGCAGTGCTTAGGATGCTGCTGACTTACTGTCCGTCACTGCCCCTTCCAGTGCCCACCCTGGTGATCTTGGTATAGATGAGCAAGGATGACTGGTTGCTTTCATTTTCATGTCAACTGGTATTGAGAAAGAGTCTTGAGACCAAAAACCACACTCAGTGGGAAAGATCATCACGCTCGCTTAGTAATGTCTGCATGTCTGCCACGGATGTGGGAAGTAGGAGGGCAGCGTGTGTGTACCTGCTCCTCCCTGAGCTAGCATTGGTTTCTTTTTGAGGCTGGTTCTCACTGTGTTGCCCAGGCTGGCCTGCAATCCTCCTGGCTCCAGCTAGTCTTGAGTCTCTCTTTGGTTTTACCTCCTGCGTACTAGAACTGCTTTCTGTTTCTCAAAAGGAAGCAGCTAAAGAGCTGGCCTCCCAGCAACACTCTCTTCCACTGAAGCATGACAAAGAAGCTTATGACTGGGGCCTGAGGCCACTGTGGAAGAGACTAGGGACCTGTTCAATGGACCAGTGAACACTTAGGAGCCAGGGGTTGTGAGCTAAGGTTGGGGGAGGGATGTGCTGTGGCTGCTGTGGCAGATGGCTGCTGTTCAGGCTCCCTCTCTCTGCAATCGGCTTGCTGGGACCTGTGACAGCAGCTCTGAGAAATCATGTTTCAGGTGCTCTGCCTTCAGCGGCCCTGTCTAGGCAGGACTTGGGCAGCACTGCATGTAATCAGTGTCACAATCTGCCCCGGGGCCTGCCAACTCTCTGGTTCATTCATCACCACCTTTGCACTTTGTTCCTCTTCCTCTTCAGCCCATGAAACCCCTGAAGGCCACAGCCACCACCTCCCAGCCTGTGCTCACCATCCAGCAGATTGAGACCATCTTCTACAAGATCCAGGACATCTACGAGATCCACAAGGAGTTCTACGACAACCTCTGCCCCAAGGTGCAGCAGTGGGACAGCCAGGTCACCATGGGTCATCTTTTCCAGAAACTGGTGAGTCTCCCATGAGGGCACGTCTCCATGACAGACTGGTGTTAGAACTGGTCACTCTAGCCCTCTCTGGGCCTCAGTCATCTCCAAGCCCTTGGAGGCCAATCTGGGCCAGTTTGGGGCAGCTGGACTTGGATCCTCAACTCCAGCCCTGAAAGTGCTTCTAGGAATAGCAGTGGAGCCAAGTCCTGTGTGTGAATGTTCCTGGGGAATGCCACCTTCATCTGTGTGGGGATCCTCTGAGCACTGGAATGGAGCTTCCTCTGCCGGGATGCAGGTCCCTCTGTCATTCCATGAACAGGCTGTAGGAGGGGGACCACTCACCTGAGACCTTCCTTGGAAGGCCATTGCATCCCAGTGCTGCCTTTACCAAGTGAAGCAGTTAGATGGCTGTCCAAAGCAGAGAGTACCAGCAGCCTGTATTACCTGCTACTGCTCATAGGAGAAGAGCACAGGCTTAATGTTGGAGGATGTTCACAGAAGTCCTCTTGTTGCCATGGCTTCCATGACACCCTCTCCCTTAGCTCTGCCTTCCTGACCTCTGTAGATCGTAAATGGCCTTCTCCAGTCACCTGGCTTCTCTCCATCAGTTCCCAAGTTGGAATAACCTCAGAAAAACCTTTCTGGGCCCTGTGTTTGTCCCTCATGAACACTTATTTAAAAAGCACCCGTCTTTTCCATCCTCACTGCCCCCAGTATAAACTCTGGAACAGTTTGTATTTTCTTCTCATTAGACTCCCAGAACTAATGGACCCCACTGGTGGATGAGGAAATCAATGGATGGATAGACATATTATGACCTTGATTGGGGCTGGAGAGGACTTGAGTGTTGAAGGAGATACCTGTGTCCCGACAGCCATGTTTTTAAGGCCACAGGTGTTATGGGGAACAAGTACAACCAGAGCCAGGTCACAGCTGTGTTTGAATCCTGGCTTTGCCAGAGATGGTTCTGTGATAGCTTACCTTCCTGTACTCAGCTTCCTCCTCTGTGACGAGGGGTACCATGAGGCATTGTTTCCCAGAATGCCATAGTTCTGGTAGTAGGGGACCCAACTGCTTCTCCTAGTGATCTTTCTCTGTCCACGGAAGTCTGAATGATTGACATGGGGGCCACCTCTACTCAGCCCTCACAGATACAGAACACAAGCCCTGGTGAGAGGGCAGGTAGGCAGAGCAGAATGGAAGAGCTCCCCAGTTTGATATTTCTGTTGGCTTTTGGTGCGGGGTCTCTATAACCCAGGCTGACCTTGAACTTGAAGCAATTCTTCTGCCTCAGCATCCCAAGTGCTGGGATTACAGGTGTGAGGATTATTAAGGCCCACATAGCTTTATCAATTTGTCTATCATTATGACTCAGAGTCGCCTTGGTCTCAGCTCCACTGGTCTGATTAGGAATTTGCTTCCCAACTCCCACCCCTTCCAGCATCATGAACTGCTGTCTGCCACCCTGAGGCTGCCCGCTCTGTGAGGCCTGGGTGGAGCCATGGCAAGCCAAGCATCTGGAGGCAGTTTATTTCGGCTGAAGTCTCTGGGTATTTGATTATCCATTACCAAGAGAGGGGAATTAGCATCTCTGCTGTTTGTTTTATGAGATCATTCCAGTGCCAAACTTCTGTTTCCAAGCAACCTGTGCTTCCCAGTTAATGACTCTGGCAGGCTGGCCTCTGGCCTTCCAGCCTCTGGTAACTATGGAGATGAAAGTACCTGGCATGGCCCAGGACCCCTGCACACGGGTGGCTTCTGGGTCATAGGAAAGTAGCAACACTGGTATTCATGCTTTGTCCTTCTCGTGGTAACAGAGGCGTCAGGGTGTAGGTCAGCTGCTAGAGTGTTTGCCTCGCTTGCAGAAAGCTCTGAGTTCAGTCCTTTGCTCTAAATAAAACTGGGTGTGGTTAGCCACACCTGTGATCCTAGCACTTTAGAAGCAAAAGGCAGGAAGATCAGAAGTTTGTGCTTAACCGTGGCTAGGTAGCGAGTGTGAGGCCAGGCTGGGATACAGGAGACCCCATTCTCAAAGAAAGAAAGGATAAAGAAGTCATAAGAATAGAGGGCACAAGAGCCCTTCCTGGAAGACCGTGATTTGGTTTTGGAAGTATCTGGGACATCCCTGTGCCTTAGAGACTTACAGCTAAGGGTTCCCTGGAGAAAAGTGCACTTTGACCCCTCTGCCCCTTTCCCAGGGGTTTTTCCTTCTGATACGGCACCACTAGGGCCTTTCTTCTCCCCAGCACCCTAGTTCACACCCTCCTCTTTGGCTTCCTGGTCCCAAGGGCAGCCTCACCAGCTTCTGTCTCCTCCCTGGGTGGCTCCAGGGACCTGCCTCTGGGCCTGCCCAGCCTTTGTGTCCTAAAGGAACAAGGATTCTCAGGGATCCTGAGGTGGGCACAGGAGCAGTGTACTCTCCTAGCACCTTGGTTGGAAGGAGAAGCCCCAAAAGAAGCCTGCAGCAGCCGTGCTCTGTTGCTGTTTCATTGGGAAAAAATTTAAAGCAGGAAATCTAGAGGATAATGTAGTAGACAACTGTATCTGCAGCTCTCAGCGTAACAGATGAGGGTCATCACAGAAATACCAAACCTTTCCTTTTCTCCATTATTTTTCTGTTTCATCCTCCTCTTCTTCCT
Source organism: Mastomys coucha (assembly GCF_008632895.1). Classification (NCBI taxonomy): domain Eukaryota; kingdom Metazoa; phylum Chordata; class Mammalia; order Rodentia; family Muridae; genus Mastomys; species Mastomys coucha. The sequence goes on along the minus strand of NW_022196911.1, from coordinate 72,134,710 downwards.
TCTCACTCCCACTTATAAAACTATCAGCAGCAGCAGCAGCAACAGCAACAGCAGCAGCAGCTGTGTATGCATAATGTGTATGAGTGAGCTGGAATGGGTGTATAGAATCTGCTCTCTCATTCCACCATTACGTGGACTCTGAGGATCAAATTCAGGCTACCAGGATTGTGTGGCACAGGCACCTTTGCCTGATGAGTCATCTTGCCAGCCCCTTCCCTAGTACAACTTTCTAATAAAAAAAAAAAAAAATTAAGTTTTAGCCAGGAGGCTGAGGTAGGAGAATTGTTAAGTTCAAGACCAGACTGGGCAACTTAGTGAGACCTCATCTCAAAATGGAAAGTAAAAAGAGGGACCGGGTGTAGGCCTGGTGCTGCACATCTGTTAATGCCAGCACTTGGAAGGTGGGACAGAAAGATCAAGAGTTCAAGGTCATCTCTGGCTACATAGGGAATTTGAGACTAGCCTGGACTACATGAGACAATGAACAAAACCAAAAAATGCAAAGTATTACAAATGAAGGAGGGCCTGCTCCTCCTTTACCTTTTTCTCCTGAAGCAGCTTGGTAGGAATTTGATGTGGAGCCGTGTAGATTGCGGTTTGTAGGTTTGATACTTTCATATTCTCATGGTACTGCATGCACTTTTAAAACATGCCAGTGTGCATATCTATACATATTGCAATCTGGTCACATTTGCTCTGATTCGTGCATTCATTCATCTGAACTGTGTTTGTCCGACTTCCTGAGCTTAAAAACATCTGTTCACCTCTCCTACTGTGAGGAAGAAGTTGGGACTGTGAATGTCCTTGCTCAGATCTCCTGGGGTACAGGCATGGCCCAAGTTTTTCAAGAGCAGCACTAGCCAATGGAAATAGGTTGTGAGCCACATACAATTTTTAATTATTTCATTAATTATTAATCTATATGAGAGAGTGTAGATGGGGGTGGGGGTACGGTCATGGTATATGTGTAGAGGTCAGAGGGCAACTTTCAGGAATTGATTCTCTCTTTACGTTCAAGATCTGAACTCAATGCAATAAGCTATTTACCCGCTGAACTCTCTTGCTGGTACCATATATATATATATATAATTTGAAATGTCCTAATAACCACATTGGGTTTGTTTTTTTTTTTTTCCTTCAAGCAGTACTGGAGTTTGAACCCAGGGCTTCACATATATAGGTAAACTCTAGCACTGAGCTGTGTTCCCAGTAAGGAACCACAGTTTTTAAAAGTAAAAATAAAGACTGGAAATAGCTCCATGGTAATGCGGTTGCTTCCCCTACCCCACGTGCTGGGTTTGATCTCCAGGAACCCAGAAAACAAACACACACTAGGTGGGTGTGGCAGTGCCTGCTTGTTTTCCTAGGAAGACTAAGCAGAAGGATCACTGGGACCCAGGCCTTTGAAGCTATCTGGGCAGTACCATTAAAACCAGAGACAAAGGGAGAGGGACACAGCATGAGCACTGGTGAGGTGACTCCGTGGCTAGCAGCTGATGGCCTGAGTTCAAGCCCTGGATGACACCATAGTAGAGAGAGCTGACTCCTGATTATTTTATGTGTGTGAGCCATCTGCCTGAATGTTTGTTTGTGCACCACACATCTGTCAGCTGAAGCTAGAGGAGGGTTTTAGATCTCCTGGGACTAGAGTCAGAGCCAGTTGTGAGCCGCTATGTGGGTGCTAGGAATTGAACTTGGGTCCTTTGGGAGAGCAGACAGTGCTCTTAACTACTGAGCTGTCTCTCCAGCCCCCGAAAGAAAGTTGTCTTCAGGCCTGCCTGCCATAGCACGTGGGTACTTGCGCACACTCTCATCATACACATATAGATAATACACATTTTTAAAGGGGTGGTGTGATGGCTGAACATTTAAGAGCACTTCCTGCTCATATAGAGGACTCAGATTTGGTTTCCAGTACCCATGTTATGTGGCCTACAATTGCCTATAGCATGGCACACAGACATATATGTAGGTAAAACATCCACACATTCAAAATAAAATAAATTAAAAAACAATCACCGGGGAGGCTAGGTATGGTGGTGTGCACTGTAATCAGGACTTAGAAGGTGGAGGAGGCAAGTGAATCAGGAGTTGAATGTCATACTCAACTACACAGCAAGTCTGAGGTCAGCCTGGAATACAGGAAACACGTTTCCAAAAAAAAAATGAAAAAGGGTATGTATTTGCAGGGGATAATTTTTATATCCTGGGTCTTTGGAATCCAGTGTGGAGTCATTGTTGTTGCTGTTTTGTTTGTTTTGTTGAGACAGGTTCTCACTGTGTAGTCTTAGCTGGGGAAGTGACTATATAAACCATATTAGCCTTGAGACCTGTCTGCCTCTGCTCCCAGTGTGGAGTTTATACATGTAGCATGTGTCAGTGTGCAGTGGCCTCATTATACATGCTCAGTATTCATATGTGACTCATGACCACTGTATTAGACAACATGATGTTGTGGTTTATGTTAATGGTAGATTTGCTAAGCCATAGGCTGAAGTTGTGCCTATGGTCAGTTTGATTAGCTATTGACAAATTAATTGGATTGACTTACACTAGAGTCTGAGGGCTTGAACCAAAGCTCAGTGCCATTAGACTTGAAAATTTGACTCTTCAGATGGGTATGGCGTCACACACTACAGCTTTAATTTGCATGCCTACTCTTTTGTTCTCTCAGGAGGAAATACTTTCACCCAACCCAGAGAAGGCTTGTCATAAATATTGAAGTAATTAAATTAGCAAGCCTCATTCTTCCTTTCAGAAGAAAGGGTGATGGGCCCATTCTTGCATCCTAGGGACAGCGCTGCAGCTTTTGCCTGTCGGGACAGGTGTTAGGGTCCAGCTGGCATTGGGTGCATAGTGAGCAGGGGTTCTGGGTCCTTGGAGGCTGAGAAGGTGGGACAGGACTTGAGGGACGCAGTTCGGGGCAGGGGCTGAGCAAGCTACATGTGCCCACCCTGCTGCTTTGTCTCCCTTGCTCGGTTTAATTCCAAGATGTGGAAGAGGTGTAAGGCATTGAGAAGGCTTCAAGCACGGGGAGACCTTGATGGTGCTAAAGGGAAAACTAACAAAACACAAAACAGCAGTACATAAAACCAAGTGTTGGGATAAGTTGAATTTCTGGCATGCTAACAAAGCCCTGCCCTGCCCTCCCAGCTCCCAGTACCACCTTGCTACCCTTATTGGCTGAGCCAGTTTCCATGGAAACTGTCAAGTTCAAAGGGATACTGTAATATGTTCATCTCGGCCTTTCCCCTGGTTTCCAGCAAGCCCTTTGGAGCTGAGTTAGAGGTTCTGAGTGCTAAGGGGGCTCCAGGAGCTTGGGTTAAGCTTTCAGCCATTCACTAACCCTCTCTCTATCCCACTCTCACCCCCTCCTCCTCATTTCCTCTGTCTCCTCCCTGCAGGCCAGCCAGCTTGGTGTATACAAAGCATTTGTGGATAACTATAAAGTCGCTCTGGAGACAGCTGAGAAGTGCAGCCAGTCCAACAACCAGTTCCAGAAGATCTCTGAGGTAGGCAGCTCTCCCCACAGTCACGCCATCTACCCTGGGCTTGGGTAACTGTCTGAGAAGACTTGAAGTCTATGGATCTCCTCCCTTTCTTGCCTGGGGGAAGCTGTTCACCACAATAATGCTCAGCCTGACATTTGCTTTCTTGCAACTGACATTTTTTTCCTCTTAATACAAGGATATCGATTGGTTTGACTTATTTTTATCAGATTAGAAAGTGGAACAGAGGAGGAAAAAAAAAGGTGGGGACAGCATTCTCTGTGACTTCCCAAGTGACTTCCCGATCTTTGACCTTTGTTTCCTCTCCTGTGGGAGTGAGCTGTTTGGACCTGCCCGGCTTATGGAGAAACTTGATGAGGGTGAGGTGGAAAGATGGTGGTCTGGCCATTAAAAGCTCCTACCGTTCTTGCACAAGACCTAAGTTGGGTTCCTAACACCCAAGTTGGGGGTGACCACTTGTAATCCCAGCTGCAGATCTGATCCTCTGGCCTCCTCAGACACTTGTAGTCATGTGGACATATGCACACATAGTTACACATGTGTACACATAATTTTAAAAAGAAATCACCCAGGGCCACTATTGAATATGCAGATGCCCAGGCATCTGCTTTCTTGGAGCGCTTGCTCCTTTTTTCTTCTCTTCTCCCTGAGCATCACCCTCCACCCCCACCTCACCCCACCCTACCCCCACCACCCCGTCTCATTCCTCTCACCCTGTGCAGCTCAGGCCAGTCTTCTTTCCTCAGTCTCCTGAGTTCTGGGATTATAGGCATGTGCCCTGTTGGCCCAGGTCAAGAGGGGAGGGCGGATCAGGAACAGGGGTTTATATTCCGACAGGCTCTTGATTTACCATCAGAAACTCTTAGATGTAGTTTTGAAAGTGTACTAAGCACATGAGACTGCAGTCTCAGGGAAGGTCAGCCAGGCTCAGTTAAGAACAGAAGCCCTAGACCCGTGTCCCCGCTGGCAGCTAAGCCTTCCCCGCCTGTACATGCATGGTTACAGGTATGAAGCCACATGCCATTGGCACTTCTTGTGCTGCTGTTACTGTTTCGTTTTGTTTTTGAGACAAGGTCTTACCATGTAGCCTTGGCTGTCCTGGAATCACGGTTTAGCCCAGGCTGGCCTCCTGCCTGGGTTATAGGTATGCATCTGCATGCCCCCACATGGCTTTGGTGCTTCAATCCAGGAAGGGGCAGGGAGAGGCTGGTAGTCTAGGGTGCTTCGGCTCAGCTCATTCTGCATCCAAAGGCTCCCATGACACTGTCAAACCACTAGCTTTGGACAAGAGAGCCCCTGCTTTAGAGGAAGGTAGGGGTAGGGTGTACTTCTGTAATTTTGGAAGTCTTGCCTTGAAGTACCCCTTCCCCTGGCTTCGGTGCTAGAAAAGGAAGACACATAATTCCTTGAAACTGCTGGGATCCAGATCTTACCTAAGTCACAATCAGTCTAGAGACCACATAGCAGTTGGGCAGGTGGAGATGAAAGTGTAATTACAAATGCCTCTTTAATCCCAGCACTGGATCCCAGCAAGTGGATCTCTGTGAGTTCAAGTCCAGTCTGGTCTCTATAGCCACTTCCAGGCCAGCTAGGGCTATATAGATAATGAGACCCTGTCTTAAGAAAGAGGGGGGGAAGGAAGGAGGGAGAGAGAAAGGAAGAGAGAGTGTCGGTGCCTAAATAGGTAAATAAAAATAAATTTTAAAAAGAAAAAGGGAAACCGTGACAGTGTGATTATTAGGAGAAGCAGATGGGAACTTGAAGGTTTGCTGTACAGGCACATGGAGCCGATGCTTCCTCTGGAAACACGTGTTCCATTCAGTTTCTCGAAGGACCGGAAGGGCAGAGAGAAGGCTTGTGCTCAGCTTCTCCTCTCAACCCCCTGGATCAGATAGCTGTGGCACCCTGTGGGAAGACAGACGGACAAGAGTGGGGATGTCCCTCTTGGTAAAGTCACGAGTCTGGAGAATGGTGCTTCCTCTCCGCATCCAGCCCTCTCTGAGAATGAACTGGATTTCCTGATGTCTGTCCAGAATGGCTCTGCTATGACCCTGGGTACCCAGAGGGTCCAGAGACTGTGCAGTCCCCTCTTAGCCTGGCTGACTGCTTATTCTCTGCACATCTATGCATAAGCACCCCTGCATCCACTCTGCTGCATCCATGCATTAAGCTCCCCCACCCTGACCCCCAAAGCCTGTTTCAGAGGACAGAGCCAGACCAGTGGCCCTCTGCCAGGTGGCTGCTCATCTTGACTCACTCAGTAAGATGACGCGGATGCTTCCTGCTGGCGCTGCCACTTAATTACTGCAATTAGACCCCTCTCCTCTGCATCAGCAGTGATTTCATACCTCTAGGCTGCACTTGAGGGGGTGTGGACCAAAATCCCTTAAAGCAGGGAATCCAGGCACCAGTGAGAGACAGACTCAGCATAGAGAAACTGGGCTCCCCCCACCCCCGACGTGCCAAGCTCAGTTCTGGGGGTTTTCTCTGTCTAGAAACAGCTGGAGATGGAGCAAGGAATGAGCTTCTACTGTGTGTGCCTTGCCTTCCTCCAGGCAGAGCAGGCAGTACCACCTGGGCATCTGACCTTGGCCTCACCTTGTCCCCTTGTCTCTCAGGACATGCCTCTTCTATTCTCTGGTTCAATAAAGATTGCATTTCAGCTCCAGTTGCAGCCACTATCCTGTTGGCAAAGGCTGGGGTGTCTCTTCCTCTAAAGCAGATGGAAGAGGTTTTGATCTAATAATCAAAGTCTTTCCAGCACTCACTCTTGGGTCACCTGTCATAAGTGCCAGGAGAGGTAGTGAGGAGTGTTAACAGCGCTGGGGGCTGGGTTAGTCCTTGTATGGAGAGGGGACAGCTTGGACTGCTCTGTGGACTCCAAACCTACCTTCTCTCTGCTTGTTATGCAGGGGTGTAGACCCCCTCTGCCACAGCTCAGGGGTGTTCATTCCCAAAGGTCAGCTGGCATACCTAGTGCATATTGACTTCAGTCCTGTCTTCCCAGGGTTTGGGTGTACCCAGCCCCGAAGGGTGAGTGGCAGTGGGGGGGGGAGGTCCTCTGCTCTTGGCCACACTCATCCTCCAGGGGCAAGGGCATCAGAGGGCAGGTCTTAGGAGGTGTTTGTCTGTTTGCCACGGTACTTTGTAGCAATCAGTCTTGACTCTGGTTCTCAGAGTCTGCCTTCTTGCTTCCTGTTACTTATGCCCCGAGCTCAGAGCCCCTCTTCTCACCAAGCTCAACTATTAGAGAGCTAGGGAACAGAACAGGTAGTGATTTTTCTCCTCCCTCTCACAGGAACTCAAAGTGAAAGGGCCCAAGGACTCTAAGGACAGCCATACATCAGTCACCATGGAAGGTACGTTGGGGAGTGGTCTGGATTACAGTTCTCTTTCTTTGTTGTAGTGAACTGTGAGCTGTGTGAATGTGGTAGCCTCCCTGCCTCTCTCTCTCTCTCTCTTTCTCTCTCTCTCTCTCTCTCTCTCTCTCTCTCTCTCTCTCTCTGTGTGTGTGTGTGTGTGTGTGTGTATGCGCGCGCGCGCCTCTCCTCCCTAGGCATCAGGCATCAGGCCAGCTACAAACGTGCTCCTCCTTAGGATGCCAGCAAGCTTTTGGTCCCTCCTCCCTCCTCCCCTCCCTTCCTCCTCCTGCCTCTCCACGCTCCTGCCCTCCCCCTTGTTGGATGAGCACTCGGAAGGAAGCGGCTGCTTGATTCTAGAGGTTGTGCAGCAGCAGCCAGCAAGGTGGCCGAGAGGCTGGCCTGCTGAGGAGAGCCAGGAGCCTGGAGCAATGGCTGCAGGTCCCTGCTGCAAGGATAGAGGCTGCCATGGAAATCCTGCTCATCATTCGCTTCTGCTGTAACTGCACCTATGGTAACTCAGGCGCCCCTCCATGGGAAGTGGCATGCCTTAAGCCATCTGGGGGCTGGCTAGAATGGACTACAATGTGGCCAGCAGGATTTAGGGGCTGCAGGGAAGGGAGGATGTTCGTGTTGTTGAACCCACTTGCATTTGCTTTGTGGTCAGGCTGGAGTTGAAATCCAGAGGCTGAACTGAGTATCTCTGAAATGGGAGGACCAGGCTAGAAAGGTCCAGGTCCTCCTCAGACAGTGAGTAGAACTGGTGGCTTAGCATGTGCGTGCATGAGAGGCATGGAGCAACTTCCTGAAGAGGCTAAGAAAAGTGACAGGCTGCCCCCTCAGGCCTGAGGTGGGGGGCAAGGAGCAGCTGGGAGCAGGCAGAGAGGGACAGAGTCCGGAGAGCTGCACCTCAAGGCAAGAGGGTGCCAGCCTGGGCAGGAGGGAGAAGTTGGGAGTTTCTTTGTTTCATGAGCACGGAGGATGCTGAGCATCAAGGGTATTGTGTGCTCTGTGCACATGCTGCCTCCTCTCTGATGGCTTTGGGAGAGCAGGGAGGAGCTGGTTGGAATCGGGAGCAGTATTTCCAGCCCCTAAAGACCCCAAGCCCAGGTCCCAGCACTCAGTGCAAAAGGTCCACATGAGAGGGGGGTGTGGCCGGCTGCTGCTTTGTGAAGGTCACACACCCACTTCAGAGGAAGGGACCTGGAGCATCCTCTCTGTCGCTCCTCAGCTGGGGAGAGGAGGTGTCCTGGGACAGGCGCATGCTGTCAGCCAGGCTCCTTGCTCGTAGGATCCTGGAAGCAGGTGCATGCAGGGAGTTATCCAGACCTGGTGGCCCTACTCTCTAAGGCAGGAAGTGCCTTAGGGGTGACCTAAGCCACCTCTGGTGGGAAATGAGGGGCTCATGTAAGCCCATGTGTGTCACAGAGGCAGCTGGCTGGTTAAGGCTTTGTCTTTACCCTTCTCCGTCACTTTGCTTGCCTATCTCCGTGGTAACCTGGGGCTCCTGTTACAGGAACCGAGTGGGGGGCGGTAGTTTGCTGGAGGAGAGATGATAGATGAGCTTTCCAGTTCTTTCCTAGAGGCCTGTATTTTAGGGAGCTGTTCAGGACCATGGTCCCCCTCATCTTCCCTGACTTGTTCTGTGTCTGGAGCTCAGGATGGAAACAGCCTTTGTGATGCCTGCCCATCAGCTGATTCTGACAGGCTAAGGTCCAGGGAACAGTGGGACTCGATGGCCTGTCAGAGGTCAGGGAAGAAATGCGGGGCCTGGTTGAGGGGCCAGTTATGTGTCTGTGCTGGTTTTCTAACAAGGAGAACGGATGAGCTTTCTGCTCCCCGTTCCCTCCCTAGAAGGAAAAAGTCCTGATGAAGCACACTTGAAACCTGGAGTCCAGGGTCTCTTTGGTCCCCATGATTCCATAATCTTTGAAGTCTGCTTCAAAGTGGGGAGTAGGTTGACGAGCTAGCTCTGCAGCAAGCACTCACCTGGGTAGATGGAGTCTGGAAAAGAACTCTTATATGTGGAGTTCCATCAGCCACTCTCTTCTGAGGAAGACACTGTAAGTGCATGGGTGAAGCAAAATTCAAAACCCATACACTTTTCACAGCTTTGTGAGTTTCTGCACCATAAAACAAAACAAAACAAAAAAACCAAATGAGCTAAGTGAAAATTGCGTCCCCTTTTAGTGATAGGAAACAATGTGCATAAGGCAGCTGCATGACACATGGTAAGAGACCAGCTTGTTCATAAAGGTGGTCTGACTTTTGGTGTTTATAAAGGTATGGTCAGGGAAGGCTTCCTGGAGGAGGGAGAAAGATAAGCAAGACAATGTGTTTGATGGCACCTATCCCAGGAAGCATGATACAGGGAAAATGGGTAGCCCAGCAGAGCCCAGGAACAGAGAAGAGTGCAGGGAGGTGGGGGGGGGGGTGGAATACAGAGGAACACTCAGAAGCTGGGGGAAACAAGGCATTGGGCAATCCCCTCCTTGCCTGATTTCCTTCCACACACCTGATCCCCCTTGATCACTGAACAACAAGTGTACAGGATCCATTCCATGGCTCGGTCAGATGGACTCTTGAGGTGACTTCAGGTATATTAATACCCCCCTCCCTGCACCCCACCCCACCCATTGGAAACCTGATCCACCATTTCTGCAGATTCTGAGCTCAGTCAGAAACCTCTTCCTCCTGGGACCCAGAGAGGGCTGCAGAGGCTGACTTTTCAGTGTCAGCTTTCTTGGAGGATGGGACTCAGGGCCCACCCCAGCCTGTCTCTTGACCTTGTGCCTGCCATGAGGTCTCGGTGTTTCTAGTATGAGTTCTCGAACTGCAGTGCCGTGCAGATGCCTGAGCTACAGGTGGATGGGGAGTCTTAGACATCCTCAGAGATGAGACCCATGTGCATGGCCGTGCTTTGCTCTCACTGTCCCAGTACACCCCAGACCCATGGACCTGCCCATTCCATCCCCCGTGGGCCACCCCATCAGGGGGCCTGCTAGAAATGGCTGGTTAAGAAAGAACTGCAAGGAAATAACGGGAGTAAAACCCCATTTGTCAGCTGCTGATATGCGTCCATCTCAGTAAAAGAGCGCCCCCCCCCTTGGAGATCTTGGTTTAGTTGATGAAGTGTAGAGGGGACATCTGTTTTAAGAGCTTGCCTGTGATCCTAAGGGGCAGCCAAGCAGACAAGGGCTACAGATAGGGCACTAACATTGGGGTCAGAGCATAGGATGTTCCCAACACTCCAGGAGGTATCTAGGGCTTTGGGAGACTGGTTTGGGGACTGTCCAAGTGTGCGGAATTTAGGGTCTGGCCAGGTTCTGTGGAACATTCGGTTAGGATCCTTTTTTCTTCAAACCAACATCCTGCCTTTTAGAGTGCCTGTGACAGGAAGCCAAACGTCATGGTCCCAGGATTTGAATATCCAGCCCTAGGTTGGGAAGAACAGTCCATAGGAAGTGCCAGGCTGCTCGCTGCAGCCTCTTTTTTTTTTTTTTTTTTAAGATTTATTTTATGTGTGTAAATACACTGTAGCTGTACAGATGGCCATGAGCTATCATATGTGTGGCTGCTGGGAAATGAACTCAGAACCGCTCTGGCTCACTCCGGCGTAATTCACTGCAGCTGTCTTCAGACGCACCAGAAGAGTGCGTCAGATCTCATTACGGGTGGTTGTGAGCCACCATGTGGTGGCTGGGATCCGAACTCAGGACCTTCGGAAGAGCGGTCAGTGCTCTTACCGGCTGAGCCATCTTGCCAGCCCCTCGCTGCAGCCTCTTACCAGTCCCTGATGAGTGTGAGTAATCATCATTCAATGTCTGGGTCACAGAAGGATGTGGCACATGGGACCTGCCTGGCCTTGCGTTTTTCAGCTTCTTTGGGGCTTCTGTAGCAAGACTGTACCCAGATTCCTTTAGGAAGGCCTTGCTCCTCGGTCTGCCTGGCTCGAGATCATCACTTGTTGGTCATCTGCCTTTGCCTTTTGGCCCCTTAGGCATCCTGTTTTGTCCGCAGGCTTGAGGGCATATAAAGAGTCTTTCCTCACTGAGATGAGGCCAGATGTGTGAATGGGAATGAATGAAGCATGTGGCTCCCAGCTGGGTGTGTCAGTTCTGAGGCTGGAAGTGCCTGAGAGTGACTGACAGGTGGGGTGTGTCCTTCTGGAAAAGTAGCAAAGTACCTTTGGTCATCCTGAAGTCTTGAGGGCACCATGGGAAGGGCCTTCCTGGGTATATCTGTGTGGCTAGGGGTGGGTCTAGGGGAGCCTAGGCAGCACAGGACTGGGCTCAGGTGGGGAGGGAGCCTAAGTGGACAGAGCTATGTGTGTTTGTTTTATTTGGGTTCTCCATGGAGTGAAAATGGAGGTATGAGTTGCCACAGAACCCACTTGGCTTCTGAGTGACTGTTCATTGGAGAAACAAGACAGGCTAGGGGTCAAAAGCCCATCTTCGTGGTCTAGAGTTTCTACTTCATCATCCTGTCTCCGCCTTCCCTACAGCTCTGCTCTACAAACCTATTGACCGAGTCACTCGGAGCACCCTGGTCCTGCACGTGAGTGTCCCATTGTGGCCAGAGGTGGGTTAGGGGTTTTGTGTGAAGGCATTGAAGTCATTGAGACTCCATTTGGGGAACAAGGGAGAGGGTCCCTGGGCCCTGACTGTGCCAGCCTGGCCTATGGTAACCATGCCAACGGGGCCTTGTCCTAAATATAGCTTGGCTACCAAGCTTGATACTTGGCCAAATACTCCTCAGGAGGCAGACACTCACTGCTGCTTTGTTCCCTGCCTCACGGTCTCCAGAGCCCCAGAGCAGCTGTACAGTGGGTAGAGGAGGGTTCCCCAGTTGTTTGGTGAGGTATGGCTTCAGCCAGCCGTAGCCCCTAGGGAAAAGAGTCACACGAGTACAGCGGAAACCAGAGGAATGCTGACTGCCTTCACCTCTGTTCATCAGACCCTAGGTGCATTTTGACTTCACAGGAATGGCTAGGTTAGAGTGTGGGTCCTGGGAGTACCCCCTCAGAATTATTTGGAGGATTGCATGGTCCCTGCTGTCTTAGCATTGAACCCGAACCATTTCCTCTCAGCTCATTTCCTGCCTCCATCCTTTCCTAGGATCTGTTGAAGCACACACCTGTGGACCACCCAGACTACCCGCTACTTCAGGATGCCCTCCGAATCTCCCAGAATTTCCTGTCTAGCATTAATGAGGACATTGATCCTCGCCGGACTGCAGTCACAACCCCCAAAGGAGAGGTGAGCTCAGGACCCTGCACAGTTTTACACCCAGATTGAGGAATAGACAGTTGTCTTGGCCACGGGACAGCTGTCCTTGGCCACCCTGATTAACTATAGCATGTCAGGTCCTAGTTAAGAACTTTATGACTGGCTGGGCAGTAGTGGTGTACACCTTTAATCCTGCCGCGGACCGGGATTTCTCGCGGGGTCCCTGTTCCGCGGGACGAGGAGTTCTGGTCAGGTGGGCACGGGAT
>NW_022196911.1:72117999-72121803 GCF_008632895.1 Mastomys coucha | reverse complement strand
GCAGGAGGCTGACTTTCCTTGAAGTTTTCGCCTCAAATACCGCCATCACGCAAGTGTGCGTGGCATAATCCCAACACTCAGGAGGCAGAGGCAGGAGGATCTCTATGAGTTTGAGGCCAACTTGATCTGCACAGCAAGTTCTAGGCCCAGGCTACACAGAGAAACCTTGTCTCGAAAAAAACAACCCCTCCCCCCCCCCAAAAAAAAAGAATTTTAAGACTGTTGGCTCATAGGTCCCTATAATAACCTGTTAAGACAATCTCTGAGCCTGGCACAGGGATCCCCAGATAAAAGTGTCAAAACTAGATTCTTAACTGGGCTATCAAGCTCTACACATTGCCTCCACTAGAAGTTGGACCTCTGGAGACCTCTTTCTTGGTACACATCCTTGCTCTGATTGGGACGATGCCCCTAGGAGACACTTAAGGAACACATTAGGTAGGCCAGGGCTAGGCAATGAACCCAACAACAGAAAATGCTAGTACTGGCCGGGCAGTAGTGGCGTATGCCTTTAATCCCAGCACTTGGGAGGCAGAGGCAGGTGGATTTCTGAGTTCAAGGCCAGCTTGGTCTACAGAGTGAGTTCCAGGACAGCAAGGGCTATACAGAAAAACCCTGTTTCTAAAAACCAAAAGAAAGAAAAAAAGAGAGGAAGGAAGAAAGAGAGAGAGAGAGAGAGAGGGGGAGAGAGAGAGAGAGAGAGAGAGAGAGAGAGAGAGAGAGAGAGAGAGAGAGAGAGAGAGAGAGAGAGAGAGAGAAGAAGAAGAGAGAGAGAAAGAAAGAAAGGAAGAAAGAAAAGAAAATGCTAGTCCTGGACATGGTTAGTACTGGATATGGTTTAGGCCACCCAGGCTGACAGTATGTCCTTGGAAACACCTACATGTGGCATTGCATCTCTCCTGGAGTGGGATGGGAAGCATTCTGATGGAAGAATGGGAAAGCAGTGTGAGGAACTGGGGAGACAGTGGCCCTCCGTGGTCAACAGGCTGGCCCAGATACAGTGCCTTTAGTCTAATTGAGGTAATTAAGTAGCATTTAGAGGGAAGGCTGACTCGGTTTATGCTCCTTTGTTTCATTTATGAGTCTCCCATGTCTGCTGGGAAAGGCAGCAGTGAGGGACGGGGTCTGGAGCGCGGCTAATGGGGCGTGGAGCTGTCTGTACGCGGTTCCCGGCCCTGACTTGCAGCATCCCAGAAAATGGCACTAGTTTGTTTTACTCTGAGGATATCTGAAAAAAAAAAAATCTCTAGAAGGCAAAGAGCACTATCGGTTTCAGGTTGTCTAAATCATATCCTTTCGTCATGCTCACCCACAGACGGATAGTGTATGTAGGTCACATAGCGTATTGTGCACACACAGAAGGCTGGAATAGATGGTGACAGCTCTGAAGAAGCCCACTAGCTCTGAGGGGTGGCAGGGAAGAAACGATACATGTCTCATGAGCACTGAAATGCTTCTGACTGTCCCTGATCGCTATAGCTCCCCTTGGGGAAATCCCGGCGTTTTTCATCCGTAGTTGAAGAATCCACTGAGAAGGTAGCATGGGCGAACCTGAGTGGGTTGGCTGAGCAAGATGAGCTGAAACTAGATCAAACTCTCCGTTGGGAGGAGATGTGAGATTGGAGGTGTTCATGGCCAAGGATGGAGAAACCAAGTCATTCCAGAGAGTTTTTGTCCAGGGGAAGCTGTTGAGAGCTGTGGGAAGGGTGCCCCTTCTGAGTGTCAATCCTCTATGGCATGCCCCTGCACTGTGCCATTTCACAGTGAGTACTGCCTCACGAGGCAGGTACCATTCTCTTAGCTGCACAGACAATAAGTCTGAGATTAGAGAAGAGAGCAGCTGAGAAAGGGCTGAGTCTGGGGTCTGACCAGGACTCCGAAGCCAGTGCAGGCTGGGCCCTCGACGCTCTCCTCCCTCTGAGCAGGTGGGGGGTGCTCTCTCCCTCAGACTCGGCAGCTAGTGAAGGACGGATTCCTGGTGGAAATGTCTGAGAGCTCCCGGAAGCTGCGGCACGTCTTTCTCTTCACAGATGTCCTACTGTGTGCCAAGCTAAAGAAGACCTCTGCAGGGTGAGGATATTGGTTTGGGGTCACTGGGACAACTGGCTTGGGCAGTGTGTTTCTTCTTCTTTTTCCCCTTTTTAAAAAAAAAAAAAAAAAAGGCATGTTAGCCAGGAGTGTTGGCTTATATCTGTAGGGAAGCTGACACAGTAAGATCCCAGCAAGTTTAAGGCTTCCAGGGTTACAGTTTGAGACCATACACACATATATTCAGTTCAGTTTTACTGCATAGTCTTTTCTAAAAAGAAATCAGGCCTTATTATTATTATTATTATTATTATTATTATTATTATTATTATTATTGCAATATATTACAGGAAAAAAGACCTCCCTGAATATAAGCATAAGTCTTCTGTAACTATATTTCTTTCCCATTTTTTAAAAATGGTTTTATGTTTTTACTTATAGTTGTACTAACAGAGAATGTCTAATTTGGGGCTCTACTTTTTATTTTTAACATTTACTTGATTATTACATATTAGATAGGTCTCACTATGTAGCCCTGGCTATCCTGGAACACCTTATGTAGACCAACCAGGCTAGCCTTAAACTCAGAGATCTTCCTGTCTCTGCTTCCCGGGTGCTGGTCAATCAGAGGTGTGTGCTACCACCTTATCCAGCTTGGGCTTTTCCTGTTCCATGTAAGCATTTTCTTATTGATGCTGAATCCTTACAAACACCACTTTACTTTTCTGCACAATATTAAGTGGCTATGCCATAGTTTACTCAAGTATTCTCTCCTTACTAGACAAAGTTTTTGCTCACTACAGTTCCGTGGGTATTCATTACGTCTGCTGCCATTTGTTGAGATCTTCCACCACTCCAGGTGCCATGACAGATGTTTCAAATACATTATTTCTAATCTTCCTATCACCTTCACAAAGTGGTTGTTATTTTCCCTATTTCATAGTCAGAAGCTAAAGAGAAGGCAAGTAAGTTGCCCAAGGCCACATGGCTAGAAATGGAGGAGACAGGATTTGAACTCTTAACTCTGAAGCTCCTCTTCAACTCCTTTTCAGTCGAGTGGATACATTCTGTCATTTATAACCTATTATATACTTAACATGCTGCCTCATACTATAGAGGGGGAGATCTTTGTGCCTACAGTAACACAAGGGACCAGAACTGGGAACAAATCTAATTCTCAGAGGAATTGGAAGAAGAGAGGAGGCCATTGACTCCCTCATTGAGGGAGTCAGTTGAGGACATGACTCCCAGGAACTAGACCACAGAGATGCTAATAGAAAACTGTGTACTGGAATTATGCTCCTGTGCTGCATTTATGAGTCCCCAGTGTCTGCTAGGAAGGGAAGTAATGAGGGGCATGGTCTACAGTAAGTCTAACAAGACATGAAGCTCCCTCTGCTTTCAGCTTTTCTCCCACAGCAGATATTAATTATCAATCATGGCCTTTCCCATTATGTTTAGAGATAGATAGATAGATAGATAGATAGATAGATAGATAGATAGAGATAGAACACCCCCCCAAATAAATAAAGTCATATGCCACCACACCCAGTTTGGATATAGTTCTATGACTCTCAGCCCAGGGCTTTGTATGCTCCCTATGGAGTGGAACTGGTATTTAGAATCGAATCTATAGCCTATCTCTACTCTAAAGGACAATGATTAGGAGCTTCCCTATGGGTAGACTAGCAGAGAAGGCAGGGTGTGAAGCAAGAGATAGGAAAACATGAGCTCAGCCAAGAAGGCTTCATTCTTTTTTTTTTTTTTTTTAAGATT
>NW_022196911.1:72064364-72117732 GCF_008632895.1 Mastomys coucha | reverse complement strand
GCCTCGAACTCAGAAATCCGCCTGTCTTTGCCTCCCAAGTGCTGGGATTAAAGGCATGCACCACCACCACCCGGTCCAGGCTTCATTCTTGATACACAGTGATTTGGGATATTTAAAAGCACCAGTCCAACTGGGGTGAAAGACTGGGCTTCCTTGCTGGCTGACTAAGATCTGGTTCTTAACGTTCCTCCACAAGTGTGGGCCTAAAGTTCCTCGAGAGTGGGGCGTGTTCCTGCCTCCCGTGTGTCTCCTGTCTCCGCAGACCCCTTCGTGGGCAGTTGTCTGCTGAGTGAGCAGTTCTGCATTAAGGCGGCTTCTTTGCCTAGTTCACCTCTCCCACTGCTTGCTTACAGAAAGCATCAACAGTATGACTGTAAGTGGTACATCCCCCTGGCTGACTTAGTGTTCCCATCCCCTGAGGAGTCAGACGCCAGTCCCCAGGTGCACCCCTTCCCCGACCACGAGCTAGAGGACATGAAAATGAAGATCTCAGCCCTCAAGAGTGAGATCCAGAAGGAGGTAAGCCATGGCCTGGGGCTGTTTTGCACTGGGTGTCCTAAGGGGGCAGGGGGGCTGCAGGCTAAGGGTGCGATAGGGAAGGGAGGATGCCAGAATGGTAGCCCCTGCTTGGGTTAGTGCTGGGGGGAGGGCCAAGAACCAGAGCCAGTGGGTTTAACTATGGGACGTTCGCTCAGTAACCGCGTGCGTTGCACACTGTAGAAAGGGGAAGCAAGAGAGGAGGAGTGAGAGGCTTTCTTGAGAAAAAGCACCCGGGTACAACAATTGGCCAGAGCGTGTGCTAAGAAGGAAGTCAGATTCTTGTCACACACAGAGCATCCACAAGTAGTTCTAGGTTGGTCCACAAAGTGACTCTCTAGTCTTTTGAAAAGCTTGATAGCCTGTTGGTTGCATTCACAGACTTCACTGTAGAAAAATTATGCAAAGTGAACTAGAAAGTTAGTATTTTAAGGAGGGGGAGTCAAAATAAAAACGGAAAGCTATTTAGAAGTGCATAAGAAAGGAAAAGAATGCCTTTCATCCTAGCACTTGGGAGGCTGAGGCAGGTGGATTTCTGAGTCAGAGGCTAGCCTGATCTACAGAGAGTGAGTCTCAGGACAGCCAAGGCTACACAGAAACAAAACAAAACAAAACAAAGAAAGAAGAAAGGAAAGAAGAAAGGAAAAGAAGGAAAGAAATGAAAAGTACTGCAGCCCCAAACCCGTGGGATGAGGTGGAAGCACTGTCTGAGGAGAGTGTGTATGTAGCCTTACAGTTGTGTGGGTAAAAGCACTTGCCACCAAACCCGAGGACCTGGGTTCAGTCCCCAGGCCTACATGATGGAATGGAAACAACAGACTCCCTCAGTTTACCCACTGAGCCATCTTGCTGGCCACACTGATAATGTTTAAAACTCATTTTTTCTAGTCATCAATATAATAGATGTTTACAATGTTAGTATATAGTGTAAAAATGATTATCACCCACCTGACCTGGTTAACAACTTGAAGTGCATGTGTATGTGTGTGCATGTGTGTACACACGTGTACATGCGTGTGTGTGCACATGTGTGCATGCGTGTGTATGTGCGTGTGCACATGTGTGCGTGTGTGTGTGTGTGTGTGTGTGTGTGTGTGTGTTCTGGTACTTTTTAAGCTTCTCACAAAACTACACCTAGAATTCTGGGTTGTTAGATTCTCTTTAGCAGCTCTATCCTGCTCAACTGCCAGACATGAACTTGGGTATTTGGATTGTTCCTGGTTCATTCCCTGTAGGAGGTGGGCTGACAGTGCACATTACTTCCCTGAGTCTCTGCAAGTGACATGGCTGGGCAGCTGTGTGTATTCAGTTAGAGCTCCCTCTGAGAAACTTGTTACCTCCTTCCAACAGGATGTGAGAGCCACTGCCACAGAGCTGGCTGTGAGGTTTGTTAGAGTTTTGCCAGACTAACATGTTAAGGGTTAGGGAGATGGCTCAGTGGTTAAAGTGCTTGCCACGCAAGTAAGAACCCACAGGTCAGAGCGGGGTGGAGTGGCCATCCTATAATTCCAGCACTTGGAACCCCAGACCAGGCTGGCTACTGAGACTGGCCCTGTCAGTGAGCTCTAGGTTTGATTGAGAGACTCTACCTCAAAAAATAAGGTGGGAGACGGATCAGGGAAGATTCCATCATCACCTTTGGGCCTACCCATGAATACTCACACACATAGGGATGCATACATGCACACCACACACATCCATGAAGGTGAAAAGACGAGGTTAATCCAAATGAAAGAGTGTGGGGCATTCAGCGACGCCGAGGTTTGAAGCCCGGGAAGCTTCCTTGCGGAACTAGAAAGTTGGAAAGTTGGAGGAAGCTCCTCGTGGCAGTGCAGGCAGACTTGTTGGTGAGCAGGGTAGGTTTGGCAGCCTATGGGACCACAGGCCAGGCTCTGAGGCCCTGCATCAGACCAGAAGCTGGGGCTCTGTGCTGAAAGGTATCTGACGGTTTCTAATAGAAGAGATTGAGTGATGGGAAGCCTCGCTGCCTATCCATGGCGGCCTGAAAGCCTCAGAGCTTCTCAGGTCTTTGGGGTTTCTGTAGTGGAGCAGAACAGAGGAAGTGCTTAGGACTGGGGTAGTTCCAATACCATTGGGGGGTGGGGCTCTGGGTTTGGGATGGTCTAGTTGTCTGGCCTGACAGTGGGTGTCTATAAAGAGGGGTGGGAGCCTGGGCTGGGCCCTTGGGTTAGTTGCATGTAGATGGTATGCTTGCAGGACGGTTAGTTAGGAATTAGCTGGCTCTTGGGAGGTGCCAACCTGGGCCCTAAATATCAATATCTCATGAACTATAGCAAATAAGAACCTAATTAGCACAAGGAAGATGTTGTGCTTAGCACAGCTGAGTGAGATACGAACTTCGTATGAGGGAAAACACCCTCGTCTCATCTCCTGCAGAAGGCCAACAAAGGACAGAGCCGAGCCATTGAGCGCCTCAAAAAGAAGATGTTTGAGAATGAGTTCTTACTGCTGCTCAATTCCCCGACGATCCCATTCCGGATACACAATCGGAATGGAAAGGTCAGGAGGAGCAGGGTGGAGGGTCACCTGTTCCCTTAGCACACGGTTGCCCACTCCCTGTGGCTTTTGGCACTGACCCATGGGACTCAGGGGCAGGGACTGGGACTGGAAACCCCATTTCCCAGTCCTCAGCTCCAGTCCTGATAGGCTCTCCCAGCTGCAGTAAGCTACTGCCCTCTGCTGGCCACCATTGGCACTGCCACCGCCACTCTTGTTACCTGGCTTCCTAAAACAAAAAATAAAACAAAACAAAAAATGACAGCTCCACCCTAGCTGCCCCTCCTTCAGTTTCCGGGGGGACTGATTAGGCTTTGATGGGGCACTTAGAGGGTGGGGGTGCGCCTTTCCAGCTGTGGCCACTGCAATGAACTCCTGCCTCTCCCTCCAGAGTTACCTGTTTCTTCTATCTTCTGACTATGAGAGGTCGGAGTGGAGAGAAGCGATTCAGAAGCTACAGAAGAAGGGTAAAGTCCTGCCCCGTTTTATACAGCTCTGAAGGTGTCCTTGACAGCAAAGGGCCTTGTGTCTTTCTAAGCTCATTACCTCCAGTGTCTCTCTTTAGCCCTTAGAGTCACCTTAAGATGCCAGGGAGGTGGCACTCTTGGGGTGTTACTCTCTGTTGAGGTCCAATTAAGACACAGTGAATTCACGACAGGCCACCTAGGATTCTGGGTTGGGTGCCTTCCCTCCCTCCCCTTGCTTCCCACTCACACACATGAGCCTCTCTACATATGGCGCTTGCCTCTGATGGCACCCACATCTGTGCTTATGTGAATACCTGCAAGTCTCTCCCTTCGCCCAAAGAGCCAACTCCAGCACTAGATTCCCGAAGAATCTACAAATGTAGCTGTAGGTTCTCGTGGACCTATAACGAAGCTCCCTCTCCTCCTGGCTTCTCCCTCAGATCTCCAGGCCTTTGTCCTGAGCTCTGTGGAGCTCCAGGTGCTCACGGGATCCTGTTTCAAGCTTAGGACTGTGCACAACATTCCTGTCACCAGCAATAAAGATGGTAAGATTTGTAACACCAGGCTGCCCAGTCAGCAGGTCCAGGCTCCCAGGGCATTACCAGGGGTCTTCCACAGGGACCAAGGAGGCTAGGCACGGCTGCTGGTGACTGATCTCACTGTCCAATGGGTCAGAAACTGCCCTCTTGCCAGGTATACAGAGATTGTAAATGGAACATGCTCTCCCAAGGGCTCAGGTATTCCTTGGCCCCCTCCAGTTTGAGTGAAAGGTCTGCATCCTGGAGATGGTGCTGGAACTCACCTCACCAGAACAGAAGGAGGCTGCAGGATGGGGCAAGGATTTGCCAGGGAGGGATGAGACAGTAGGTAGACTAGAGAGTCTATGAGAAGTCAGGACAGGTGTTTCAGGAAGTAGATTTGGGAGGCTTTAAATACTAAGCAAGGGCATTTGGAGGTGGTGCCTTGATTCTAGGGGCCTACAGGAGGCTTCTGAGCTGGAGAGCTGTGCTGAGGCTAGAAACGGGCCCAGGGTCTGCTCCCTGGTGCAGGATGGTATCTGCTCTGGGATCTCCTCGTCTTCTGTCTCTGCCTTCTCAGTAGTGCTGGGATTACAGCATGTGCCCCATACAGGCCATGAAAGGAGTTTTGAAAGCCAGATTTCTTCAGGCTTACTTGGGGACCTTTGTGTCCCAAACAAGGGCCAAAGTTTCCCTCAGAACAAAGTGACTCAAATTAATCCATTTCCATTTTGATGGATTAGTCAGAGGAGGACAGCCTTGGGATAAGCTATGATCAGAGAGAGGAAGATACTAAATGCCTGGCCTAAGACATTTGCTCTAGCTCCCAGTCTTGAGTAGAAAGGACGCCTCCTTACCTAGAGCTGCACACACTGTGGGAGAAGTGAGCATTGGACTTGTTTCCCACTGGCCAGCAGGTGGTGCTGTGGACCACAGCCCCCTGTCTGCCTTCCTGTCTGTGACACCTCTAGCCTCCTCTTTGCTCTCTTGCAGATGATGAGTCTCCAGGACTGTACGGCTTCCTTCATGTCATCGTCCACTCTGCCAAGGGCTTTAAACAGTCAGCCAGTAAGTGCCTCCTCAGCCCCAGGAAAAAGTTGTGTGGCCACTGTCCATCTTCCATAGCAAGTTCCTGAGGTCCCACAGGACTCTCTTTCCCCAACTGCTCAGCTCTGATCTCCTCATGCCGGGGCCCTGCCAATGTGCCTGAGTTGTGAGACTTGCCCTTGAAGGCTAGAAGCCAATTCCTCTCGACAGGGAAGTCACCTTTGCCATTTGTCTCCTTCAAGCCTTTCCTTTAGATCTACAGACACTGAAACCCAAACTCACGTCTTGTGGTTACAAACTCTGTGATCCTGGGCAAGCTTTCTAACCTTTCTGAGGCTCAGTTTCCTTCTCTATAGAAGGCAGTCATGGGCCTGGAGAAAGTGCTCAGTGGTTAAGAGCACTTACTGCTCCTGCAGAGGACCTGGGTTCAGTTCCCAACCCCCACATGGTGGGTCACAACCATCTGTCTCCAGTTCGAGGGATCCAACACTCTCTTCTGGTCTCCACAAGCACTGGGTGTACACATGGTGCACAGACACACATGCAGGCAAAACATTCATACACATAAATCTAAAATCTCTCTCTCTTTTTGTTTTTTTAATTTTGTTTAAGACAAAATGGAGTCTCTTTAAGTAGCCCTGGTTGTCCTAGAATTTCCTTTGTAGACCGGGCTGGCTTCAAACTCACCTGCCTCTGCCTTCTGGGTACTGAAATTAAAGGAATACACTGCCATGCCTCAAAAAAAAAAAAAAAAAAAAAAAAAAAATTAGGGTACTGGGGGTGGATCCTCATTCCTTGCAAGTGCTTTACCACTGAGCAATACTCCATTTCAATTAAACATTTTTTTTAAAGATTTTATTTATTTTATGTATATGAGTACAACATTGCTCTCTTCAGATACACCAGCAGAGGGCATCAGATCCCATTACAGATGGTTGTGAGCCACCATGTGGTTGCTGGGAATTGAACTCGGGACCTCTAGTGCTCTTAACTGCTGAGCCATCTTTCCAGCCCTAAACTTTTTTTTTTAAAGACGAGGTCACGGGCTGGTGAGATGGCTCAGCCGGTAAGAGCACCAACTGCTCTTTGGAAGGTCATGAGTTCAAATCCCAGCAACCACATGGTGACTCACAACCACCCGTAATGAAATCTGACGCCCCCTTCTGGTGCGTCTGAAGACAGCTACACTGTACTCATTTATAATAATAAATAAATCTTTTAAAAAAAAAAAAAAAGACAAGTTCACACTATGTAGCTCTTGCTGGCTTTGAACTCTCTATGTAGATCAAGCTGTCCCCAAACTTACAGAGATCTACCTGCCTCTGCCCCCCAAGTGCTGGGATTAAAGGTATACACCACCAAACCTACCTTCAATTAAACTTTTTTAAAATTTTTATTTATTTTATGTATATGAACACACTGTAGTTGTCTTTAGACCATTAGAAGAAGGCATCAGATCCCATTACAGATGGTTGTGAGCCACCATGTGGTTGCTAGGGATTGAACGCAGGACCTCTAGAAAAGCAGTCAGTACTCCTAACCCCCAAGCCATCTCTCTAGTCCCTCAATTAAACTTGTTATTCTATTTCTTGCTCAGTGAGTTTATAGTTCCTAACTGTTTGCCAGATGAGGAAACTGAGTCACAGAGATGTAAGATGACTTAATATAACACACAGGCTCAGCACCTCAGGGCTCCTGGCTCCGGACTCTTCATATCCAGTTCATGCTATTGGCCCCTAAACAGCCATTCAGCCAGTCAGCATTGCTGAGAAGCCTCCCTGTGCTTCTGGGGTGAGCAGGCCTCCGCTTGGTGTCCCCATCATACTGCTGGGCCACCTACAGGGCTTTGCCTCTCCTGCTGTGAGCACTTCAGTGACAGGAAGCAGGACTCCTTTGTCCCTGGATGGCTAAGAGCTCAAAAGGGCTGTGAGACACTGAATTTACAGAATGCCTACTGCATACCCAGAGAAAAATGAGACAGCGGCCAGTGCCAAGGCATGTTCAGGGCCTTTGCAGCCTCATCACCTGTGCTGGTCTTGTGGCATCTCCCTGTGGTCACTAATTTCTGCTTTGTACACAGGAAGCTGAGGCTCCAGGGATTTGCCCAGGCTGCATAGTCATTAGAGATGCTGTAGGATCCATGTACCCTTGATGCTAAAGCTCAGATTCTGCCCCTCAGAGCCTGTTCCTCTTCCTTCCTGAGCCCTTGACCACTACCTGGCCCCTGGCCCCTGCTTAGGCCTCACTTGGTATGTCTCTCCTTCCCCTTACAGATCTTTACTGTACTCTGGAGGTGGATTCCTTTGGCTATTTTGTCAGCAAAGCCAAAACCAGGGTATTTCGGGACACGACAGAACCCAAGTGGGATGAGGTAAGTAGAGGAGGCTCGTGTCCCAGTTTGTCATTGGAAGTGGCTCTCTGCTGAGGGTGACTCCATCACTGGCTGGACCAACTGTATCTCCCTAATCCTTTACTCCCACTAGTCGTCTGCCTGAGGACCAGTGTTTAGGTCGATGAAACCTGGGGTTTCAGATAAGGTCCCCAACTCTACTCCACCAGTCACATAGAGGCCTCACTCCAGAAAGTACCAGTGTCCCTCTTTGTCTTGTGATGTGGTCCTCCTGGGTCCTGCCCACCCCAGCCTTGCAAAGCCAAGACCCATACTTGCTGGGAAGCTGGAAAGCCACAAGTCCCCCCTTCAGAAGCTCAGGGCCTTTGTTCCTTCCATCTGTCACCAGGAGTTTGAAATTGAGCTGGAGGGTTCACAGTCCCTGAGGATCCTGTGTTATGAGAAGTGCTACGACAAGACCAAGGTCAACAAAGACAACAATGAGATTGTGGACAAGATCATGGGCAAGGGGCAGATCCAGGTAAGGAGCCAGGGTGAGACCTGGAGCTGTGGGCCAGGGTTGTATAGTTCTCATTCCTTGTTTGGTCTTTTCTGACTTTGGCTCAAAGCTAAGACAAGTTTCCCAAAGTTGGCTCCTGGCTGTGTCCCAGCTGTCCAGAGATCCTGGGTCATACCTGGCCCAGGTAGACCACCGTGTTCCTGCAAGGTGGATAGATATCACAGCCACCTTTGTTGTCACAGTCACTTTTGATCTGGTGGTGGTGGTTTGTGTGATGCTGTGTTGGGAAGCATCCCGAGGCTATCATAAGCAGGAAGAGATGTAGATGTTTGTAATGAGCCGAGTCTGCTATGGGCGTGAGACAGAAGGGAGTCCCGTGTTCCCCAGTGGTTACCATTCTACCCCAAGGGCTTGGGCTCCAAGTTCCTATGCTGTCCTCACTGTGATGAGAGTCCCTGTCTTTGAGGTAGGATGGGGACGGGGAGGAGATGCGCAGAGTCAGAGCCTCAGTGAGTGCACGTATGCCAGTTGTGTTTCTTGGTGCCCGGAAGATGGAAATGAGGGAAAGGGTCTGTGTGCACTTGCATCTCTGAGGCATCGTGCCAGTTTTGAAGAAGGCCGCTACCTACTTATCCTCTTGAGAAAGCTTGAGGGATAATGTTTAGCATGAAGCCATTCACACTGCTGCTTGGTGCCTTGTGTGGCCTCATGCTTAAGACACAGTGTGTGTAGATTCTATGACCATGAAATTAAGAGCAATAATGACAAGGATGGGTAGCAGGCACGGGTGCTCTGGGTTTCTTAACTCTTGACCCCAACAAGCATACCAAATTAGTCCTGGGCTGGGAGTGTCACTCTTTTTTTTTTTTTAAAGATTTTAAAAATTTTTTATAGCCGGGGGGTGGTGGTGGCGCATGCCTTTAATCCCAGCACTTGGGAGGCAGAGGCAGGCAGATTTCTGAGTTCGAGGCCAGCCTGGTCTACAGAGTGAGTTCCAGGACAGCCAGGGCTATACAGAGAAACCCTGTCTCGAAGAAACCAAAAATAAATAAATAAATTTTTTTTTATGTATATGAGTACACTGTAGCTGTCTTCAGACACACCAGAAGAGGGCATCAGACCCCATTACAGATGGTTGTGAGCCACCATGTGGTTGCTGGGAATTGAACTCAGGACCCCTGGAAGAGCAATCAGTGCTCTCAACCACTGAGCCATCTCTCCAGCTCTGTGTGTCACTCTTTTTTTAATATTTGTTTTTATTTTGGGTTTATGGGGATTTTGCCTGCATGCATGTATATTTACCATGTGTGTGACTGGTGCCGACGGAACCAGAGGAGGGTGTTGTATCCCCTGGAATTAGAGTTAAGGATGGTTATGAGCCGCCATGTAGGTGCTAGAAACGGAACCTGGGTCCTCTGAGTGGGTAACCACTGTGCTAACTTAGTGTTCTTTCTGCAGGAAGTGATTGTTCTCTGGTACATGTTGAGTTCAAGTTGTTTTTTTTTTTAAGATTTATTTATTATTATACATAAGTACACTGTAGCTGGCGTCAGATCTCATTACGGGTGATTATGACCCACCATGTGGTTGCTGGGATTTGAACTCAGGACCTTTGGAAGAGCAGTCAATGCTCTTACCCACTGAGCCATCTCGCCAGCCCGAGGTTGAAGTTTTATATCTGGTGTTTTACTTGGTGCCACTGGGAGGTGTGTGAGTATCCGCCATCCCCCACCTGTCTTGGGTTCAGTATCTGAACCCTCCACTCAAGGCCCAGCCATCTGCCTCATGTTCTTAAGCACAGCTTTCCTGATGCTGAGGGACCTGTACTTTGCTCCTTGGTGCTGTCACCAGGGAGACAGTGCTGCTAGGCAACCATGTGCCAGCCCTTCATTGTTTCGGAAAAAAGAATGACAGAAAGCTCTCTGAATCCAATCCCTGGTCACATGTCCTCTTAAGTAGCAAAAGCCTCATCTCTCTGGCATTGGACAAGGCCCGAGCAACAGGCAGGGGACGAGTTCCAGGCTAGCCTGGCCAACCTTAGTAGACACGCAGCCAAGAGATGCAAGAAGCTACCACGCTGCCTGGGCCATTGATGGCTGTGGAATGGAAGAGTGGCCAGGGCAGCCAGCTCAGTGAGCACTACGGCCCACAGCCTCTCTCCACTCAGATACCAGGGCCAGGAGTCTCCCCCGGGATGGCTGCCCTGCTCCCTGCCCTCATGGTGCTGCTCCAGTCCAGAGGAAACACCATAAATCATCGACTCATGGAGACAGGAGCAGATGGAGGTCGCGGGGGAGGGGAGGCTGCCAGGTTGTATTTGGCAAAGGCTAAAGCACATTCTGCTAAGGAAAATGTTTCTGGTTTTAGCTTCGAAGAATGTTAAATGCCTGGGAGTTGATATTAAAAGAAACACAAACGTCCCAGCTGCCAGCTGACCAGGCCAGTGAGTGGGCAGCTCAGAGCCCAGGGCCTCAGGAGGCCTTTGAAGTTCTCTAGCACTCAGCCTCCTGAGCACAACCCCGGGCTCTGAGCCATGGATTGATTCACCTCGCCAACTCCTGCGCACTGGGGAGGGGGGTATCGTGGCTCTTAAAGTCCTGCACTGTAGCTATCTCATAGCCACTGAGACAGCCGCCAGGCTGGATGGATAGTCCGCACTGGACAGTCCCACACAGCCAGGCCCCACAGCTGTAGGACAGCCTGTTCCCATAGCTGACACACGTTTAAGGTGTCTAGAGTTCCACCTAACTCTGGAATCCAGGTTGCTTCCCTTCAGTGGGTCCTGAGAACTTGGTGGAAGAGGAGACAGGACCTAAGGAATGCTTGATGAGAAGAGGGAGAGAAATCCCTCCACTTAGCCCAGCCGGGGATCAATGAGGGTACCCCTCGTCGGAGTTCATGGGTGGCTCTCTTATAGCTATGGTGTAGTAGAGCATCTAAAGCTGGAGGCTGGGCTGTGTGTAATAGTCAGTGCAGATATGGTAGCACTGGTCACTGCCACGTGTGTCCAGTATCTGTACTCTTAGAAGCTCATACCCAAGTGCTGTCTAACGTGATCCTGATACAATTCCGCAGGGAAAGACCTCTTTGTCCTGCCTCGCACCTGGACACTGAGCCTAAAGTGCCTCTGCTGTCAGCATGCAGGGAAAGCTGCACTGTCTCCCTGGCCCTGTGTCTCTGTATCTTATGCCTTCACTAGGAAGTCTTGCATCCCAGGTGTGAAAGGCCTTGGCATGGCTAATGGTCTGGTGACGGAGCTGGAGTGATGTTCTGCTGTCTGGCCTAACAAGAGCCTCAGGTTGCCATTGGTTGGAGTAGTGTCACCTCTGGACACAAAACATGTCTGCGCAGTGCGCCTAGAAAGGCATAGACTTCATGGAAAAGAGCCAGGCAGGCTATAAATTTGGGGGGAGGGTGTTTACAGTGCATCTGCAGTGAATACCCATAAGTGTAGGGTACCCTGTCAGATTAAAGGGCTAGTATTCCACTGCAGGCTACCAGAGAGCAGTACAAGCTGCTAGCACACTACTGAGTAAGAGCCCAGCACTACAGAAGCCCTCGGCTATGGTCGCAGGGGGTCTCCACAGGAGACCTGTGGGCAGGAAGGGTCGTAAGGATAAGCACACCGAGGCCGTGAGAGCAAATAACCTGTCCCAAGGTCCAGGCATAAAGTCAGGAGAGCCGGCGCCCTAACTTAGAGCTAGCCTCTGCCACTGACTCCAAAGCCCATTGCTAGGGTGTTCTGCAGCCCCCACTGCTCTGGGTAAGGAATATGGTGTAAACTAACAGGGAAGGTCATGTGGCTGGAGGTAGGGAGGTTTCGAGAAGGATGTGGGGCCAGAGGGATCTTTAATTCCAAAAGCAGGGTTTGTTTGTATTAAAAAATTGGAGTCATTGTGAAGAGCCTTGACAGTCACCAGCCCTCTCATTGAGTCCCACAGCCCTTTATGTAATTCTGTGCCTTTTCTCCTCCCTTGGGTGTGTACACTATTATGTAGGCTTAATCACAGTGTGTGTTTTGTATATTTTCTCTATTTTCATGGCATTGTATCATAAACCCCCATTTAGGCCTGTATATAGTCTTTAGATATACATTTTAAAAGCACATTATTAAAGTACTTTTAATCAGTTTATATAGTAACAGGCATATAATTGCTCTCTTAAGGGTCTGTTACTTTAGTGTGTGGGCAGGCTCTGGATCAGCAGAAATGTTTGTGGGAGGGGCCCTCACATGAACACAGAGAAGCAGGAATGTTCAGGGAGTGGGCCAGGAAATTAAGACACCCAGCTTGCCCTCAACAGGAGGTGCTGTGCTGTGAGCCAGGCAGGTGGACAGGAGTTGAAAGAATGAATAAAAGAAGATGGCCTGTAGGGTCTAAGGCCGTCCAATCCTGTCTTGAGGAGAAGGAGACCAAGGCCACAAAGGGTGAATGACAGGTCTGCCTTCACATAGGTCTGTGTGTGGCTCAGGGACCTCCATCAACAGGCCGGTTGGTGGTGGCGCACGCCTTTAATCCCAGCACTTGGGAGGCAGAGGCAGGCGGATTTCTGAGTTCGAGGCCAGCTTGGTCTACAAAAGTGAGCTCCAGGACAGCCAGGGCTATACAGAGAAACCCTGTCTCAAAAAACCAAAAAAAAAAAAAAAATCCCAAAAAAGTTGGCGAAGCTTTTGATTGGCTGCTGGTTGAATAAGTAACCGACAGTACTCATAGGTAGAATGGAGACAGTGTGTAACTTAAGGCAACTGCCCTTTGCCACTGGAATTCATTGAAGCACCCTACCAGCTTGTTTTTTCTTTCTTCCCAGACCCTCAGAGTCATTACTTGTGAATTTTCTGTATAGCCACTGTACTGTCTACCTCTCCCTGCTGGCTTGCCTATAGCCCAGCTCAGCCTGAAACATCCTCCATTAGCTTGCTTTGGTTCCCTGCTCCCAGGGGGACTCCTATGTTTATCCTGGTCTATTTCTAACTACACCATTCCAGACTCCAGATGTGTTCTCCCCAACTGTTGTCTGATTAGCATATTCCCAGGGTCCAACCAGTCAAAGCTGGCTGGGTCTGAAGGGGAAAGGCAAGCTAGGGTGATTTTATAACCGTGCCATTTAAAGAGATCAGAGCTCTTATAAGTGGAGGAAGCCACGAAGGCCAGTCTCTACCTCCAGTGCCCAAATCTGCAAATCTGGCAGTATTTAAACACTCTTAAATCCCACCCCTAGCCCCACCCCGTCCCCCTACAGGAGCTCATGTAGCCCAGTCTGGCCTCAAATTCTCTATGTAGCCAAGGCTGGCTTTGAACTATGATCTCTTGGGGCTGGCATCTGTCTCCTGAGTGTAGGATTATAAGAATGTGCCACTGTGCCCTACTTAGCCCTCTGTATTATTTGTTTTGTGGGGAAAGAAGTGTAGGAGGGGGTGCTCATGCCACAGCACACCTGTGTAGGTCAGAGGACACCTGTGGGGATCCATCCACACGTTTTCTTGTATCCATCCATCACCACCATCAGCTTTGAAACATTTTGCTTTCTTCTCTCAAAGCTTTATACCCAATAAACGCTAGCTGCCTTCTCCCCTCCCCCAGCCTCTGGCAACCACTGTTCTCCTCCTTCAGGGTTCATGCCTATCCCATTTGTCTTTCCCTTACCTTCCTTTTAAGGGCTCAGTAATATTCCACTATTATGGATATCAGTGGACATTGGCCTTTGCTCCACCTTTAGACTCTGATAATTTTAAGTAGGGGCATGGGGGAGACGAAGCCTAGCCTTTGGAGCTGGAGATTTTCAAAGTCTCCTTCCCGAGAGCTTCACATATGCTTTTTACTTCTAGCTGCAAAAAGTCAGCAGAGCCTGGTGACCCGGGGTCACAGCTAGGAGCTTGGTGTGGTTAAGCTGACTCTGATCTTCCACCCCCTAGGGAGGGAGCACATCTGGCTCCTTTCCTTTCTTTTCTCAGCTCTCCTACCCACCCTCCCTTGGGCAGTTATTGAGTTATTGAGTGTGGTATCCAGCGTCTCTAGACTGTGGGAAGAGCCCTGAACTGTGGGGTTAGAGAAATAATTCCTGGTTCCTTGGGCCCTTGGCCCCTCGGCCCCTCGGTTTCTTCATCAGTTAAGTGGAAATTATTCTCACTCCTCACTGCCATCTTATAAGATGCAGGTTATGGAATCTACCTGGAGGAGGGGATCAGAGCTCTGTGTGCACATCCATCCATGTTTCCCTATTTAACTGCATTTGTCTGCCGGGCACCCTGTAAGTGACAAGCACTGAGCAGAGATCCCAAGACTTCCCAGTGTAGTAAAGAAACCATGAGAGGACTTGCTCCTTCAGCCTGCCTTGAGAAGGCTTTGAGGCCAGAGAGATCAGAGGTTTGTTTTGCTCCTTCTGTTCGTTTTTTTTTTTTTTTTTTTTTTTTTGGGAGAATGGGTGTGAGTTGCTCCATCTGCTGTAGCCTCAGGGTTTTTTTTACCTGTAATTTGGGTTGTGGTGAGAACTGAATGTGCAAGGCCATGAGGCTCTTGGGATAGGGCTGGAACAAACTTGGGGGATGAGGAGGGCCTTTTATTCTAAGCTGGCAGGCTTAGCTCCCTTCTCCAAGAATTCTGGGTATACCTTGTCAAGAAGTCCTCTCCTAAGGCTGCTACCTGCAAATGTCCTTTGTGTTTGAGCTGGGGTGCCACATCAGGATCTGTTGTCTTGAGGTAATAGAGTTAGAGCAGCTGTGGAGGAGGATCTGAGGTGGCCCTGGCCCACACAAAGCAGCTGGGCTCTTCTAGAGCTGCTCTCAGCTGGCTCAGGGCACTGTGTGAGGAGCCCTGAACAAGAGACCTTTGTCGGCTACAGGAGAGCTGCTTCTGGTCTCAATTACTGTGCAGAGTGAGAGAGCTTAGAGGGAGTCTGGGTCAGGAGCCTGCTGGAGCAGGAGTGAAGGCTTCCTTAGCAGCCGCCTACCCTCCAGTGTCCCCACTTAACTCTCTCTAATGGCCCTGTGGGCCAGTTCTTGTCCTGGTAATCTGCTTCTGGGACATTGACCCATGTGACCTATAGTCTTTCTCTGAATAAATGATAAGGCTGTTAATGGACCTCCTTCACTCTTTGTCCTGTCTGTCCACTAGGCCTTGTTTATAAACTCAGTGACCACAGCCAGGTCCCTGTACCTTAGTAGAGGGCATGTTTTTAACTAATGGAAGTTGGTAGGAGATTGGGAAGGCTTGGCCAGTGGCCCTTCCTCCCCACCCCCTTTTGTTTTTGTTTGGTTTGGTTTGGTTTGGGTTTGGGATTTTAGTTTTTCGAGATAGGGTTTCTCTGTTTAGTCTTGGCCATCCTAGAACTCCCTCTGTAGACCAGGCTGGCCTTGAACTCACAGAGATCTGCTTGCCTTTGCCTCTGAGTGTGGGACTAAAGGTGTGTGCCACCACCCCAGCCCTCCAAGCCTCTTCCTGGCATACCTCATGGCCTCTGGTTGTTCCCTGCTCTAGAACACAGGTGGCCTCTCTGAAAGATAGACTCCCCTTACCTCCAGCCTGTGCCAGATATGAGGGTCCAGGGGTTGGTGTTTAGGAACATCTGCCCCGAGTTCATGTTTTGTGGCCCTGCTGTCAGCTGCTCTCAATGCTGCCCTGGGGGAGGGTGGGTGCTTTTCTTTGCCATGGTCACCACCACTTGACACATGTCCTAGAGTCACCAGGGAAGAGGAGCCTATGGAACAGGTGTGGTTTTGCCCATTGCCTCAGAAACCATCTCCTCCAGTGGTCTAGGGACTGAGACCACTGTCCTGCCAGGGGTTCATTCTGCTTTAGCTGTTGCAGGCTCTTCTTCCCCAGCCAGTGTCTCTGTTGTCACTTTTCCTTGTTTATCCATGGCTTTTATTTTGTTTTGTTTTGTTTGTTTGTTTGTTTGTTTGAAATAGGGTTTTTCTGCCGGGCAGTGGTGGCGCACGTCTTTAATCCCAGCACTTGGGAGGCAGAGGCAGGTGGATTTCTGAGTTCGAGGCCAGCCTGGTCTACAGAGTAAGTTCCAGGACAGCCAGGGCTATACAGAGAAACCTTGTCTCGAAAAAAAAAAAAGGATTAAAGGCATGTGCCACCATACCACACCTGACTGCTGCCACTCAAGGCTGGTCCTGATGCCTGGCATGGAGAGTAGATAGAGGCACATTTGCCGTGGGGGCAGGGCAGACCTGTGAGAATGCAAGCCTCAGCTGAGCTGCCGCCTCCCTTGCCCAGGTATTCCTGATTTGGGGAACCTGGACCCTACCAGTGTATCCTGGAGACAGGAAAGACAAGATGCATTTGACAGGAAGTAGATGGGAGCCCCCTTCCTCCCTGCTCCTCTCTATTTGGGAATCCCATCTTGGCATGCAGGCTTGATGCCTCTCCTCTAGGCCCACTCTGAAGGTAGGAGACACACTGGGAAGCCAAGCCAGAAAGCATCTTGCTACCTGCTCCTTTTAGACCCTGAGAACGCCCTCACAAACCCCGGGGAGAATGCTGTCCTCTCAGCTCTGGCTCCTGGGCCCTGAGTCTCAGAGGCAGAAGATGGGTTTGGTGCCAGGAGCTGGCCTTGGATAACTCCCACAGCATGTCTTCTCAAACCTGAATGAACATCAGGAGCCCTCCCTTCAGGTGGGGGTGGTGGTACTGCTTTGCCTTCCTAGAAATCAAAGTAGCTGACCTGATGCCTACTTTAATTTGTTACAGAAGCTTTAAGAAAAGGACTCAGATAAATTCCACGGAATTCTCTTGAGTTATAGCGGAAGCTGCCTCTGAGTGCCAATACGGGGAACCCATAGAGTGGGATCTGCTGCCTTCCCAGTGGTAATGAGGTTGTGGATACTGTGCTTGCTCTGGGTCTAGTCCTCACGCTGGGAAAGTAAATACCTGGTAACATGCTTACACTGTGTGCAGCCTGCCTGTACCTTGAGTTAATTGCTCAGCTTCAGTAGCTTCAGGGCAGACCCTAGAGTGACCTGAGTATCAAGATGGCCTAGAGAACACCAGTCTGAATGAATGGACGGGCTAAGTGTTAGCGGACGGTGGTGGCGTACACCTTTAATCCCAGCACTTGGGAGGCAGAGGCAGGCAGATTTCTGAGTTCTAGGCCAGCCTGGTCTACAGAGTAAGTTCCAGGACAGCCAGGGCTATACAGAGGAGAAAAAAAAAAAAAAAAAAAGAATAAAAGCCCCTAATCTGGGCAGGGCATGGTGGTGATGACCTGTTATCCCCATGCTCAGGAGACAGAGGAGAGCAGATCTCTGTGACTTCAGGGCCAGCCTGGTTTACATAGTGAGTCCCAGGCTAGCCTGAGCTACAGAATGAGATTCTGCGTCCAAAAAGGAGGAGAAGAAAAATTCCTAGTCTCCAAAATTCCCCACCTCATCTACCCTGAGGGGGAGTGAGGGCCAGTGGCCGCTGTCAAAGGAAACTGCGTTTCTCATGAGAACTGTTGTCTCTGCTTAACTTTGGACCGTAGACACTGGAAAGGAGATCTAGGGCCTCTGGTTCAGCCTGTAGAGCTTGGGAAGTTGCAGAGGGATGTGCATGGCCCTGAGCTAGGTAAAGACTAGAGGACAGAGCCGTGGGATCCCTGCCCAGTCTCAGCTAGACTCACCATTCTGTGTACTTTTTTTTTTTTTTAATCCAATTGGGAGGGGTAAGGAGACTGGGTCCTGAAACATAAAGTTTCATTTGCTGGACTGGAGACGGCTCAGCCGGTAGGAGCTCTTCCCACTCTTGCTCTCCCCAGTCTTGAATCCCACTCCAGATTCAGTTCCCCACCCATGTGGTAACTCACAACTGTCTGTAACTCTAGTTCTAGGATATCCTCTACTGTAAGATGGCCTGGGAGGCCCCATGTGTGCAAAGCACACCTCTGGAGTCCTCTACCACTGACAAGGAACAGGCAAGTGGCCCCGGGGCAGTGGGGGGCTTGTCTTGGCATGCTCCTGGCTGCTGCCTGTGTCCTGTCCTGGAGTCAGGATGGAGTAGATAGGTATATAGGGATGGAGTAGGTGTTTTTCCCACCCTGTCCCTGGGTGGATTTAGTTCTGAATGATTAAAATGTTCCCAGAGGCTCAAGCGGATTTTCTACCCTTTCCACGGTCAAATGTGCCGTGAGAAACACAAAGAATTGCCAGGGACATGCCGTTCATCCAGTCTTTCCACAGAATATAAGCTTTTGGACTATTTAGCCTCTCCTGTCCACCCACAGCCACTGGGAACCCTGGGAACAGTCACCTCAGGTTACCACCTGAGGCAGGATGAAGAGGGGCTGTCTGGAAATCAGTGCTTTGGACCAGCCACGATCCAAGAGCCAGTACAGGCTTCTGAGGAGACAGCAGGAGGGCATGCCCTTGGGTGGGCTGGGTAGTATTTTCACCTTAGCTACAGTGTGTAATTTAAACTCGGACCCATCCTGGAACTTGCTCCCAACCCTTTTACTCTGGGCATCTATCTATAACTACCCATACCTGCTTAGGAACAAATAATTGAGGTTCCAGAGCCGAGATTGCTATAACCCCTTACGTGGATGTGTATCAGGCTGGAGAAAGACTCCTGAGGAGCTTTGGAGCCTGGGAGGGGAGCAGATTCCCTACAGAGCCCTGATTGCTTCTATTGAGTCAGGGCCGGGGTAGTCGCTAGGGCATGGCCATGTTGCTGTTAGGCTGAGTTCTCCTTTGAGCTCTAAGAAGACCTCTGCCCAGCCTGCGGTCAGCACCTATTCAGTGGTGAGTGAGTAAATGAGACAGAAGTTAGCTTCCTGGCCTAACCCTGTTACTGGCTCCATGTTGACTTTGAGCTAGGAGTTCCCATTGCTGGGCCTAGCGAAGGCCTGAACAGAGAAGACACTAAGGACTGGCTTAATGGTTGGTAGCTTTAGAAACAACTTAGGAAAATCCCTTGGCTTCTCAGTCTGGACAGACCACTGACCAGTATGTGTGTTTAGCTAGGATGGTGTCTCAGTTAGGGTTACTATCACTGTGATAAAACACCATGGCCAAAAACAATTTGGGAAGGAAAGGGTTTATTTGGCTTATACTTTCAAATCTTTGTTCATCAAAAGGAAGTCAGGGCAGGAACCTGGAGGCAGGAGCTGGTGCAGAGGCCATGGAGAGCTGCTGCTTACTGGCTGGCTCATCATAGCTTGCTCAGCCAACATTCTTATAGAGCCCAGGACCTCCAGCCCAGGGATGCACTACCCTTAACGGACTGGGCCCTGCCCCATTAATCAAAATTAAGAAGATGCTCTGCAGACTTGCCTGCAGCTGGATCTTATGGAGGCATTTTCTCAGTTGAGGTTTCCTCTTCCCAGTGACTTTAGCTTGTGTCAAATTGGCATAAAACTATACAGCACAGATGGTTACCTATCAAGGTAAAAGCACACAGGAACGTAGGACCAGCAAAGCCATCCATGTTGAGAGGCCAGGACTTCTCCTGGTCCACACCCCACTTCCCCCGCCCCCTGTTTTCCCTTGTGATGTGCCGTGTCACCACCACCCCCTCCCACCCACTGGCATGGCCTCTTCATAGGACCTGGTCTCTCTGGACCCAATGCTTATCTTCAGTCCTCTTCCGTACAGTACCCCCAGCCTGCCTTGCCTCCATCAGCATCTGCCTTCTGGGTCTGTTCCTTTGGGCCTCTGCTATGCTGTTCTCTTCTGAGATTCAGAGGCTCCCTCCCTTCCCCTATTCCCCCAGAGTCCTGTGTTTTACCTGGCATTCTCAGAGTAGTCTACTTGGGGGAGCTTCCCTCATCACTCTTGAGTAGGGGGAGCTGGCAAGGATTGGAGACATGAAAGTTGTTCTGAGAAAACAGGTTACTCCAGAGAGGCAGCCTGAGGTTCTGAGAAAGAACCTTCCTCCTGTGTTGGGAGAGTGGGGGCTTGTCTGAAAGCTATCCTAGACACAGCTCTTGGCAGGCTAATGCTGTGGGAGACCCTGGGTCTCCGTGGGAGTCCCAGCCAGTGTTTCAGGCTGGGCTTTATCTCCGTTGACCTCTTTTCCCCCAGCAATGCCACTGCCGACCACTTAACCCAGTTTTGCCTCAGTCACATCTGTGCCGATTAGAGGGGTCCCCCTCTCTACATATAGCCAGGGTCCTACCCACATCCCCTAGGGACAGCTACTCTTTGCTCTGGCCAAGAGCCAAGGGAAGGAATGAGGGAGAATGTGACAGTCCACCAGAGATGTTTTTAATTCCTAAGGCAGTGTGACATCTGTTCATTTGTGAGGGCCTTACCACCCAAGCTCTGTTTATCCAGACACAGGGGCCCTGGGTGTCCTCAGAGGCGGCTCTGCCAGGTGTGGCTGCATGGAAAGGGAGGACACAGCGGGAGGGGATGTGATTACTTCCTGGGTGGCCAGGCTGCTGTGAGCCTTGCCTATGGAGAGCAGAGATGACCATCTGATTGTCTGCAGAGACCGCACTATTCAGACTGCTGCCACCTTTGAGGAACTTGGTGGAAAAATCATCTTGCAAAGCTCTTTCTCTACCCTGCTCCTAGGCCACAGGTTTCAGGAAGGAATGGGTCAGGCTTGGAGAAGAGAAGGCAAATCTGTGCTGTTCCCAGAGGAAAGCTCCAGTCCTTGAGGAGGAAAGGAAAGCTGAGTGTCTCTGGGGAAGAGGCTCCCAACTCAGTGATCCATCTGCTAAGCACTTCGATCACCATGGAGACCAGCTGGCCAATGCTCATCCAGTCTGAGCTCGCTTTACCCAGACGAGTGTTGAGTCTGGGGTTCTTAAGACAGACAAGTGTAGGACTCGGGGAGCAGGATTTATCCTGCCCCCTTTCTCCCACACACCAGTGTTGGGGAGCAGTACACTGTTTCCCAGACTGCACTCTGTGTCATGTGACCCAGCTAGAGGGAAGAGAACTTAGGAAGTCAGTGTCGACTGTTCTGAAGTTAACCAGCCAGCACTGAATACCAGCTGTGTGAATGAGGTGAGCAGTTCAGATGCTGCCTTCTCAGCTAGTTACACAACCAGCCGCTGCACCTTTTGTGTAGGGATGCTGAGCAGAGCAGGAACCTGTGGGAGGGACGGAGTGACTTTACCCATGCTTGTAGTGCCTCATCTCCACAGAGCATCCCTCATTCCCTCAAGCTAAAATTGATCTTTCTCTCCACTTTTACGGCACTTCATCCTCACTGTCCTGGTGGTATAGCCCTGGGTTTCTTGAAGGCAGAGAGAGGACACATCTGTCCTCATACGCTACATAGTAGGTAAACAAGAGCTCTCTGCTTCCTGTTGACAGTTAAGTTCCATTTCCTCCCTGCCTACCCTAGGCTGGCAGTTGGTTACCGCTAGCTTTTGGTTCATCTGATTCCTCATCCCCTACTCTAGTGTCAGGCACTTAGCCAGTCCCTCCTCATGAAACCTAAGGCCTTAGTCCCAGGTAGAACTCGGCATGTCACCCGTAGCACTCCGAGTATCATTCCTTCAAAGTGAGGAGGGCAGAGGCCCTCACCAAGCCCAGTCTACTCTAGTGACTCTATTTCCCCAGATGTGAAGTGGGAGTGTTTGTTCTTCATACAGCTGGAGGGACGTTTTTTAGTCCTTCAGAGGGAGGAGAGGGTCAGTGTGGTCTTTATCTCCTCGGTTCCTGGCTGGCTCTTTCCCAGAAAAGTGCCAAAGGTAGAAACAGAAAACCTCAAGGACTTTCACTGGTTGAGACCCAGCAAGGTTATTCAGAAGGCCAGAACTGGTTCCTGTACCCCAATCCATCACTTTCCCCTGAATCCTGAGAACTGGCCACACTTTAGCCAGGCAGTGATTGTGACTGACTCACAAGGGCTGTGGAGGGCTCTCACTGTCCCTTCCTAGCTTCCTATTCTGACCTCAGGCCAGAATGCTACTTTCTCTGTGAGCCCCGGTTCTCACAACTCAGAAATGGAAAAACGACCTGCATGTAAGTGCAGTGTTGAGAGCCCAGCACAGAGTATTTCACTCACAGTTGGCACTGTGCAGATCCTGGTTTGCTTCCTGCACATGCCCAGCTTTGTGACAGTGGGATTTCCAGGGTAACTGGGTTGCATATACCCTAGCCATGTAGGGTTCTAGCTTTTCTCTTGTCTCTAAGTCTCCCGCTCTTTAAGTTGCATGGTTAGCTTGAGAAAGGATTCACTTCCGTGACAAGAGCTTGCTGGACGTGATGCCACACATTGTTTATCTAGCACTAGAGAGGCTGAAGTTTGGTCTACATAGCCAGTGCTACATTAAGAGTCCCTGTCTCAGAAACAAAGAACAACAAACCCTAAGCACTTAGTTGTCTTCCAAGGTACTGCAGTTGCTCCTGTGCTGTTGGACATCCCCTGCCCCTTGTGGCATAAGGCTTTGTTGGGGAGGTGTCCGGGGCTGTAGCTGCGAACAGCATTGGAGGAGTACCTCCATGTTAATGGAGGAGCATCTCCCTGTCAGACATCCTTGACCAGAGTCACGTTTACTTTCACAAAGCCCTTGGTGAGGGTCACTCGGACCTTAATACTTGCTGGAGCAGCCGCAGATGGATGCCTCTTTATTCTGTACTTTTGCCATAAGAGACTTGGGAGCATAAACAAGTGGCTGGCCCCGTTACCAAGTTGGGACTAAGGAACTTACCTTAGGGCAAGAATCGAGTAGGTAGGGAGGTAGAACTCCAAAGCAGCCCTTTGCAAGGGAGGTGGGCAGCTCTTCATGGCCAGATGCAGCTTTTACCCAAAGCAGTGGCCCCTGGAAGTCTCCACTGGCTTGGTCTCAAACTTCCTTGATACCTACCCAAGCGCCAAGAGCAGCCTGGTGGTGACGGAGTTAAAAGTAACTGGCTTGTGTTTAGCTTCCCGACAAACTTTAGTTAGTAGAGACTAGAAGGATAGAGGGTAGGTAAGGAGAAGCCCCAGCTTGCCAAGAGTTAAACCCCAGGCCTGCACGGTTTTGGAGGGGGCAACTCCAGAGCCTTTTTTTTTTTTTTTTTTTGAGTCACTTCCTAAAGCCTGCGCCAGCTGTGGTGCTCTCCCAGTTCACACTCTGTGTCCCAGGATCTGCAGCTCACAGGAGAGGGCAGCAGGCTGCCTGCGGGAAGGCACTGGGCCCTGGTGGTGCCTCAGACTCTGCTGCTTCCCGCTGCAGTCTCCAGGGAGGGGGAAGGAGGAGACGGAGGAGGACGCAGAGGGAGGGGAGGAGAAACCGGAGGCCCACACCCGCTGCTTTGGGACTGCTCCACTAACAATCCGGCTAAGCACTTGGGTGCAGACAGCAGCACACTCCAGAGCCGCTTGTGCGCTTCTCCACCTTTCTGCCTGGATCTGGCCCGGCAGGCTGGCCGCCGGCATGACGGACATCCTGCCTCAGCCTGACTGCAGCCTGAAAGCAGTGTGCGATTCCCTGGAGCACTGCTGCCTGGATCAGCTGGAGGAGCCCGGGAGCAAGCGAATGCCCAATACTGGTGCCCGACTCTGGGGCCGAGTGCGCAGTAAGCTGCTTCGCCACAAGGTGCTAGCAGGGGCAGGTTGGGTGGTGGAGGGCTAGAGCGGGGGCTAAGGGAGGTCTAGGGGCTGCTGGGGACTCTTGTCTACCTCTGCATTAGTGTTCCTGCTGGATCCCACAAGTCCTGAGACAGAGGCTGGAATATGGGTATGCTTTAAGTGCTTAAACTTAGTGATGAATGCTAGGGGCAGCCCCCACCCTAGCCCTGGATGCCTTTTCTGAATCTGTCCCTGGCTCCGCAGAAAGGGGTTTGTCTCTTGTGCAAGTGGACTCTGCTTGGCCTTCTTCTGAATATAAACTGGCAGAAATAGAAGTAGATAGGCAGCCTCACTGGATCTCATTGTCCACCCTATAGCCCAGCACAGGCTAGCCCCAGCCATCTTTTGTGGATATCAGTTCTTTCTTTTTCCCTTTGCTAAGGAGCACCTAAACATGTAAGGTTTGTGTGTGTGTGCACGCAAGCTGAAAGGACCATTGCCACCAGGCAGGAAGAACTGGTGGCGGACAGGGAATAATGAATGTGCTAAGTCTGGGGGCTGTCTGGGGACCACCCAGACAACTGCTGGACTAATGCCAACTGGGCATCCAGCAACTCACACAGCATGCCAGGGGGTTCCTGACCAAGCTATGCCAGGGCAAGCTGCCTACAGGGTCTTGCCTACAGCCCCAGACCTGAGTTGGAATTAAAGTCTGAGATGGACGCTGTGACTGTCCTACATCTGGGCAGGCTGCCTTGGAGCTGGCTTTAGGCCCTGGCATCAGGCAGCCAAGGAAAAGCCAGACCCCAGTGCCTAGCACACAGTAAGTGCTTGATAAGGCCACAGATCTGATCAACTGCCTGAGTTTTTACAGGGTGCCAATCCTGGCTGGCCAGAGCCTTTGTAATCCTTCAACTTAGTAACTGACATGGAGTCTGTGATGGGGCTTACAAGTCTCCCTGAAACTCACAGCTAGACCCTTGGCCAAGATCTGTGCCAGCTAGCATGTGCCAAGAGGGGTGCTCTCGGGCCCATTGGCTCCTGTTTGGTTTGATCTCTGGCCAGTGAGGCATAGTTGACCCTGTAGAGGTGACATCAGTCCTGGAAAGCGCTGGGTAGGGAAGCAACTTGAGCTATCCTGCTTGGACCCCTGTGTCACCTTCAGTCTCTCTGGGGACCAAGCAAGCAGAGCCCTACTGGCCCTGGCATCTACCAGAGCCCCTCTGTGCTGAGGCAGCTGTTTGTTGCAGGCAGCTTGGAGCCATCCCTATCCCCTCTCCTAGGTCTTGCTGAGGCCAGCAGACACCAGCTCAGAACACATCATTCCCAAACCTCAAGGTTGGCAAGAAACTGCCATAACAGGTTCCTGACCTAAAACTAGCCAGAGTTTTGCAGCCTACCTGCCACCCTGGGTACCAGGCAGGTAGGGTTAAAACTTTAAACCTTGAAGCCCACACTTTAGTTCTCCTTTCATTTGTGGCTGGCAAAACAGAGCCACGGCAGGAACTCATTGGCTGGCTTAGCTTTCAGTGGTATCTAACAGTTTCTGCATCTCATGTGATCTCAGGCTGAGGCCAGCCAGGTGCTGGACTGCTGAGCTTGTGGGCATCAGTGCAACCGCAGGGTGGCTGCGGTACAGGGCTATGCTTTGTAGTCGGTGATTCAGTCCCCTAGCTTATGCTTTGAGATATAGTGTGTCATCGTCATGGACCCTGCAGGTGACAGAGGGACATCACCCTCCTGAGCCTGCCTCACTGCGTAGGTCAGAAGGTAGGGTCGAGGCCTGTTCTTCCATTCCTTCCTACTTATTTCAAAATGGCTCACCGCCACGCTATGGGTACTGAGATGAGGTAGGACTTTAGGTGGGTTGGGGGACAGGTTCTGCCTGGTCTAGCAGGAAGGACCACCTTATTAACTCACTAGCTGTGCCCTAAGGATTTGATGTCATGAATTCTGAGATACCTGTGGCCTTCCTGTTCCCCTCTAACCAAAGCCAGAGGAGGGGTGACTCATCTGGGACCCCACGCTGGGGCTGAAGAGTCTGTCCTCATAGATCGGTCCTGGTATTAAAAGGGAGCTTTTGAAATGGTGTGAAACCTGTTTGCTGGAGGAACAGAGGCGGAGGTGTAGGAGGTTTCCTAGGGGCAGGGCTGGAAGAGGTTACTTTTGTCCCCACGATCAGTTCTGGGGCTGAAGCCTTGTTCTAGGCCCTGGCTTGGCAGTTGGTTTGTTGTGCAAGCATTTAGCAGGGGACACACGTGGCATTTGGCTTTGTGGGTTCTGCCAGGGCGTGCAGTATTTAACTTGCATTTCAATTTGCCTTCTTTTCATTTTTTTTTTCCCTTCTCCAATCGTATTCAAGTAGAGCAGGCTCAGGAGTTTCCCTTCTTCCTATCCTGCCTGAGTCTAACAGTTTTGAACCTGTGAGGGGAAGGGATTGAAGGAAGAATTCCATTCCTAATCCTGGAACAGCCCAAGGTTTACTAGGGCCCCTTGTGGGAATCATAGAGGCGAAGTAAGAGGCCCAAAGCAAAGCCAGGCCAGAGGCG
The DNA here is from genome assembly GCF_008632895.1 of Mastomys coucha. NCBI lineage: Eukaryota > Metazoa > Chordata > Mammalia > Rodentia > Muridae > Mastomys > Mastomys coucha. The sequence goes on along the minus strand of NW_022196911.1, from coordinate 72,091,817 downwards.
TTTGTCTAGTGAAGAGATCAAGACTCTTACTGTTTCTCTGCGCCCAAGACAAAGCTGCTTCTTATTCAGGCCAGGCCAGATGCTGGCCAGAAGTGGAGATTCGGGCTGAACGAAGATACAAGGGGACCAGGGAAAGCTTTCGGGCCTTTATCTCTGCCTCAAAGAATGGCTATGTGGGCCTGGGAAGTCCGAGCCTTTGAAGAGCTTCTCTTGACAAGATAGAGGCTGATGTTACTAAATGTACCTGCCCTATTGTGGCCATTACCTCACCTTGCTTGCATAAAAGGTCAGAGGTGGTACCTGAGAAAAGATGAGATACAGGACATCTTGAGGTCACTTGTCTGGAGGACCTTAGAGCTTAGGAGGACAATAGAAGAGGGTTCCATTGTCAGCTTAACTGGCCTGGCAGGGCAGCTCCTAGTCCCCTCCAGAGGGTCATTAATCTTGACAGATATTTCCAGCAGAGGTTTGCGTATAACCTGTATATCCCAAGACATTCATTTGGCCGTTGACTGACTACTCCTGCCATTGAAGGTTCAAGGATATTGGATATAAGATACACATGTGTCCTGGACTCATTCATTCATTATGGCTCTGAACATCAAAAAAGATCTCAACGATGTGTGTGGTAGCACAAGCTTGTAATCTTAATCTTCAAGGCTGAGACAGTAAGACCATCACATGTTTGAGTCTAGCCTGAGCTACATAATTAGCTACATAGTAAGACCCTTTCTGAGAAAGGAGAAAATATATTAAAAGTTTCTGCAGTAGAAATACCCTGGCTGTGGCTGTCTGATGCTCTACTCTGCTGCTATCCTCCCCAAATCCTTATTAGTGAAGAGAAGAAAATTGCATTAGTCTTTGTACCTCAACCATTCATGGACCCAAACGCATCCCTTTGGTATTCCTTCAGCAGTAGACAAAAGGACAAGGGCACTCCCCCCAAGGACTAGAGACCCCTGACACAACCCTCTTTCTCCTAGACCTCTGTGGGTCAGGAGCATGGTCAGACCAGCAGGTAGAAGTAGGGGTTTTGTATTTACACAGCCCTGTGCTTCCACCTCCTGGAGTGAGAAGCCCTGACTTCTGGGACCATGTGAATAGTCTCTCAACTCCACTTCTCCCATCTTTCCACTAGCTTGACTCTGCTTATTTGATGTTCTGTAGCCCCACCTAAATGTAGAGCCACCCTGTATGCAGTGTGCTGTTTCACAGGATTCATGCACCCAGAGGTGGGAGTCCTTATTCAGGGAAACTTGTCAAACTTTTTGGTACCTGGGGCTCTTAACTCTGGGCTCTATATAAGGTAAGTGCCAGGCCACTATGGTTCCCTCCAGCATCTCTGATCCAGTACACAGGTTGACCAGCTGGCCCGGTTGGGCTTAGTGCCCTACATTTAGATGGCCTTGGACCAGGGATTGCTGAGCCTGCCAACCTGATTCCTCAAAGGCCAGGACTCCTGGCACCCAGGGCTGTAGTAGCATCCAGATACAGCGAAGTCCCACACTCAGGAGGTCAGAGCTATGGAGGGCTTTAAGAAGGATCTCAGAAACATATACACGTGCTGTCTGGGGGGTGTTGCTACTCATGTGCAGGGACTCAGCTCTCTGCCAAGTACCCCTCTTATATGCTGGCAAGAGACTAGTTATCTTCCTTTCCTCTGTCACAGCATGGTGTAGATAGGAAAGAGGCATTTGTGTTCTGTCAGCTCCCTAGTGGACACACAACCTCCGCCTCCAGCTCCTGGGACCTGCCCAATGCTCAGAAGAAAACCAGTATTAGTCTTTGATTCTAGGATCTTTAGACCAGCTGTTCTATCCTTGGTCCCACAGGAGTGCCATAGGAGCTATTCCTGGGCTTCTGCGGGGGGCGGGGGGTGTTGTTGGGAGGGGTCCCAGCTGAGCTTGAAACATGTCTTGAGATAGAACCTAGAAGCATCTCTATCTTGGACAGTGGCCCTTACCACAGCTGGTGCAGTGGCGCCCACAATGTGCATTCCCATCAGGTGCTTGAGTGCTGTGCTCGAGCTCCAGGAAGCCTCCTTGGAGCATCCCAGACTCATGTGACACAGGCTTCTAGAGAACAAAGGGCTTCTAGGCTGGTAGGAGCCAAGGGACTTCCTTTTTTTCAGTCCTGGAGAAATGGTTTAACTTGCTGTAAGACCTTGGATAAATCTCTGTTGTCTGCCATCAGTGTAGTGAAGGAAGTGAGTGGGGTGATCTCTGTGAATCCAGCTCATATGATGGTCCTGGCTGGGACTGAATTCCTACTTCCTGAGCTTTAAACTCTGCGCACACAGGAGAGTTCACGTGGCCAACCATTCACTGAAGGTGGGAGAAGAGAGGTAAACTGGGATGTGTGCCTCCTGTCTTGAAGGCATGATGGAAAGCTATTGCTGTCTCCATCCCTCGCTTCCTGGAGCATTGATGGAGTACCTCCTGTGTTCTGGGCCAGAAGATATGGAAAGACCCAGGCGGGGGGCCTGGTCTAAAAAGGTCATTCAATAAGTAGGGTCATTCAGGATGGCTGATTTATGAAAAAAAAGAAAAGAAAAGAAAAGAAAAGAAAGACAAGAAAACAGGGTAATAGATTAGAGAGGAAGGGTTAGGAGGCTTAGCTGGAAGGTTTTTTCGGGGGGTGGGCAGGAGGAAGCATGGCTTAAAACAGGGTATCTGTGTAACAGCCCTAGCAGTCCTGGGACTCGCTTTGTAAACCAGGCTGGCTTCAAACTCACAGAGATCTGCCTGCCTCTGCCTCCCAAGTGCTGGGATTAAAGGCGTGCACCACTACTCCCAGCTACATAATTTAAAGGATGAACTTTCATGGGTTTGACCACAAAAAAATCTGGGGACAGTGAAATCCAGACAAAGGCGCCTACATGTCAGAAGCTCTAGGAGAGGTGTGTTCAAAAGCAGAAGGCCACGCAGAGTGGAGGGGACAAAGTTGAAGGCATAGGACTTGTCAGCATCAAGAAGGAAGCCGCTAGAGCCTTTCGGCACAATGTAATAGTGTTGATGTGTCTTGAGCATGACCTGGGTACCGGGCATCAGCCTGTGAGGTAAGTGCTAGTGTTATCCGTGCTATTTTATATATGAGGGAATGGACACTTAGAGAATGACCCAGATGATGTTACATGGTGCTTAGCAGCAGAGCTGGTTCTTAACTCCAGACAGCTTGGCCCCTATATATAGGCTCTCTCTCTCCCAGCTGCCTTACATGGCTTCCGAGGAGGGAGCCCAGCGCTTGCTCAGGCCCCAAGGCTGTTTCTCAGAAGTCCAGGTGTCCGGGTTGTGCGCTCAGCGGATAACCTAGATAGGAACTTGTGGAGGCGCAGGTTCCTACCCAGCTGCCTCATGGATAGGGTGTGCCACCCGGCCCAGTATGCTGTGTCTCAAAGGGCACAGGGATGTTGATAATGTGTGTGGACATGAGACTCAGAGCAGATATGAGGCTTGGGGGGGTGAGTCTGCTCAGAGCTACACAGTAAATTGCCAGTGTCCCCATTTTCACTAGTAGGACCTAGAAAGTCTTCCTGGCCAGGGTGGGAGGTAAAGTCAGCTTCAGAAAAGGATTTTATAATTTTTTTTTTCCGAGACAGGGTTTCTCTGTGTAGCCTTGGCTGTCCTGGAACTCACTCTGTAGACCAGGCTAGCCTCGAACTCAGAAATCCGCCTGCCTCTGCCTCCCAAGTGCTGGGATTAAAGGCGTGCGCCACCACCGCCCAGCTGGATTTTATAATTCTTAACAAACCATTGCAAGTCAAGGCCTTTGAGCCCATGGTCTCCTAGACCCTTCACATTCCAATAGCAGCCAGCATGGAAGGATTCTGGAATGCCTACTGGCTCGGGCAGCTCTGGCCTTCACCATCTCCAGACTGGGCTGTTGCCCCTGACCTTGCTGCCCTGCTGACCCCAGCATGGCCCCGGGCAAGGGCGGGGTAAAATACTTGCTTTGCACTTGCAGCTCTAAGGTGAAATCCTCAGGCTGGCTGTGAGTAGGGAAGACCTTGGCAGAGCCACAGGGCTGGGGAGAGATGAAGGCCAGAAGCAGTCCAGTTTTGAGTTTTGTCTGTCTCTCCTTAGAGTTCGGCCATGCCCAGCCAGATCTCAAGAGTGTGGTCTACACAGTATATAGGCCGAGGCCCTGGAAGGAGCGCTGGAAAAGGCAGGTTGCTGAGGGACTAAGACGCTAACCTGGCTTCAATAAAAGCCTCATTCAGAGCTGCTAAACCCCTTCCATATGTGGGCCTTGGGAACTTGAGAGTTCTTGAGAGGGGGAGGGGAAGGGAGCAGAGGCAAAGAGGCCTCGCCCGGGTGTCTTAGAATAGGGAGTCAGTCTAGCCCATCTGTGGCTGGTTTGGGAGGAGAGGGGCAAACTGCGGCCACGGAGCACCTTCAGGGCACCCCGGCTGGCCCTGCTTGTACCTGATCCAGGGGCAGAGGGCTAGAAAGTCAGAGCTGGCTGGGCTTTACAGTGAGGCTGCCAGGCCACTGGAAAGATGACAGTTTCCTGAGCCTGACCCTGGTCTTTTCTGACCCAGTTGCTGAGCTGGAAGGCAGGACGGAGGCCTGTTCCTCTGCCCTTCCCTGAGCTCAGCAGCCACGTTGACAGAATCTTAAGTGCCCTCCTGCAGGAAGGCGAGGCAGTCTCTTGGCAGATCCCTTTCAGGCTGCCTGCCCTGCTGTGCCTCTCACGCCTGTGGTATGTCCCAATGACAGGCCGGCTTAGTTTCCCAGAGGATCTAGCCCTAAGCCTGTGACTACTTGGGAAGACAAGGTAAAGCAGCCCAAGACCACCACTGTGGCCCTTGGTATCAGAGTCCTAGGAGTCATGCCCACAGCACACATGGTACCTAACTGGGTCAAGGATCTGCAGAAACATCCGCACTCCAGGCTCCCTTTTGTTTGGTACCTATCGGCAGTCCGTTTTATTGAAGCTCTTAAGTCGTGTGATGCTGCCTCTTAGCACAGCAGCTTTAGCGTGCTGGATTTACTGCCTTATTAAAGAACATTTCACTTTTATAAATCTCTAAAACAAGCTGTAGACTTTGTTCCTTTCCAGAAAAGGGCAGTGGTGGGTCTCAGTCTCAGCAGTCCAGAGGCAGAGTAGACTAGGGATGGTAAGCTGGTAGGAGCGGCTGCAGCGGGGCAGGAGGCTGAGCTGAGCTTCTCACAGCCTCTGCTCTCCAGTGCTGTGGCCATGGTAGAAGGGGTACCCTAAGAAAGGGGGTCTCACTCTCAAAGGTGGGTGCCTGGAGCCCTGGTGAACATTGACATGGGATGTGCATCATCCATTGAGCCACTGGGTGTAGCCCAGAGCACTGCTTGCTGAAGACTGTTCTTATCTGTCTCTCTCTCCACCAAGACCAGAGGTAGCTGGTTTTGACTTTCTGTTTGTCCCCAGCTGCTCATAGGCAGGCGTCTTAGTGAAGATTAAACAGCCTACACGAGGGCATGTCCAGAAGTTGAAGCAACAGCAGTCATCGTCCCTAGAACACTGAAGGCTAGCTGTCTGGTAGAGGACATGTGTCCTCTGGTAGAGGAATGTGGCCCAGCAGTCAGGAGGACTCAGGCTTGAAAATGGCTTTGTCAGCTGATAGAGAATAGGAAGGGACCCCAGTGACAAGAGTAGTACACACTTGCTTTGTGCCTCCTAAGTTCAGGGCACAGGGAAGTGGCCAAGAAGTAAGGGGGTTACCTGCCAGGGCTGGTGAAAGCTGGTCTTGGGGAGGAAGGACTTCCACACCTGAGGATGTTCCCAAAACTCACACTGAGTGTCCTTCTCTGTCCTTGCAGCCATCCCCTTACATGACCATGTTGGTGCTTCCTGTCCTAAATATGGGGTCACTTTTGTCTAAAAGGAGTGATGGCTAACTGGAGATTCTAGCAGAGCTCCTTGTTATGAGGCTCATGGCCTGGTGCACTCCAGGACAATAGTCTGAAGGCCTCTACTTCTTTTAGGGACAGGGCTGAATGCCTGGCCACAATGGGCCTAAAGCTAAACAGACGGTTGAGTTTCTGTGTATCAGTGTTTGACCACTGCTTAGTATCTCCCTCTAAGGTGTTTTGGGACCTCTTTCTTCCCTGAGCCCCACTCTGGCGGAGCCTCACTCTAGGTATGTTACCTGTGGTTCCCCCCGCCCCCATCGAGCCCCTCACAAACCCCATCTGCCTTTCTCCATCAGATGGCCTGATACTTTTCACTCAGTGCCTGTTCCCAGGACCCACAGATGGCACCTGTCTTCTGGGAGGCTGTCCCCTCTGACTGACATCCCAGGGGCTGGCTCCTGCACCCTGAGCACTAATCTAATCAGGAAATAGCAGAGTCCACAGTTCCCAGGGGTTATAAATAGTCCCAGCAGCTCAGGCAGCATCATTTCTCTGGAAAATGTGCCATGGCCCTCTCGGCTCCCCACCCTCCCTTCTCTGTATTTAAATGACATCCTGAAATAGACTTGGTTTCTCAAGGCTGCTGGCCTCCTGGGAATGTGAGCATCATCGTCAGGGCACTGAGAAGCTGGGCAGGTCCTTTTAAGTGGGTACTGGGGGCACCTGTGGCAGGAATCAAGGACATGGCAGTGGCAGGAACTCACAGGAAACGAGAAGGGCACCTTACCATAGCTGTGCTAAGAAAGGCTGGCGCATGTGAATGCACAGCCAGGGGCACCCAGCAGGTGGCAGACAGGGTGGACTGTGGAGGGGAAAGAGTCCTGTGGTTCTCCATGAGGGCTTTCTGGGAGAGGGAGCCAGAATGAGACCCAGCACTAGAGTGGCTCTACCTGTTTTAAAAAGCTTCCCGGGAAACAGACTCAGTGGGTAGAAAAACAGTAAACAGGAAGTTTGTGCTAGAAGCAGCAGACTGACTCCACACGGAGAAGCCTGGTGTCTCTTTTCTGAGTGAATCATGGGCCAGCAGCCACCAAAGCACAGGTGCCAGGTTAGGCATGTTACATAGTATCCTATAGATTTAATAAGGAGAGTAAGTGGGGGAGATATGACTGCACCCAGGGCACATTCCCTGGGTCTTGAACACTGTGCAGATTCCTTGCACTGTTTAAGTCTCTGTGTCCTCATCTTCAGAATGGGAATAGCTGCGAAGGCTGTTGGATTATGTTGATTCACTGAGATGTGTTTACACAGGGTTTGTCAAAATGTCAGACTTACACAGTACTCAAACTGTCAGGCAGCCCTGTGAGTAAGCCAGTAACCTACCCCAAATCATGAGATAAAACAGGAGACTCAGACCAGCCTGACTACTGATCCCTAACATTTCCAAACCCAGGCTTTGTTTGGATGGCACTCTAGGAGTCGAGGACCATTGGCTCTGTCAAGAGGAAGTGCCAGGTTATAGGGTGCTAAGATAGGGATGAAAGGTGAGTCTGGCTAGGTGTCAGAACCCGAGGCTTCTGCTGGTACCTAGAAAGACTTACCTTTGAGAGGATTGGCCATAAGCCAGGCATGATTATGTGCATCCAAACTCCCAGCACTCAAGAGGCTGAAGTAGGAGGATTGAGAGTTCCAGGCAGCCAGGGTGACATAGCAAGACCCTGTCTGAAAAATCTCCAAAACGGGATGCATCTGTCTCAGTCAGCTGGGGAAGGGCAGCTGAGATCCCTGGATTGTATGGATCACCTCTGTGTGGGCAGGCACCTTGGAGGCAGGCAGGAAGGCAGAGCCAGGGCAGACAGAGGCCCTGTCTCTGCTGGTACCCAGCAGTCTAGATGGAGTTAAGGACCTGTAAAAGGGTGGGTTGTGCTGTAGGTCCAGGATTTTGGAGACAAACATGGAGAGAGAGGGGAGGTTCAGAAAGCTAAGGTCAAAGTTGGGGCATCTGTCGGGACAAAGTAGAATCCTTGGCCTCAAGCCTTCTGAATGTGAGGGCCTGGGCAGCAGTCACGTTGGCAGCTGTCTTTGTTGGAGGCCATCCTATGGGCAGAGGCTCTGCCCAAGGAAGATGTGTGAATGTGCTTGGTTCTACCCCTGCTACATTTCCCTTATATTCTCAATACCATTCCTCCTCTGGGACAAGGAAGTGACTGCTAAACACAGGGCTTGAACCTCTGTAGACTGGATGCAGGACTAGAGCCAGCCAGGTACAGCCCCAGACCCTATCAGAGGTGACAGACACAGGAAGGACCTGGGCTCACCCACATAATAGCTTTTTTGGGGGAGGGGGGAGCAGTAGCTTGGTTAGAGGCACACGTGCCCCTGAAGGTGTGGAGACTTGCTGAGGATCAAGGTGGCAAGGGAGACTTGAATCGGCTCTGATCAAGAAGAGGGGCACCTTCTGTAAGACACTGTGCCCATCACTCTGTGCTGCCTCCTGACTATCACATTGTCAGATGGGCCTTGTCACTTCAAAAGATGAGCTCATTCCTGTGTTTAAGTGGATGATGGTGGGTGTTGAATCACTATGGTAATTAGATTCCACTGCATATACTTAAAGAATGATGTCAGCACTTTACGATGTCAATATTTACATTATTCTGGAAATGATCTTTGCAGCTACTTAAACTTGCTGTAGAAATGTTGAGATGTTGACTTTAAAATGTTCTGGGGTTGGGGGCCAGCTGGGGTACATCGGTGATGTGGGCACAGCATGGTTTAAGTGTCTCATTCTTCTTCTGTCTAGTAGGTGCCAAGGGCTAGAGGCCCTAAGGAAATCAGGAAGCCCTGGTATCCACCCCCTACCCCCCAGTGTGTGCTGTGCATGGTGCTCACCTGTGAAATTAGGTGACAAGGCCCATCTGACTATGTGGTGGTCAGGAGCTAGCACAGTATGATGGACAGAGTCTCATCAAAGGTGTCCCTCCTCTTCAGGGAACCAGAGGTCCTTCCCTAGGGAAAGGGGCCTGTGGCTGCAGCTACTTTTTCACAGTTGATTTCAGGATGAGCATCTAGGTAGGACTCTGCCTTCTGACTCTTTACCTTTCTTTTTTTTAGGGGGGGGGGGGTTTCGAAACAGGGTTTCTCTGTGTAGCCCTGGCTGTCCTGGAACTCACTCTGTAGATCAGGCTGGCCTCAAACTCAGAAATCTGCCTGTCTCTGCCTCCCAAGTGCTGGGATTAAAGGCATGCTCCACCACTGCCCAGCTTCTTTACCTTTCTTGTAAGCAACTGCTGACCCGCAGGAGAAGCTGGCCTCTCATCTCTCCTCCCCTCACATTCCCGACTCTCTTGTCTCTGCAGCTGGATCCACAGACAGTGGAAAGCAAGAACTGGCATACGGATGTGATTGAAATGAATGGGGTAAGGACATCTGAACCACATGCCATCCCTCCTGCCATCCTCCCCTGGGTGCTAGGCTGCCTGCGCCTCCCTCAGACCAGTGTTCTCCTCTCTTTGGCCATATCCTTCCCTATCCCAGTCGCAGGTGCGCACGCACGGAGCCCTGCCAGCTCGGGGTAGCCCTGCCAGCTCGGGGTAGCCCTTGTTTGCAGTCTTGGGGAGAGAGACCATATGTTCGATGATACTCATTCCCTGGGGGATTTGTACCTACTCAACCCCCTGACCAGATCAAAGTGGAATTCTCCATGAAATTTACCAGCCGTGACATGAGCCTGAAGAGGACCCCGTCCAAAAAGCAGACAGGCGTCTTCGGAGTGAAGATCAGCGTGGTGACCAAGTAGGTGCTGTCTTGGAGACCTAAGTGGCTTCAGTCCCTAGATGCCCACTACCTCCCACCTCCCAGCCCCTGCCCCCTGCCCATGTCAGCAGCTTAGTCAGTCAATACCACAGGCAGCCAGTTTAGAGGCCAGGAATGGCTCCTGGGATACTTTAGAAATAAGCAGGCTAACATGGAAATGGTGGACAGTCCCAGGGGGAAGCCAGAGTGTCTGTTTCCTGTAGTAAACAAGAAGTGACAGTGACTATGGCCCCACGTTTGGGCTTGGCAGCAGTAAGCTAGAGTCAGAGGGTCGCTGGCTGGGAAAGGCCCGCAGCCTTTTAGGTCACCTCGCCCCTTTGGGTGCTTTGTTCTCAGGTTCTGACCTATCCTGGCCCTGTGGATTAGCTGCTTAGCATTTTTTGTTTGTTTGTTTGTTGCTTTTCCCTTCCCCTTGAGCATTTTTATTTGTTTCATTGCCAGGGCTTGGACCCAGGGTCTCTGAGTTGTTACAGAAGTGCTCTGCCACTGAGCTACCCCCACTCAAGCATTTCAATCCAACAGGATGTTCTTTTCCCAGTCTTTACACCTTCTCCCACCCATGCTATACCTCAGCAGGCAGGCTCTAAGGAACAGGATAGCCTCTTCCCGGGCCTTCCTAGCCTTGACTCCTGACCCCAAGGGGCTAAAGCTGACCAAGGCTGAGGTATGCTGTAGAGGAGTTAGAGGGCGCAGCCAGTGTGAGAAGCTCCCTCCATCTCCTCTGCACCCCATGTCCTGCAGGCGGGAGCGCTCCAAGGTGCCCTACATCGTCCGGCAATGCATAGAAGAGGTGGAGAAAAGGGGCATCGAGGAGGTTGGCATCTACAGGATATCAGGGGTGGCCACGGACATCCAGGCCCTGAAGGCTGTCTTTGATGCCAGTGAGTAGGGAGACGAAGCGGGTATGGGTGGTACCCGAGCAGCTGGTGGAGGGCGGAGAAGTCTTGGCCAGTGCCTTGTAGTTTGTTGTGACATGAAGGAGGCTGTTTCTGAGTCCCCTGACAAGTTACATGTTCTGGGTCTTGTCACTTAAAGTCTCTCTCACTCAAGTTTCTTAACAATACAATAAGGATGGTGGTCATAGAGGTCAGGTCACTTGTTCTGGGTTTCCCAACTTGTATGTTTTTGTACCTGAACTTAAATTGAGGTCTTTTGACTCCAGAGTATATATTGCTGGCTCAGACTCCTCCCTCCCAGCTGTCTTCAGGCCCTATTACCATGTGGCAGGTCTCTTCTATGGTGGGTCCTCGCCCTCAATTTCCTCTTTTCCATCAGACTGGGTTGGGCTAAGGCACTGATAGTATATCCAGTACTCAGGATGCTTGAACTAGTCAGGCAGCCATGAGTCCAGGTAGGGTAAGGATAGGCTAGGGGCTGAGAGCATGACGATATATGGCTGGCTCCCCAGAACATGTAACTAGGTGTGTGCTATGTGCTGTGGATATCGCTCTGGTACATAACTCAGAGTTATATCCCTCCTCTCTTCTGAGAAGTCACAGCAGATAGACCCTAGCCTGTCCCTTGCTGCCCTTCCCCACAGATATCACTGCACTGACATATCACAGAGCTTGTGGGCACCATCTATGCCCTACCTTCCTAGGGAGAGGCAAAGGAGTACAGTGGGAAGAGGTTTGAGGGACAGATCTGAGGGCTGCCACTGAGATATCTCAGAGGTCAGTGTAGCCTCTGATCTTACCCCCTCCTGTACAGATAACAAGGACATCCTACTGATGCTGAGCGACATGGACATCAACGCCATCGCTGGTACCCTCAAGCTCTACTTTCGGGAGCTGCCTGAGCCTCTCCTTACAGACCGACTTTACCCAGCCTTCATGGAGGGCATTGGTGAGGCTTCTGCTGTCCTGAGGGTTGGTTGGGCTGAGTCTCCCAGACTGGTAAAATGAAAGACCGGGAAGAATGCCTGCAGGCATTCCTGCCAGTGGCTTGTTCAGAGTAGTCTCGTTCTTGTGACCGAAGGACCTGAGGATGAGGTGCAGCCTGCTCAGGCTGGGCCCTTTTTACCTGTTCCTCTGCCCGTGTGTCCCTTTTGTGACTCTCCCTTTCACACTGATCTGCTTCCTGGAAACACAGACATTTATGGAAGAAGGCCCTGAGCTGGCAGGGCCTAGGGCCAGAGAGGAAGCTGGTTTAAGCTGTAGTATACTGGGGACAGCTGTCCTGAGCCACTAAGTAGCTCTCCTTATTGCCCAGGTACTAGCCAGTAGAGCTCCTGTGACCACCTTCAGGGGCCACTTCCAGGCCTGGCACAGTGCTTCCATCTTCTCCTGAGGCAGATAAGACTTCAGACCCTGTGGAGAACGTGCAGCCCAGGGAAGACTGTTCAGTCTAGGCACCAGCTTCAGAGCTGTTTGACAGAAAACATCCCCACCCCTAGTAATAATGTGCAACTAGTGGACTAAACTAGTATAGGGTGTGGCTCGGGTGGACTGGGGTAATGGCCAGTGAGAAGGGAAGGAAGAGGCTGCTCCCTCAGCCTACCTTCTAGCTGTGTTAATGAGTCATGGTGGGCATCCTAGGGGAACCCATGCTGACAAGCCACACACAGGTCAGGCCTTCTCTCTGTGATCCAGGCTTCTGGCCTTCCAGGCAGGCCCTGTCCTAGCCCTTTCTCCTCTTGCAGCCCTGTCAGACCCTGCTGCCAAGGAGAACTGCATGATGCACCTACTCCGCTCCCTGCCCGACCCCAACCTCATCACCTTCCTTTTCCTGCTGGAACACTTGAAAAGGTAAGGAGGAGAGGCAGGGCCCAGCCCAGAGCAGCTGCCTGTCCCACCAGACCCATTGTCTCAGCCCCACCTCCTGGGTACTGGCCTATGTTAGGCCACCCACAGCAGCCTGAGCAGTTGTTTCTCCCTGTCCTGAGCTCACACTTTGTTGTTGGGAAACTGGCTCCTAATTACAGCATAAAATAATTGGCCATGGTACCATAGCACATGCCTGTGGTCAGGATGCTGAAGCAGGGAGATTGCTTGAACAATCAAAAACTAGCTTGGGAAACATAAGGAGACCTTCATAGAATGGTGGGGTGAACCAAAGAACCTCAGATGGGTTTAATCTGGGTCCCAAAAGCAGCCATTTAGTTAGTGTAGCTTTTTGTTTTGTTTACATTTATTTATTGTGTGCACGTGTGTATGTATGTGTGGCTTGCATGTGGACATCTTATAGAAGTCGGCTCTTTCTATTATGTAGCTTCTGAGGGCTGGACTCAGGGTGTCCGAAGTGGCAGCAAGGACCTTTAGCCACTGAGCCATCATGCTAGCCCAGTGTAGCATTTTTTTAAGTGAAATAAAAAGGGCAGCAGAAGGATGTGCTCCAGACAAAAAGATTGCTTTATTCCATTACCTGTGGATGTGTCCCGGGTTGTTACATTACCTGATGTGTTCATTATGAGTCAGTTAATAATTTGAAGCCTACTAAGTGTTGGTCCCAAACAGGGACTTGCTTGGCTTAGCAGTAAAATTGTACTTAATACCTACATCTTCCAAGTCCTAAACTAAGACCCTTCTCACTTTCCCTTGCCCTTCCTATGGTCAGGGCAAACCAGCGCTGGTAAGCTGACATCACTGTTTAGGACTGAACTTAGTACCAGCCTGCCCTCATCACTCACTTCTTAGCCCAGGACAAATTACAGACACCAGTTGGAAGGAGGTCACTTGGTGTTCCTTGAATCCACTTGCTACCTTGGATCAGTGCCTCTGAGCTCATCCCCTCATCTGGGCGCTGGCTGTGGTTCAGACAGGCCAGGCTCTGGAGGGCCAGTGGGGACCTAGTCACGGCTGGCACTCGTGCCTTGTTTTTCCCAACATGAGGCAATGTCCCTCCCTCTGGTTTGGCTAGCACCAAAGTCCCAACCAGTTCCCAACCTAGTTTGGTGAACATTGTGAGAGGACATGCTGAGGAGGAAAGGGAAGGGAAAATTCATTAGGTTTCCATCCTGGGCACTTGGCCCACATCTGGGTTCTCGTGTGTGTGTGTGTGTGTGTGTGTGTGTGTGTGTGTGTGTGTGTGTGTACATCTGGGTTCTCGTGTGTATGTGTGTGTACGCACACGAGCCCTCGAATTGTAGGGGCTAGCCAGCTGCACAGCTGTCTGCTGGCACTATGTTTGCCTGTTTCCAAAGCAGTCAGCAGGCACATTTGTGACTCCTACCCAGAGGGTGGGAGTCATATTGGAAAATAGGATGAGAGGCCCTACCCAGGAAATTGTGTGTATAGAGGCTCCAGAAACATTTCCTAGTATGGAGTCGGGGAGGTCCAGAATTTCTTGGTGTGTTTGGTGATACTGAGCCTTCCTTAACAGTAGCCACAGACAGCAGTTTCCACTGTCACTCAGGACATACCAACATAATACAAGGGGAGATCTGGAAAGAGTCAGAGCAGGCCCATGAGCAGGTCCTTCAGAGACAATGGGGAATTCAGCCTCCAGACTTGCCCGTGGTCTAGGCTGCTCCTGCTACAACACAGCCTGCACAACTGTAGGCTCAGCTAGCAGCTGCCTCTGAGCAGCAGGTCCTTCCTGCTCTGCCCTCTCCACTGCCGATTTCCCATAACTGTACTACTGTTGGGCTCTGGAGAAAAAGCAAAAAAAGAGTGGCTCCTGGGGAAACTGCTCATCGTTCAGAAACCAGCTCTGGTACCTATTAGCTGTGTGACTGTGAGGATGTCACTAGACCTCTTACTTGGTTTCCTCACCTCTACAGAAGGGATGATAATGATACCTCAGAATGACTGACAACATACAGTATTACAGGGAGAGCTCTTAGAGCTGTAGTAGTCTCCATCTTATTGTAGGTTTTAATCTAAGCCAAGAGGGATGCCATTGGTAGTTGTTAGTCCTTAGGCTTGGAAGTTTTCCATCAGCTTGGCACGTAGCTTAGGAACTAGGAGTGTGTTACAGCAGTTTACTGGGACGCAGCTGCGACTTCAGTCCCTTAGCCTAATGTCTGTCCCCCTATTGGAAGGGAGGCTAGGTGTCTGCTTTGATGTCCCTGAGGGAGCTCCTGCCCTCCTGGGGCTGCTGAGGACTCTGCTCCCCTTCCTTTCTTTCAGGGTTGCTGACAAGGAGCCCATCAACAAGATGTCGCTTCACAACCTTGCCACGGTGTTTGGCCCCACGTTACTGAGACCCTCAGAAGTGGAGAGCAAAGCACATCTCACATCAGCTGCAGACATCTGGTCCCATGATGTCATGGCCCAGGTACTGCGGGCACTCTGTAGGCCTTTGGACAGTTCGGAGGCCCCACCTCCCCTCCTAGGCAGCTCATTTGGTGGTATATAGGATTCCCGAGCCCTTGGCTGCCGCACCCTTCCTGCTCAAGGCAGGGTTGGAGAATGTCTGCCCCGGGTGCTAGCGGCTTTCCCGAGTGCTTCAGTCTCAGGGACAGAAAACTGGGGGCTGGATATTGACCTCGTGTGTGAAAGCCCCGGGGTTGCTTTCAGGGTCCAGAGTCTCACACTCATCTCAGGCCCGTGCTGAAAGCTTTTGACTTAGACAAGTGGCTTCCTGACCCTTGACCCTGCAGCACCCTCTAGTGCTGTAAATGAGCAAAGGGATCTGGGCTTCATGGAAAGGGGAAGAAGCCAGAGTCTGGGGAGTGACACGGGTCTCCCTCTCTCTTCACAGGTCCAGGTCCTCCTCTACTACCTGCAGCACCCCCCCATTTCCTTCGCAGAACTGAAGCGGAACACACTGTACTTCTCCACAGACGTGTAGCCTGGGGTGGGCAGCTGTGGGGGTGGCCAGAGCCAGCCCTCCAGCCGGGGCCCAACATAGACTTGAAAGACTGCAACAGAAACTCCCCAGCCTAGCACTCCAGAGTCCAAGGGAAGCCACCTTCCAAGAACTGGAACATGTGCATCTTTTGTGCCACCTTGTACAAAGCCAGCTGACCAGCCCCCACCTCCTCACCACACCCCAGCTCCTATCTTCCATACCTGAGTGTGTCTGATGCTCCGTGCTGTCCAGGAATTGTTTTATGTATATTTGTCATTGCAGAAAAGGTAGTGGCCGAGCTGGTGTGGGCACAGACAGCTTGCTTTGTTCTTTCATTTCTCCCAACACTCACTTTCTGCCTGAGTCCAGTCCAAGGACTTTTACTTTGCACTGTGTAACTGCTGCCAGCTTTTCCTCTCCTGGCCCTACTCCCAGATTGCAGCCTCCCTGCAGTGTCTGCCCTCTCCACCTCCCAGCCTGCTGCATGCATGTGCAGCATGGGCTTTTGCTCCATCACTGCAAAGTTCTGCAGGGGCCCTGGGCAGTGCTGGCCTGTGTGATGTGCTGCCCTTGGCCTCCTTGCTCTCCACATGTGGAAGCACATCTGCTTTCCTTGCTGTCTGTGCAAATGTTGAACAAGGAGACAGACACACACTAATCCTCAGCACAGAGCTTGGAGAGCTCATTTCTGGAATGTTCTATTTGAGAATTGCCATTTCTGGGGTTTGTCTGTTCTATCTCCTGCCTACCAGTACGGCATCTTCAACTGTTTTCTTCTATTGCTGAATTTTCTGTTCCTTTCCCCTGGTGTTCTGTTTTCTTTGAGTGTAATGACCCACAAGTGTCCTGCCATTGAGAGAAGTCAGGATGGCATCTGAAGGGTTTGGTGGGCACCAGGCTGTGAAGAAACAAGACGAGTGGAGGAGCCAGCAGTGGCAAGTCAAGGGAAGCCAGTCTTCACTGTAAGGACCTGCAGAGGCCTCCTAGTATTCAGTCTCCTGGAGGGCAGCTTCTGTGGCTGAATAAGGTGTCCAGGTGAAAACAGGCTCTGTCCTGGAACCTGGAACCACACATACCTCGTGGTACTTTTGCCTTAGATTTTACACTCTCAACAGCCAAGCACTGCCACGGGGCAGCCACATCGCCATGTATGCTCCAGAGCCTAGGAACAGCAGATAGAACCCAGTTGGAATGCTTCTACCCTGGCTTCTAAATTCAGGCCTGTGGGCAATCCCAAGTATACAAGGAATTGTGGGGTAGGCTGCCTCTCTTGCGGATGAATTCTGCTGGGGCTACACAGCAGGTGCCATTCCCAGCTCTGTGACCTGTGGCTTGGTACTAAAAAGGAGTTTTACTCCCAAAGCACTGTTTCCAGTCTGAGTAGGCGCTACCAGCCTGTGGCAATTAGCAGGGAAAGAAAGGTGCTCCGGTCATAGAGGCTTGAACTAACTACCAGACAGCTTCCTGTATCTTCTGTATGGTGGCAGAATTCATTCTTGGCCCTCAGGATTGGGGAGACCAGCTCTCATTGTGTGTGCTCAGGGCTAAGTCTAAACAAGGGTTTGCTGGCCCCCAAGCTGTTGTTTGCTAGGTGAGGTTAAGTTGGGCGCTTCTGGTCCTGTTCATACCTATTGCCTTTGACAGAACGGTACAGTTTGCTTATGCGGGAGGATGGAATGCCAGCTTCCCAGCTGCCTACTAGCAGTTTAACAAGGAGCCTTGCTGTCTCAAACAGGTGAAAGAAAACGCCATACGTGTAAAGATTACATCTGCCACTGTCTTGGCGCTCAGGTGCTGGCATGTGGCGTTCTTGCTTCCAAAGGATTGACAGTAACAAATTGTCAAAGCTTGGCTGGAACTGGCTGCAGCTCAGCACAGTGCCTCCTGCCTCTTTAGAACAGAGGCATAGGTTGCTCGGCATCAGCTGCTGCAGCCCCAGCTTGCTTAGGCAGTGTAACAGCAGGGGAGCCGGAGGAGCTGACAACTAGTGAAAGTTCCTGTTATTTATAAATTCCACCCAAAGTCTGGACATAGGTTCACACCTGAACTGAGGTGCACCAAGGAAGTATCTGGTGGTTCTTCTGAGACAGGGGCCGTGCAGCCCAGAACCCCCTCACTGCCAGCAGGGCACCAGGATACAGGGTCCAGGAATCCAGGTATCCCTGTACTTGCTTGGGCAACAACTGAGGGCTGCCAGCTTTTGCTGATGAGGTAGGATGGAACTCCCAATAAGTTGGTATGGATATATTTTTTTGTCTTTGTTCTGTTTAAACTTATGTAGATTATTATAAATTGATGTAAACCATGTGAGAGGGAAATGTTAATAAAAAAATTGCAAAGCCTCAACATTTGCACAAAACTCAGCCCTGTGGTGTGGTTGTTTGTGTTCTCAGTAGTCCAGGAAAGACCACCAATCTAAATATTTAAGTCCTTCCAGCTGCACCCAGATGTGTTTCCAGGAACCTGTTTATCTGTCTAACCTTGCACCTCCTTTCTTTGTGGCAGTTGAGGGAGAAGGCTGCCTTCTCTCTCGGTATGCATTTCTAAGTCATTGCAGTCGTTCACTTCATGAGATACTCACTATGGGCCTGGTCACCAGTGTGCCTGGAAAAGATGACAGAGGTAGCCCACTGGCCTTTACTTACGTTTCCCTCAAAATTAGCATGGCTCTCTTACGGCAGCCTTCAGGTGAAGTTGCCTGTCAGAGACCTGCACTCTCCCTACCAAGAGCCCACACTCCTCTAGGAGACCCAATAGGGTTTGTGTGGGACTACACCAGCTGAAGCCATTGGACACTGTTTATTCTAGAGATCAGGAACAGATGTGTCTGCAAATTGCTGTTTGGTTTATGAGCTCATACTGACCCCCAGCCATCTAAAACAGGAAGCTATTCATCTCCTCTTGATTGAAAGGTCCACGTGGACAAGGCTTGGCTTGTTCAACTGATGGCTACTGACAGCTGATGTTCCTCTTTGCCAAGGTAGTTATGATGCTTGCACTGGGGCTCATGTGAAAGAGCAGCTGGTAGAAGACCTCAGGCACCTGAGCACTTTGACGGGTCCCAGGTAGAGTCCATCCTTCAGCACAGTGTTCCTAGGTGAAGGATTTACAGACAGTACAGGATGCACTCCTAAGCTTGTTTCCAGAGCTCTGGGGTAGGCTCCAGTGAAGCCTTGTGCTTATGAAATAAGGCCAGGCATCATACAGAATTAATTCACTGCAGATTAGAAGCTGGGAGACTGACTAATTGAGTATTTGCCTAAGCATGCATAGAGCCTTGGATTCTTCCCTCGGCAAACGAATGAAAAGGATTCAGCAAAGAGCACGAGCCCTGTGCACTAACTCACACCCGTTCTAAGGAGACAGCAAAAGGTGTTACTGTGGATCTGATATCATTATTCACATACAAATACACACCCAGATGACTAATGTTGAAGTTTAGTCTTTGAATTCTGCTTAAGGTTGAGTGAAGATGAGGAAGCAAGCAAAGCAAAGGTGGAAGGGTTACTATATAACAGGGGTAAAGACTGAATGCTGGCTGAAGGCAGCCAGTTACAGGCCTTGGCGGAGCCTCCTACACCACTGACATGAGGTAAGGACTGAAGCCCATTAGTTCCACCTTCACCCACACACTACAGTAAACAGTTCAGTGGCACAGCCCAAACATAAAAGGCTCGTTTTCTGCTGTGGTATAATGAGGCTGAACTGTTGAACAACAACAACAACAACAACAAAAATCAAACCACCAAAAGCCAAAGAAAAGCTTAATGGAGAACAGGGTGGTGATAAACAGGCCTTTGCCATCTGATCTGGGCCAGTAGCTACAGTATGACTCAGCTGGCAGGATGACCACAGACCTTTCAGACCTGGGCTGGGGCCGGAGACCAAGGGTTCATTCAGTAAGCTGTAGGCATGGCCATCAGCTAACCCAATGCCTTTGAGGAGGTGAAGAGTTACCGGCAGCGTGTGGTGATACATCCAGGAACATTGGCTAGACTTTCTATGGAGAGGCCTAGCTGGTGGAATGACTGTGGTAACAAAGATACAGCTTCCAGAGTTCCCTAGAGGTTTCCTAATCTTTCCATTGGACGTGTCACTCTTTGGGCCAGCTGGCATCTTTTGTCAGAGGTGTGAAATCTGAAAAACTAGCTTCTTATAACAGTACATATGCTTTAAAAAAAATAATTTGGGGGCTGGTGAGATGGCTCAGCGGGGAAAGAGCACTGACTGCTCTTCTGAAGGTCGTGAGTTCAAATCCCAGCAACCATATGGTGGCTCACAACCACCCATAATGAAATCTGACACCCTCTTCTGTGTACTCATTTATAATAATAAATAAATATTTTTTTAAAAATTGGGTATTTTTGCCTGCATTATATATGTCTATGTACTACTCAGGTGCCTGGTGCCTTCAAAGGCCAGAAGAGGACCTTAGATCTCTGGAACTAGAGTTACAGATGGTTGTAAACCACAATGTAGGTGCTGGGAACCAAACCTGGGACCTCTGGTATAGCAGCCAGTGCTATTAACTGTTGAGCCATCTCACCAGCTCCCATATACATATTTTTAACAAGGACAGCAAAAATACTAACTAAAATTACATGATTGCCTCGATGGCGTAAGTTTACTTTGCCCTGCCCTGGGACTCACAATAGATACTTGCACACAGTTTGAAGGAAGAAGAGCTTCCTGGCCGTGGGCAAGCACTGCCACCTCCCTATTCAAAGCTGGAGAGCTGAGCAAGGTCAGAACTGAGCCTGGTTCGAGCTTAATGCGTATCAGTTCACACACTGCCTCCTGATCTGTTTACCGCATACCATCTCCCCTGAAAAGCCTGGTTGGGATTCAGAAGGAGAAAGTATGGTTGCTCCAATGGCTGGAGAGAAAGAACAGCGAGGTGGGTCCTTCACACGACCAACTGTAGAAGGAAATAATTGGTTCACTCCGGAAGCAATGCCAAGTGTGTAGAAACTGCTCCAAGGAACAGCTCTGAAGGTGGCTGGCGTCCTCCTTCCTTTCAGGCTATTTCTTTCACCGTAGGTAATAATCGATTGCTGCAGAGAAAGCAGCAAAACCTCCACAACCTATGGCCCCGGCCTTTACTCCAGCTGCAAAAGAAAACACAGAGTTACCACTGTAAGGGTGCTGGGTTGGGACTGTACTTGTAAGTTTGTATCACAGATGCAAAGAAGCCAATTGAACCATATTAAATAGTCCAAATTATAATGCCTCGTTAAGATTTCAATGAAGTGATTCTGGAGAGATGGCTCAAGCAGGTAAGAGTGCTGGCTACTCTTCCCAAGGACATGGGTTCAATACTCAGCACCTACATGGCAGTTCACAATTGTCCGTAGGTCCAGTTCCAGGATATCTGGCACCCTCACATAGACATACATGCAGACAAAACACTAATGCGCACTAAATAAAATTAAATCATAAAAAAAAAAGATCTCAATGAAGCAACATATCCCACCCAATCCAGTGTGCTTCATCTAACTATACATTTGTTTAGCTTTTCTCATTCCAAACAGTTAATTTCCAGTCATATGGAACTAGCCCTTTAGTCAGAAAGTGGTAAGGGAAGAAGTCCTTGGAATCAAATGAAAGCATATGGCCTTATACCCTGATCTGTTTATGGAATAAATTCCTGGGAAGGTGATCAAAGCAATCCTGGGGGGTGGGGGTGGGAGCGCTGAGCTCATAGCCCTGAGGAAGCTACACTATGGAAGACCAAAACAGAAGCCTCTCTGCCAACCAAACATGGCTGTGAGGAGCCAGTGCAGCTTTAATGACAGCAAATCACTGACTCTCAGAAGATGAGAGGCTTTGCTCTGGGTAAGTCAAGCTGTGAGTGATGGAGAGTGGCCCAACAATACATACTGCTTCTAGGAGCATCCAAGTGTTGGGGCCAGTGCTACACCCTTGAGCAGGGACAGGGTGGGGATGGCTTGTATCTAGCTGATACCCTAGCACTTCTAGGATGACTGCACTGAGCTTTCTTCTGTCCTGACCTCCTTTCTTATTTATATTGTTTTTTGTTTTTCTTTTGTTATTTGAGATAGGGTTTCTCTGTGTAGCCCTGGCTGTCCTAGAACTCACTCTGTAGACCAGGCTGGCCTCAAAACTCACAGACATCTGCTTGACTCTGCCTTCCGAGTGTGGGAGCAAAGGCGTGCACCACCACTGCGCATTTTTTTATGTGTATGTGTGTGTACATGGGTGCCTGAGGAGGTCAGAAAAGGGTTTTAGGTCCTCTGAAGCTGCAGTTACAGGTAGCTGTGAGGGGTTCTGGGAACTAACTCTGTAAGAATAGTACATGCTCTTAACCTCTGGGCTGAACCACCTCTCCAACCTGCTGCATTGATTTTTTTGAGACAAGGTCTCTTGACTTCTCCAGAGCACTAGGCTTACATGTAGGCCAACAATTGCAGTGTGCTGTCAGGTTTCAATTAATAGAAATCTAAGAGTCCCCAATGACAGAAAGACACAGCTATTAAGAATCATATACAAAATTAAAACCAGGCTGAGGCTGTAGCTGTAGCTCAGTATTAGAACTCATGCTTGCCGGGCGCTGGTGGCGCACGCCTTTAATCCCAGCATTTGGGAGGCAGAGGCAGGTGGATTTCTGAGTTCGAGGCTAGCCTGGTCTACAGAGTGAGTTCGAGGACAGCTAGGGCTACACAGAGAAACCCTGTCTCGAAAAAAAAAAAAAAAAAAAAAAAAAAAAAAAAAAAAAACAAAAAAAAAGAACTCATGCTTAGTGTTTACAAGGACCTGGGTCTGGTCCTCAGAACTGTAAAACAAACAACACCCCCGACAACTCTATAAAATTAAGAAACAAAGCTGTTCAGACACTCCAAACGCTACGTAACAAATGCCAGCAGAGTCTGAAAGTGTGGGAAGATCTGGCTCTCCGGTTAAGTACTGGTAATTTCCCACCCCAGGGGGCTTCTGACACAGCAGGAGACACTTTTAGTTGTCTGATCTGAAGCTGCCATGAGCATCTGGCCAAGTGCACTTGACTCCATTCCACACACTGACATATATACAGGCAAAGCACCCATATAAAATAAAGTTTTCTTAAAAAAAAAAAAAAAAAGATTTTATGTGGTCCAAAATCTCTAGAGGCCAAGCAAGGATGAGGGAGCCTAGCATGGATGGAGATACTAGCAAGTTTCCAGAACGGAGTTTGCACAGAAGCAGCCGGGATTTATTTGTCAGAGGGAAGAATATCAAGCATCCTTAGAACACTCATGTTGGGAAATGTCAACATCACCACGTTGTCCCAGACCACAAAAGAAAACCACTCGAGAGCTGTTTACTAACCTCTGAAGCCAATGGCTCCGCCAGTGATGCAGCCGCTGATGACACTGTTCTTCCAGTCCGACTTTCCCCGGTACTGTGGGTGGAGAAATGCTGCTTAGAGCCAGGGAACCGAGCCAGGCAAGACTGAGGAAGAAAACATAGCCTCCCCGCTGCCCACTTTAGTCCTACTCAAACCTTGATTTCAAAGGGGCCATTCCTAAAATGTGTATGTGCTTATACATGGTCCCTGCAGGGGGCACCAGAGAGCTGAAGCCAAGTCTAGCATTTGGGAAGTAAAATTTTATACGTTCTCCAGTATAATCTTAAATCATTAATTACAGTTACCTGGATTGGGGATGTGGTCCAGTGGTCGAGCACTTGCCTACTATGCATAAAGCCCCAAGTTCAATCTCCAGTACCAAATAAATAAGAAACAAAACAAAAAACACTTGCCTACAGAAGATATTTTACAAAGTGCAAAACCTGAATTATAAACATGTAAAAAGTTCACATTAGGGACTATTTTTTGGATGAACAATACCAAAATTAGACATTTTTAAATGTCTATGTTGAGGGAGAGTCTTCCTATCTAGCCCACCCTGGCCCAGATCCCATGATCCTCTGCCTCAGTTCCTGAGTGCTGAAGCTGCAAACAGACATCGAAGGCTTGACATTTCTGATCTGCATTTTGAAGGAACACTGAGAACACTGACTGCTCTTTTAAAAGTTGTGCCATGGCTGGGCGTGGTGGCACATGCCTTTAATCCCTGTACTCAGGAGACAGAGACAGGTGGATCTCTCTGAGTTCTAGGCCTACCTGGTATATATAGTGAGTTCCAGGCCATCCAGGGTTACGCTGTGAGACCCTGTCTCAAAAAGAGAGTGTGTGTGGTTGGAGAGATGGCTTGGTAGTTAAGAGCACTGGCTTCTCTTCCAGAAAGACCCTGGCTCAATTCTCTAGACTTACACGGCAGCTAACAACTGCCTGTGCTCCAGTCCTAAAAGACTAGATACCCTCCTCTGGCCTTCTCACGCCTCAGGCGTACAAGTGGTGCACATACATGCATGCAGGCAAAACATTCGTACACACAAAAAATGGTTTTTTTTTGTTTTGTTTTGTTTTTCGAGACAGGATTTCTCCGTGTAGCCCTGGCTGTCCTCGAACTCACTCTGTAACTCACTCTGTAGACCAGGCTGGCCTCGAACTCAGAAATCCGCCTGCCTCTGCCTCCCAAGTGCTGGGATTAAAGGCGTGCGCCACCACCGCCCGGCTCAAAAAATGTTTTTAACCTGATTTTTTAAAAAAGATAATTAAAAAGTGTACAACAGCAACGGAAAGATGCACTTACAGACTCTACCAGACACTCAGTACATGAAAACATGGCGCCCACAATGGCAAAGTTTTTGGCATAGGACATTCCTCTCTGTCCCATGTCTTTCAGGACTTCTTTTGCAGTTGGTGTCCGGTAAGGGTCCTTGGGGTCAAAGCCTACGTTGGTGTCGATGCCAGCGGTAAAGATGCCAAATGCACCTCCCAAGACAAAGCCTAGAGGCAAGCAGAGACACGCATTCTTTTGCACAGTCCCTGGGTTACCATTTCGGGATGGTAGCTGAAGATGGTCTCCATCCCAATCCTGCTTCCCCCACAGTCCACGGTCGGAGTCTCTCCCCAACTCCTCTAGGACTTCTTCCTCCTTTCAGCTTTCAGTTACCAACGCTGTATAGCATCCCTTGACCATGAAAACAGTCATAGTCACTCAGTCAGTATCATGCCCCAGATATTCTGGAATACTCCCTTATTTTTCACAATAACTTGTGAGGTAGATGTTATTATCTCCCCTTTCTGGCTTTTTTGTTTGTTACAGGGCCTCACCATGTAATGCTGGCTGGCCTGGAATTCTGCTATTGTAGAACTGGTAACTCAAGAGATGCATCTGCCTCTGCCTTCCAAGTGCCTGAATTAAAGGTGTGTGCAACTGCCATCCAGCTGGCTTCTCTAAACCAAACCTTGGAGAGGTTAAGTAACTGCCTCCAAAGTCATGTGACTATGAAATGTGGGATCTTCTGTTACTGTCAACAAATGACTTGCCTGAGCCTTGGATAATTCTTTGTGTGTATGCAGGTGTAGGCCACGTCAGTCCTGGGGTGTCATTCCTCAGGAACTATCCACCAATTTCTTTTTGTTGTTGTTTGTTTTTGTTTTTTTTTCAAGACAGGTTCTCTGTGTGTGTAACAGCCCTGGCTGTCCTGGAACTCAATATGCAGACCAGGCAGGCCTCAAACTCAGAGATTCATTCACCTGCCTCTTCCACTCCAGTGCTGGGCTTAGAGACCTTGGTCACCTTACCAAGCCATACCTGGCTTTTTTACATAGATGCTGGGAACTGAACTCAGCCCTTCATGTTTGCATGACAAGCAGTTTACCAACTGAGCTTTCTCCCCCGCCATTTCTGTATGATGTCTTCCCAAGATGATCACCTCCAGATCAATGGAAGCTCAATGAAGCTAGATACCTCCTCTCCTAGAATTTCTTGCTTCCCAATCACTATAGCTCCTAAACTCTCTCTTCTTTCTACAACATTTAAAAAAAAAAATTGTTTGGTTTGGTTGTCTAGGGTTTTTTTGCTTGCTTATTTGTTTTGATTTTTGAGTTAGTGTCTCTATTGGGTAGCTCCGGCTATCCTGGAATTCACTATATAAACAAGGCTGATCTGGAACTCTGAGATCTGACTGCCTCTTCCTCCCTGCTTTTTAAGATTTGAATTCATGCTATTAGAATTTTTTTAAAGATTTATTTATTATATGTAAGTACACTGTAGCTGTCTTCAAACACTTTTTCTTCTCTCTCCAGCCCCACTCACTCCAGCCCTGCAAAGATTTATTTATTTATTATATGTAGGTACACTGTAGCTGTCTTCAGACACCCCAGAAGAGGGCATCAGATCTCATTACTGCTGGTTGTGAGCCACCATGCAGTTGCTGGGAACTGAACCCAGGAGCTCTGGAAGAGCAGTCAGTGCTCTTAACCGCTGAGCCATCTCCCCAGTCCCCGCTATTAGAATTTTTAAAATGGTTTTCACTCTTAATGATATTTAAAACTCATATACAAATATACCTAATCTTTTCACCTTGCACATTATAAGTATGCTGTACATTCTCAAATCCTCAAAAGGTTAATTTGTGTGTGTGTGTTGGTGGGGGTTGTTAATGTCCATCCCTGAACCACCCCGACTGTCTAATCACACCGGCATTCATTGTTTTCTGTTTTATTTTGAGACAGGGTGTCTCTATGTAGCTCTGTGTCTCTGTGTCTCTGTCTCCCTGCGCCTCCTCCCCCCTTACACCCCCCCACCCCGTGCTGGGTTAAAGGCCTGGGCCACCACCACCCAGCAATAATCTCCAAGCTCCAAACCTCTGCCTTGAGAACCTTTGCATTTGCAACTCCCTATGTGTCTACAGCATTCTTCTCTCTGGATCCTAATAGTAGACCTTCAGGGCTCCTGTCGCTTTCATTCATATTCCCACTGCCTGGCACATGACGATTACATAGTAACAACTTATTGAATGAGTGAATGAAGGAAGGAAGGAATGAAAGAACAAACGAAAGAAAGAAAGAAAGCAACTACTTAAGATCCTGCATAACCTGACTGAATGTTAAACCCCAGGGTCAAGAGAGGGATCTCCGGGTTCAAGGAGCCAGTCCGGGTGCAATCAAGGTCGACACCCACAGGTTCCTTGCCTCCCAGGCGCGTTGTCTTAGCAAGGAACCCTAAGGCTCTCCAAGCCCTCAGCCTCCCAAGGGCCCCAGGAGCCTCGTCTCACCTCCTACGCAGGCCAGCACAGCCTTGAACGCGCAACTTTCCATTGCCCTCTCGATCATCTTCTGCTCCTCGCTCTTGGCAGGACTCGGGATCCCGCCCAGGATGCCAGGCTCCAGAAGTCGGGGCTGACGTTTGTCGCCCACCAGGTACTGAAGAAGAAGGCTGTACTGCAACGGAGCTTCGGCGGAACCCGCCGCCTCAGCTGAAGCCCCGGCTTTGGGGGCGGTAGCCGCCATGATCGTAGGAGCTCTAGTACCTTTCACGTCGTATTTCCCACCGCCGATTCCACACGCTTATCTAGGAGTCCAGCCAGAGTGACGACAGCCGCAGATTCGTCACACTGAGGAAGCTGTGCAAGAGTCTACTTGTGCATCAGCGTCGAGGGAGCTATCGTGTTTCCTCAACGCCTCTTTAAACAGTGAGCCAAGTTTATAAGGCATTGTTTAAAAGCACTGACAAGAGTCAGTATCTCAAAAACACCTCTCAACTAGGGGCTCCGTTGCGGTGCGTGCCGGGATTTGTAGTTCTAACTCGAACGTCTGCTTACATTTCCCAGAAAGCCGTGCGCACTCGCAGGCCATGCTACTTCTTTTGAAAACTCTGGAGAAGCAGCCGAAGAGCGGTTGGGCTTCGGCTAGGCTGCAGTTCGTTGAACTTGCAGCAGGGGACGCGCGTGTCCGCTTTGTTTCCAGGCCATGCAGCAGTGATCCAGCTACTTCAGTCACTAGAATCACAGGTATTCTGAGATCGAATGTATGTTCCTTGTAAGTGTTGAAACATGGCATAAATGTGCTCTCAATGTATTTTATTACATAGTTATTAAGCCTTTAAGGAATAAAGAAGGAGGCCAACAAATGAACTGAGTGGTGGTCTAGCAAGCTTCAGCACTTGGGAGGCAGAGGCAGGCAGATCTCTGAGTTTGAGGCCAGCCTGGTCTATAGAGTGAGTTC
>NW_022196911.1:72051526-72063998 GCF_008632895.1 Mastomys coucha | reverse complement strand
AAAGAAAAGAAAAGAAAAGAAAAAAAAAAGAAAAAGAAAAAGAAAAAAGAAATAAAGACAAGAATATATAGAGAGAGAATCTGTGGATACTGTGGTGGGCGGAGAGCAAGCTGAGTACAGAGTATTGCATAGGGTACTAGTTGCATGCAACTATGGTTAACGGTGGAAAATGTCAAAGCCCTGTGGCTGGCAGAAGATATTTGCCAACAGCTACTGCTTAGATGATAGAATTGTTGTACGCGGTGGGACCTGGACAAGTGACTTTATTTTTAGATTTTCTTTATTTTAAATTAATTCAAACGAGTCTTTACCTGAATGTATGTCTGTGTACCAAGTGCATGTAGTACCTGGGAGGCCAGAAGATGGCATTAGAGCTCCTGGGACTGGAATTAACAGATTGTTGTGAGCCACCATGTGGGTGCTGAGAATTAAACCCAGGAACTCTGGCAAACAGCCAGTCCTCTCAACTGCTGGTCCGTTTCTCCAGATCCTGGACAGATGACTTTGCAGTTAAGGGGCTTTGATTAATGCCCAACAGCAGAGAATAACTAGGAGCTATAGGTGAAGTTAGAGCTTCTTACACACACACACACACACACACACACACACACACACACACACACACCCATACCTGCATTTCCTGTTTTCTGCCTGCGTGAATCACTCTCTTCTTGCTTACACACA
The DNA here is from genome assembly GCF_008632895.1 of Mastomys coucha. Taxonomy (NCBI): domain Eukaryota; kingdom Metazoa; phylum Chordata; class Mammalia; order Rodentia; family Muridae; genus Mastomys; species Mastomys coucha. The sequence goes on along the minus strand of NW_022196911.1, from coordinate 72,063,314 downwards.
CACCTGTCTTTTGAACCCCTCCCTTTGCTTTAATGCTCACTGCCATGGAAGTTGTGTTACTATTATAGTATTCATCTCCCCAATCTGTAAGCACATAAACCATCTGGTTTTTCATCCATTCATCTATTGATGGTTTTTAGTGGAAGTTGATGTAGTTAGGTCATGACAGATAATATTACCTCAGTTATCTCTCATACTCAAGACGGTAAGTCTTTTCTTACCATCTTGACGGTATGTCCCCTATCATTTCTCAGTCATTAGACTGCTAAAGAATCTCTTGCCTTCTGCCCAACTCTTCAAATCATCCACAGAAACATCTTTGAGCACCAAAGTGAAATTCATCTTCTGCTTCAGATCCTTTGCTGCACCAGGACACAAACTCTTAACTCTGTGAATTCCCAGGAAGACACACGCATCCTTCACTCCAAGCTCAGCTCTTCCTGGGCTATTCCCATCCTCACGATTTGCTTTCCATATTCTTATTTAGACTCAGAAGTGATGTGTCAGAATCATTCTTGCTTTGGGAGAGGAGTGTCAAGTCTCTGACTTTAAGACCAGCCTGGCTACAGTGTGTGTGTGTGTGTGTGTGTGTGTGTGTGTGTGTGTGTGTGTGTGTGTGTGTAGTGCATGTGTGAAAGTGTCCATAGAAGCCATAAGAGTGGTCCACTGGAACTGGAGTTACCAGTGGTTGTGAGTCACCTGATGGGAAGTACTGGGAACTTCCTCTAGAAGAGCAAGCAGTGCGTTTAACCACTGAGCCCCCTCAATCATTCTCAGAGGTTTGTTTGGTTTTGTTTGTTTGTTTTTGAAACAGAGTCTCGCTGTGTAGCTCTAGCTGGCTTGGAACTCCTATCTAGACCATACTGGCCCCCCTACTTGGAGAGATCTGCCTGCCTCCAGAGTGCTGGGATCAAAGGCTTGGGCCACTGTGCCAGGCAACTCTGAATCATTAACACTTTGTGTTCTTTAGTGTGAGAGAGCTAAGTTTGAACTTTTTGAAACTCATTTCTTTCTTCATGCCATCTTTGTTCATGTCTGAAGCAGGGTTTCTCTATGTAGCCCTGGCTGTCCTGGAATTCACTCTGTAGACCAGGCTGGCCTCAAACTTGGAGATCTGCCTGGCTCTGCCTCTCAAGTGCTGGGATTAAAGGTATTCACCACCACCCTGCTTCTAGATGACATTCTTGTAACTCAGACAACGGCCAAATGTTAGAAAATGCTGTTCCTATTACATCTTCTTTTTTGACTCTGTGATTTCCTCATTGAGAGGAAAGATTTCCTGAGCTGCTCAGTGGCAGATCTTTAGATTGTAGCCTTTTTCTGGTGGGTGGTCTAGTATTCCTGGATCACATTTCCTATGTGACAGAATTGCTGGGGAGGTTGTTTTTTTTTTTTTTTTTTTTTTTTTTTTTTTTAATTTCTATTTGGGTGTGTGTCTGCACACACATGCCTGTGCAAGTATGGATGCCTGTGAAGGCCAGAAGAGAGCACTGGAAGTGGTACACACCCTTAATCCCAGCCCTTGGGAGGCAGAGGCTAGCAGATAGATCTCTCTTAGTCAGAAGTTAGCCTGGTTTACTTATCAACTTCCAGACTAGCAAAGGCTGCATAGGAAGACCTTGTCTCACAAACAAACAAAACAAATACATAAAGTTATTTTTTTGTTTTAGATTCACTTCCATTCCATAACAGGATGTTGGTGGTCCAAATTAAAATACTTTAAGACCTACTTATTTTACTTTATACCTATGAGCATTTTGCCCACATGCATGTCTGTGGACCATGTGCATGCCTGGTGTCTGAGGAGGGCAGAAGAAGGTGTTGTTCACATCAGGTAGAATCAAGAGTTTGTTGCCATCTTTATTTGAAGATTAAGTCTGGTTTAAGAAAGACACGTGGGTGCCTCGATGACAAAGGACAGACTCGTAATGGCTAACTTTATGAGTCATTTGAGTAGTTCATGGAGTTCTCCACTCATTGGTTCACCTTGATTCTGGGTACTGCTGTAAAGGGTCTCCTGGATTAGACTAATATATGAATTGGATAGTTGCACTGATTAAAGTCCATAGCCTCCCTGCTGTGGGTGGATCTGACTCATTCTGTGGAAACCTGAATGGGACAAAAAGGCTGAGAAAGGGAAGTTACTCTTTGATATTTTGGACCTGGGTGTGTCTACTCGAAGTCTGAGGCATTCACACCATTGACTAGATTGGTCTCCGTCAGGCTGGCCTCAGATCTTCTATAGACTTCTCGGCTTTTGTGATGAGTTAGTTCCTTATAGTAAGTCAATCTCCCTCCCTGTCTCTAGTTCAGACTTATAAAAGTCAGTTTTTTCCAATAACCAAACTCTATTTCAAGTGATTAATGTGTCATAATTTAATCACCCTCATTGATACACAATTTGGCTTTTCCTAGCCTTTCCAATTAGCTATGTATATGTATATGTATATGTATATGTATATGTATATGTATATGTATATACATACAGAGGGAGAGAGAGAGAGAGAGAGAGAGAGAGAGAGAGAGAGAAATCATTGTGCACATTTTGTTAGCATACCTAAAAGCCAAGAACTGTGATATATGGATAATTTTAAAAAAATTGAACTGGGTGTAGTGATGCATGCCTTTAATCCTAGCCCTCAGAAGGCAGAGGCAGGTGAATCTATGTGAGTTCAAGGCCAACATTATCTATAAATTGAGTTCTGGGACAGCCAGGGCCACACAGAGAAACTCTGTCTTGAAAAAAAAAATTGTTTTGAAACAAGACGCCACTGGGCCTGAACTCAGGATCCTTCTGCTTTGGAGGGTCCCAAATGCTGGAACCATGTTGGTTTATGGATCTTTAATTTTCAAAAACTATTTTATGTGTATTTTGCTTGTGTGCATACCTGTGTACTATGTGTGAGCTTGGTATCTGAGAAGGCCAGAATAGGGCATCAGATCCCTTGGGATAAGCCATTGTGCGAGTGCTGAGAATAGCACCTGGGTCCTTTAGAAGAGCAGCGGGGGCTTCTCACTGCTTAGTCATCTCTCCAGACCCAGATTTTTAATTAAAAAAAAAAAGTGTGTGTGTGTGTGTGTGTGTGTGTGTGTGTGTGTGTGATGTGTATGTGTATGATGTGTGTGAGTACAGCATGCATGTGGAGGTCAGAAGACAACTTTGTGGTATCAATTCCCTCCTTCCAGTTTTTCATAGGTGTCAGGGGCCAAATTCAGGTCTCTCCCTAGGCTCACAGGATGTGGCCGGTTTTATGTCAACTTGATATATGGTGGAGTGGAAGTGGCATTCTTAACAGAAAATGCCTCTAAAAAACTGGTCTGTAGGTGCTGGTTGGTGCTGGTGACTTTGGTCCCAACACTTGGAAACAGAGGCAGGCAGATCTCTGAATTCGAGACCAGCTTTGTCTACAGCATGGACAGTGAGGTCTACACAGAAAAACCCTGTTTTGGGTGAGAAAGAAAGAAACAAAGAAACAAAGAAATAACAACAAAAACAAAACAAAAAACTGGCCTGTAGTCAAATCTGTAGTGCAGTTTTTTTTTGGTTTTTCGAGACAGGGTTTCTCTGTGTAGCTCTGGCTGTCCTGGAATTCACCCTGGTGTAGACCAGGGTGGCCTAGAACTCAGAAATCCGCCTGTCTCTGCCTCTCAAGTGCTGGGATTAAAGGCTTGCGCCATCACTGCCCAGCTGTAGTGCAGTTTCTTAGTTAGTGATTGATGTAGGAAGGACTTCCCTACTGTACATGGCACTATCCCTAGGCTGGTGAGCTTAGGTTCTATAAGGCTGGGGGCTGGAGAGATGACTCAGTGGTTAAGAGGGTTAAGAGCACGGGCTGCTCTTCCAGAGTTCAATTCCCAGCAACCACATGCTGGCTTACAACTGTCTGTAATAGGATCTGATGCCCTCTGAAGATACTCATATACATAAAATAAATAAGTAAATAATAATTTTAAAAAGGCTGAGGAGCAAGCCAGGAAACAGCACTCCTCCATGGCCTCTGCAGCAGTTCCTGCCCTGTTTGAGTTTTTGTGTTAATTTCCTTTGATGTGTAGAGGTGTGAAGAGAATAAACCCAGTCCTTTCCAGATTGCTTTGGGTTATGTTTATCACAGCTCTAGAAAGTCTAAGACACGTGGCAAGAACCTTTACCTGCTGAGCCATCTTGCCAGTCCTGATTAATTATTTTTTTTAAATAAAATTTTATTTATTTTATATATGTGAGTATACTGTAGCTGTCTTCAGACACACCAGAAGAGGGCGCAGATCCCATTACAGATGGTTGTGAGCCACCATGTGGTTGCTGGAAATTGAACTCAGGACCTCTGGAAGAGCAGTCAGTGCTCTTTTTTTGTTTGTTTGTTTTGTTTTGTTTTCGAGACAGGGTTTCTCTGTGTAGCCCTGGCCGTCCTGGAACTCACTCTGTAGACCAGGCTGGCCTCAAACTCAGAAATCCGCCTGCCTCTGCCTTTCAAGTGCTGGGATTAAAGGTGTGCAGCACCACCGCCCGGCTTGATGAATCTTAAAGATGGCAAACATATATTTGTTCTGTGTGTATTTTGAATGATACCATGTGATACACATGTCTTACAAAATTAGGCATGTTGTGGTTCTGTAATACAAAATTTAAGACATGCAACATAATTGAATCCTGGATGGAACAGCTTCTTGTTTTTGTTTTTTGTTTTTGTTTTTTGTTTTTGTTTGTTTGTTTGTTTGTTTTGTTTTGTTTTTTCAAGGAACAGCTTCTTTAAGTGAGTCTCTTACCTCATACAGGCCAAAGGACATTGACTAATTCTTTTTTTGTTTGTTTGTTTGTTTGTTTGTTTTTTCAAGACAGAGTTTCTCTGTATAGCCCTGGCTGTCCTGGAACTCACTCTGTAGATCAGGCTGGCTTCCAACTCAGAAATCCGCCTGCCTCTGCCTCCCATGTGCTGGGATTAAAGGCGTATGCCACCACTGCTCGGCATGACTAATTCTTTACAGGAAGCCAAATGAGTCTTGTTGGTCTTCTAGCAACAAACACCCTGCTGGAACTGAGTCTGGAATAATATCCATTGCAACCCCTCCGGCCACACCCCTCTGAAAGGCAGCTGCAAGCTTTGGCTTCTCCTCAAGGCATGCGGCACCAACAATTCTCCAAATTGTATTTATATTTCACGTGCAGCATGTTCGAACTCTCACTTTCCCAGGTGCCAGATGCTGGCTTGGATACACTCCAGTGGAAACCGCTTTCCTGTAAAATAATGAAAGGAAGATGCTGAGCACATGACCTCTGCACACCACACTTGCACCTAGTTTACCAACTCAATAATGACTTTGCTATTTCCCCAATTCCTGATTCCCTGAGCCTCTCACCTATTTCTGCTCTTGATACTCTCTCTATTCTTTGGCTCGAAGAAGATGCAGATGCCGATAGTCCTTTCACATTTTTTTGTGAACTGAAACAGGGTCTTATGACATACCCCTGGCTGGCCTGGAATTTGTTATATAGACCAGGCTGGCCTCGAACTCACAGAGATCTGCTTGACTCTGCCTCCCCGAGTGCTGAGACTAAAGGCATATCTGGCCATCATGCCTGGCCTCCTTTCACATATGTTTAGAATTTGACTGTAGGTATCTATCTGTCTGACATGCTTTCAGACGTGTGAAACTATATACCCACTCAGGGACACTTCATATGTGACTCAGGTGGGAAAATGAAACATTTTAATTCATTTTTAGAATTTATTTTGAAACAGAACCTCCTTCTGTAGTGCAGACTAGCCTGGAACTTAGGATCCTCTTGCTTTCACCGTCCTAATGGTTGCGATTACAGGAACGCACTATCACATACATACGGTTAAGCATTTTAAAAACAGGATGCCAGGGTAGCTGGTTAGAGAGCTCAGCATGGCTAAGACCTCTAGAGAATTCATGTTTGGACCTTTACATTTATATGGGGTGGCTCACAATGCCCTGTAATACCAGATGAATACACACACACACACACACACACACACACACATAAGACAATTTATTTAATATTTTGAAGCAGATGTCATTGTGTAAGCCTGGCTGTTGTAGAACAGGTTGGCCTCAAACTCACAAAGATGTGCCTCCTGGGTGCTGGGATAAAAGGTGAGAGCCACCATTTGTGGCACCAGTGTGTGAAGATTGTCTTTATGACTTTCATTGGTTCGTGTGATGATATTTTACAGATCTGAAAGCTTACACAAATTTTCTCTCTACCTTAAACACATTGAGAACGTCGGGGCATTTCTACTAGAAGCATGAGGTTATATTCCAAAGTTTAAATGGTCTTGTGTTCTACACTTTGTGAGGTTCTCTCCCCTACCCGTGTGTGTATGTGTGTATGTGTGCGTGTGTGCGTGTGTGTGTGTGTGTGTGTGTGTGTGTGTGTGTGTGTGTGTTATAGTACAGGAAGCCTGTGTAATTAATGCATTCTGCTGCATTCACTAGTTAATCTTTTGCACCTTATGTGTTGGTAGAAGTTCTCTCTTTCATTCTTCCATTAGATGGCGGCAGATGCGAAAGAAATAATCTCCAAAGCCATGAAGGATGGCCAGTGGTTTTCCTTTTAAAATGTCACTGTTCTTAGAAGCTGAGCTGATACTCATAAATGGCCCTCTTATGTTTAGTGTGTATATGCATGTGTGTATGTAATAGTATACAGTTTGCCCTGTGTTTGTATCTAGGAGACTTGCCACAGACCATTTCTTTAATCAGGGTTCTTTCCTAAGCATTGGAAAGCATCTTTCAAGATGGGGTAAAAAAAAAAAAAAAAAAAAAAAAACCCTTAGAATTTTCTCAACTACCAGCAGACCTGAGATAAGCTATGAAGTCAGGAGAGCAGCCAGCCCAGATTTGGAAACGCTGTGCCATCTGTTGCATACATTTACAGAAATGGAAGAGAGCCATTTCCCATTGGGGAATGGTTCCAGAGACCTGTGGACTGAAATCCCACACTGTGACTTGTAATCAGCCCACAAGTATTTATGAATTCTCTCTCTTGTGCCTGGCATCAGAAACAGAGAGGTGGTGCCCGCCAGCCTACTTATAGTAGCAAGCACAACACACACACACACACACACACACACACACACACACACACACACACACGACTGCTGAACAAGACCTGGCCTGATATAGTGACATTGGGCAGTGATGATGTTAAAACCCTAACAAGTTTTATATGAGGTCATTGGGGTTCAAAATGTCTTAAGGGTTAGTATTGGAAAGGGAGAAGGAGAGGCTAGAAAAGAACAAGACTGTTGCAGAACTTCAGCGTGGAGAGGGTTTAGGAGTGGAAGGTGAGAGGAATTAGGGGTAGGGATGCAGTTTAGCACGATTTGCAGCCTCGGAAAGCGCCAGTTCAGGGGGGACCGTTCTCCTGCCTTAAGTCCAGGCATTCTGGTCCTGGTGTAGAACTCGGGTCAGGTTTCTTACTTTAGCCACGTACCGAAGGCCCGCGCCAAGACGCCAGCTGCTAGGGACCTGCCTGCGCAGCGCGGGCCAGCCACACAGGGGGCGTGGCTATGGGGGGAGTGGCTGGGCGGCCCTGTGGGCGGGGCTCCCCTCTCAGCCTCCGCTGCCGCCGCTGCCTCCGCCCGCCGCGCGGACCAGCCAGCCCGGTAGCTGTCGCGAGCCCACCCGCTCGCCCGCGTGCCGGGGCTGCGGTGGGCCAGGATGTCGGTCTTCCTGGAGGAGCTGCTGGGAGACAAGCTGGTGACGGGCGGTGGTGAGGAGGTGGACGTGCACTCGCTGGGCGCCCGCGGCATCGCGCTGCTGGGGCTCTACTTCGGGTGCAGCCTGAGCGCCCCCTGCGCGCAGCTCAGCGCCAGCCTAGCCGCCTTCTACGGCCGCCTGAGAGGGGACGCGGCGGCCGGGCCGGGGGCCGGGGCGGGGGCAGGCGCGGCCGCCGAGCCAGAGCCCCGGCACCGCCTGGAGATCGTCTTCGTGTCCTCGGACCAAGACCAGCGGCAGTGGCAGGACTTCGTGCGGGACATGCCATGGCTGGCTCTGCCCTACAAGGAGAAGCACCGGAAGGTGAGTAGCGCGGGCCCCGTGGCGCCCCCGGCCTGCAGGCGCGGTCCACGTTCTGGGAGCCAGCTGCTCGCCGCCCTCACCGGCTGTCCATAGGCCTGCCATCTCTATCTTGGCCGGCTCCCTCCTCTTGCCCCATCCAAGATCCTGTCGGGTTGGGGCGCTCGCGGCAACTCCTGGGTGCCAGTACCCAGCTGAGCCCTCGCTGGGAAGTTTGACACCCCTGGGGTCCACGCGATGGGAATCGCGTAGGAGTGGCCGTGCTCTGCCCTCCCCACTCTACGACCTCTATCATCCTCCTCTAGCCACTTGACTCCCTGTAGATACCTGTGGTGTGTGTGTGTGTGGGGGGGTTAGGGCACGAGCCCCCTTCCCATAATGCCTACACCAGGAAGTTTCCTTTCTTTCCTAGAGAAATCTTGCCTTCCTGGGGGCCCCTCCTCTGTGTCCCGGGACCCAGAGGCGGCTGTCGATCGCGGCTTCAGGAGAGAGGGGAGTTCACTCCTCTCCCCCTTTCTTCTCTTGCCCCCGCCCCGCCCCCTGGGCTGAGTTAGTGGCCACCGGGGAGCTTTTCATTGTCTGGCTGTCCAGCAATCTTCCCAGGCCCAGAACAGCCCTCGGTCCTTGTAGATGCCATAGTTTGGTGGTGGGCTGACCTGGCATACTTCGAATTCGATGTGGAACTGATCCCATCGGTGCAGATGGATGACAGCAAACGGCCCATCAGTTTACTGATGAAATTAGTTCGGGTTTCTGAGTATATCTGTTGGGTGAAGACGTCTGTTTCAATAAAACAAATTCAAGACATTTTGTAATGAGTGGTAACAGGAAAAGTTTTGGCGTGCCCTTGCTTAATTCGCGTGGCGAATGCAACGTATGAATCTGGCTCTTTCGTTTCCCTAGGAGAATCATAGTTTATAGGGCACACAGGAGAAAGGCTATTCCGGGACATTTAGGCTCCTCCAGGGAGGGTAGTAACACATGCCACGTGTTCCTTTTATGTGTACAGAATCATGTTGAGACACATGATTTAGACTTAGAGCAAAAAGCTTATAATTTGACCCCAAAATGTCTTGAGTAAATCATTCACCCCCAGAGCAGTGAAAGGCACAGATGTGAGATTTAAAGTTTGAAATATAGTTTAAGAAATACAGTTGGTAAATTTAACATTAGAAAAACATCGGCCCGTAACCACACAGAAGCGAGACTTTACATCTTAACTGTTTTTCCAAGTTATTATGCCCCTATTTGATTTATATGTCTGCTAGGATATGAATATGCATGACTAGTACTTTTTTTTTTTTGCTTAAAAAATGTGGGAATCCTGTGTTTTCTTCTTGGTGGTTGTCTTGATGATCCTTTTGGGAAGGAATAATGTTCAGAAGTCATTTATTGAAAAAATATTTCATCATCATAGCCTTTTTCTATTGTAGACTAAAATCTGTTTAAAATAATATCCTTATTGGGCAATACAAATGATTTCTAGCTTTTGAATATATACAACAAATGGCAGAATGTTCCAGACTTATGGCCTATTGTAGCTTTTACGGAAAGGGAAATAAAATTGCTGGGCAATAAAAATAGGGAGCAAACTGAGATGTTTTAGAAACATCTGATGTCTTTTGCCCCTTAAATAGGAGTGTATTTGATATGACAAATGGCTTCTTCTGTGCTGGATATCCTGTTCACCCCTTTGCATGAAAGAGCGTGTTCTGTAGCCCCAGCCTACCCTGGCTGGTCCCACTCAGATGAACATCTGGATGACACAGGCCCAGCAGGCTCGTATTTGAAAATACAGTTCAGAATGCTGGATGTGCCTAAATCATAAGCCAGCATCTTAAACATTTATTTTGGTTTTATTTATTCATTTATGTATGTATTAATTTATTTATATATTTTTGTGGTGCTAGGCATGAGATCTTTGCACATGCTAAGTAAGTGCCTTCCACTACTGACCTTCACGCCCCTAGCTTCCCAGGTTTATTTTTTGTGCCATTTTCCCGAGTCACAGCCTGCAGTTCATTTTGTTTCTTTAGAGACCAGTTCCAGAAGCTCTCCTGTGGGGGAGAGTAGGCAGGCCACTCAATGTCTGGCCCCAGGAATGTTCTGCTTTGTAGTGACAGGTCAGGTAAAAAGGCTGAGATGGGTTTCTTGTAGAGAACATACCCAAGTTTCTGTCTTCTGCAGCTTGAAATTGGGGTGCACAGAATGGCTGAGTTCGAAATACCAATTTCACCCCAAGAAAAGTGAAAAAAGAGGGTGCCCAAGTTCAGGACACCTGTGGGGGGACTTGTGTTGATGGGTCTGGCTAGGCTGTTACCCTAACTGTAAAATAGATTTAAAGAAAGGTATTTTGTTCTATACTGAAGGGAAACCGGAGCTCCAGATTGCATTTTTTTTTTAAGTTCTCATTAACATTTGGTCTTTAAAAGCGTTTGTGAGTTTCTTCCCATTGGGAAAACAAAGGACATGGTTCTAATTAGTTATTGGCTGGCATTTCTCTACAGAAAATTGAAAAATTATGGTGGGAAAAGAAAATGCTGTGTGGTATTTCTCTTTCTCTTCTTTTTATTAATTTGTCCTTTATATAGTAAGAAAGTCTGGGGATGACCATATATGTTCAGTCTGCATTTTTGCCTAGCTCCCTCACCTCCATTGGAGCTGCAAGAAACCATGAGGTAAAAGGCCCTGGTGTTTCCCTCTCCTCTTTAATTCTTTACGGAACTTCGAACATCGTCTTTCCTGTTTCTGTTTCTCTCAGTCTAAAGTAATTGAAGCTTTTCTTCTTCCTTCCAGAACACACACATTATTATATAGCTGTATAGAAATTGTAATTAGATGATAATCAAACTTTGAGTGGGTTTGTGGGAGTGGCTCAGTCAGGAAGGCTATAATCCTGAAGTTAAGATGGTTGGGCTTGTTTTAATAAGTAGGCTAGTGGACGTTTTTCAGATTTCTGAAGAGAGAGAGCGTGATGAGTAGTTGGAAATTGGTGATGATTTAGACTTTCGGATTTGAGCTGTCTCTTTCGATGAATAAAAGTTCATTGTTGGAACTGGAAAATCTGGCTCCAGGATCAACTTAAATGTGTTGAGAGTGAACACCAGTTTTGGTTTTAAAGCCACAGGCCTTGGCTTTGCCTCCTGGGTGTGCTGCCATCAGGGGTGCAAACCACTGCTCTCCCTCCACACAGGTGTTTCGGGCTTTGACTTGGTCTGTAATATTCTTAAGTTGGGAAGGGAAAGCATTAGGATTGGGCGACAACTCTGGCTACTTGTTTTGGACAGGTAAATGGAGTCTACCTGGATGGCAGTCATGGCCTGGACTTTTCTTGATTTGGGCACTTTGGAGGTGACAAGATCTGGTACCAACCCAGTCTTCAAGCTCCTTGTCCTCTGGTCTTCCTCTTCCTCTGCCTTAGGGCGAGAGAGAACACTGACTTAAGAGTCTGGCCTGGCTTCTTACTCCCTTTCAAGACAGTGAGTGCAAGATGCCAAAAGGATATGGCTTTGAGTACTGGAGGCTTTTTGCCTTGTTCCTATAGAACAACCAGCTAGGACAGGCTCTCATTGGGGACTATGTTTCCATTTGAATGGGTCTAATAAAAGGCAACAGTCCGGTAAAAGCAATCAGAGCTGTATTCTGGAGAGGCTCTTCCCGTCTTTCATTATTTATAATGTGTGTTTTAATCTTATCTTCTCTGTAATGAAATAGTCTAGTGGCTAAAAATCGAAGTTCTTTGTCT
>NW_022196911.1:72006519-72051516 GCF_008632895.1 Mastomys coucha | reverse complement strand
TGAGATCTGCCATTTTTTGTTGTTTGTTTGTTTGTTTTTGTTGTTGTTTTTGTTTTTTGACAGGGTTTCTCTGTCGTGGAACTCACTCTGTAGACCAGGCTGGCCTCGAACTCAGAAATCCGCCTGCCTCTGCCTCCCAAGTGCTGGGATTAAAGGCGTGCACCACCACTGCCTGGCAAGATCTGCCATTTTTTAGCTGTGTGTCCTGTACAGGATATTCTGCATCTCTGTGCCATAGGTCCCTCATTGTAAAATTGGGACAATAGCACCTGCCTCATAGGATTGTTGTAGGGTCAGTATGATATGCATATGCCTGACATAATGGTACATACCCAATAAATGCTGCTATCATTTATTAATAAATTGTTACAACGTTGAGTAATCCATTATGCAGCCTGCCTCTGCCTCTTCAGAATGTATCTCATCATAGAATTACAAACCTGTTGTGAGGGCTTTCTTCTTCCTCTCTTTCCTTTTTTTTGTGGTTTTAGCTTTTTCTTTCTTTTTTTGTTTTTGGTTTTTCGAGACAGGGTTTCTCTGTGTAGCCCTGGCTGTCCTGGAACTCCCTCAGTAGACCAGGCTAACCTTGAACCCACAGAGATCTGCCTGCCTCTGCCTCCTGAGTGGCCACCACCACCTGGTTTCCTTTCTTCCTTTCTTAGGATCTCACTGTAGCCCAGAGGGGTCTTGAACTCACTGTGTGGTGAAAAGGACTTTGAAGTTCTCACCCTTCTGTCTTGACCTCCTGGTGCTGGGATTACAGACATGCACTACCTGGTCCTGTCTATGTGGTGCTAGCAAGAAACTTGAGGCTTACAACCTGCTAGGATGGCACTCCGCCAACTGCTCTGTCATCTCCTTTGATGTATTTTTTTAAACTTTTCAGAACTACTACTTATACTATGTAAGGGGGGGCAGTTACAGTGAAGGAGTTCAAGGAACTGCCCTATAAGAGCTAACCAGGGAGGAGAACAATTTGGATGAATGCAACTGCAGAAGCAAATGAGGGTCTGATGACACTGGAGAGACCCATAGTCACTCGCCTGCCCTTCTATACCTGCAGCAACTGGGATTGATCCTCGAAGCCTAAGTGTGGCAAAGGTTGTCAACTCCAAGACGATCAGGCACCATCCAGGAAGAAAGCATGAATGTTGTAATTGTTTTGTGATTTGCCAAAGCTCTCCGGCTGACTGTAGTCATGGAGTCTAGGCACTGTGGGGATGCTTTTTCAGTGGGAAATGGACAGTGGACCTCTGAGTTGTAGAAACTCACCCTTCCTGGGGCTGCGTCCCTTCCCTGTTCTGGAATGCTGTAGGAGAAGTTTGCACATTCTCTTATGGCTGGATTAACCCCAGCTTGCAGGTGATGGCTGTGCATGCTCTTGTTCGTTGGTTTGCCTTCCCATTTGGGTTGGAGTGTGAACCAGAGCACAGAGCAAAGTAGCAGATGATGTTAGGACCACTGGTTTTGTTCTCCCTGGTTTCTCTTCAATCTTCCGTCTCATGCTTCCTTTTGGTAGAAAGCCTGTTTTAATATTTGTACAAGTTGGTAGAAGGTTGCTGTGTGTTGTTTATTGCTGGGGCAGGGATGAGAAGGTCCCTCGAGTATCTTTTTCTTGTTTTCTAATTGAGCTTGAGGATTCTGGGGCTCCAGCTGCTCCTGTTCTGAACTAGGTGTGGCTCCTGGCCACAGGGCTTCATTTGGGAGAGAGTGTAGACTTGGCCTAGACTGTGTTTTCTTTCTTCACAGTCTGAATTCCCAGTGGTACCCCGTGTTAACCACCAGGGTGCTTAGTTTTCTGCATCTCATTAATTTGTCATTATGCATATTCAAAGACACTCAGGGAAAATGGCTCTGAATTTAGAATCGTGTGAACCCTCAAGTTCTTTCCTACTCTTGTATCTTGCCATGATTTTCAAAGTTGTAAGGAGTTTTTGAGTGCCCAGAGCCACGCTCTGCTATCTTCTACAACTCACTCCCTGGAGGCACTGGGTCTAGCTAATCTGACCTGTTGAGTAGCTGGGAGCTCCAACTCATTCTCCATCCCTAGGTCCCTGGGTCCTGAGTTACATTTCCTGGGGACCATTACCTACTAGTTGCCTTCTCCCGGGGCTTCCTGCCTCTAGTCATTTTTCCAGATCAGAACATTTTCATCCATTTTCAGTCATCTACCCACTGGTTCATTGCCTTGTCACCCAGTGCATGCTGGGTGTTGTCCTGTTTAACCAGGTGAGACCTTGGACCACCGACGTGTGTGTGTGTGTGTGTGTGTGTGTGTGTGTGTGTGTGTGTGTGTGTGTGTGCTGCTTTGCTGGGACATCATAATATTTCTAAATGTCAGCTCACTGTTTCTATAGAACACCTCTCTTTATGGACCAGCAGCCAACCACTCTTAGATGAGTCCTCAGCCAACAGTCTCCAGCGGACGGACCTCTCTAAGTCTTGCCAGAATGGAATGACAAGCTCAGAAATGGGCTGGTACTGTGTGTCTTAGCTAACATTCACAAAGCTCTGGGCTCAACCCCCAGCACCCCTACATTCCCTGAAAAAAGAAACAGCTTCCCAATCCTGAATCACATGGATGAAGAATCCTCTGGCTCTTCAAAGCTTTTGCAGTCAAGCCCACAGCCCGACTGCTCATCTCTCCCTCTGCGGCACCACAAGACTCTCTATCTTTTGCATTGCTGGGCTCTGCTAAGTTCTTGTCCCATCTGCCTGGGTTTGGAGCTTCCTGGTATCCCTGCCTTCAGAAGCTTTCCCATCTCTGTCAACTTATGTTAACTAATTAACTAGCTTTTCGTATGCTTTGTGGCATGTGGAAGGTAACCTGTGCCAGTTGGTTCTTGCTTCCTGTTGTGTGGGGCCTGGGGATGGACCTCAGATCGGCAGGCTTGTGGCAACTGATAGCCATTACCCTCTGAGACATCTTGCCAGCCTTTATTGTGTTTCACGAGATTGTCTCTTACCAGTTTCTTTAAGGTTGTCATTCTTAGTCGATGAGTTTTACAGGTCTCCTCATCACTTCCCTCAGTAACTCATTTAAAATCCCACATGAAAGACCCTCACTGGATGTATGGCGAGTCCCGGCTTTTCTATGTGTGCCTCGTTACTTTCACACGTGTCTCCAGGAACACGTAGCAGCAGCACATGTCTGTGGGTGTAGCGTGGTATTTCCTGTCACTTTTTCCTCTAGGTAGACTGTTCTTGAGCTCCCATGCATTATTTGTTTGTTTGTTTGTTTGTTTATTCATTTTGAGATGGGCCTCTTGCCACAGCCCTGGCTGTTCCGGAACTTGCTCTGAACACCAGGCTGGCCTTGTACTCACAGGGATTCACCTGCCTCTGCTTCCTGAGTGCTGTGAGTAAAGGCATGTACTACTGTGGCCTGGCTGCTCCCATAGATCTTACACACAGATTTTTGAAAGATGTCCTAGTGTTTTCCATCAGGCTGTAAGCTCCGTTGAGGATGGAATCCAGATGAAGGAAGGGCAGGGTGATCGGTGCCAGGTGCTGCAAAGCAGGATGATGTCATAGAAAGCAGGTGTGTGGCTTTCAGATTGATAATTTACAGTGGTTTTCAGATCACGTGGATTGAAATACACACTTTTGCCAGGTGTAGTGACATGTGCCTTTAATCCCAGCAGAAGCAGGCAGACCTCTGGGTTCGAGGCCAGTCTGGTCTACAGAGCAAGTGCCAGGACAGCTAGAGCTACACAGAAAATATATTCTGTACAGTTTGTGGGTTTTTTGTTTGTTTGTTTGTTTGTTTTAGCTTTTGTTTTGTTTTGATTTTGGATTTTTGTTTCTTTCTCTTTATTAAGGAAAGGCTCACCCTGGCTGGCCTTGAACTCTGGATTCTCTTGCCTCTGCCTCCTGGTACTGGAATTCCCATCTTAGTCTTTTTTGTTTGTTTGTTTGTTTTTGAGACAAGGTCTTACTGTGTAGCCCCAACTGGCCCAGAACCTACTGTGCAGGCCAGTACAGTCTTGAACTCACAAAGATCAGCCTGCCTTTGCTTCCTGCCTCCTTTGGGCTGGGATTAAAGGTGTTTATTAGTGTATGCAGTCTTTTTTTCTAATTTAAATTTTTTATGGGTATGGGTGTGTGCACTATGTGGATTCAAGAGCCCATAGAGGTCAGAAAAGGGCATTGGATCCTCTAGACCTGGAATTATAGACAGTTGTGAGCTGTCTTGTGGGTACTGGGAATAGAATCAAGTCCTTCTGCAAGAAACTGCTCTCTTAACTGTTTGAGTCATAATGAGCTTTAAAGTGTGTGTGTGTGTGTGTGTGTGTGTGTGTGAGAGAGAGAGAGAGAGAGAGAGAGAGAGAGAGAGAAGAGAGAGAGAGAGAGAAGAGGTCAAACTTAGGGCCTTGCTCCGCTCTAAACAAATAGTATCTCTGAGCTTATTTAATAAGGAGTCAGTAGCTTTTTGTGCCCTGTAATTCTGTGTTCAAAAGTAGGGAAAAGCATGAGTCTCCTGCTTTGAAATGTTGACTTAGTGCAGTAAAATAGTCTCATACGCAGACCTGTCATTTGAAGCCTCTTTGTTTCATAAATGTGTTGCGTTTCTCTATCATCCTTCTCCCCAGGAACTCAAAATGTGTGTCTGGTCCCTCTGCCAGCTACTAATAATTGGTGTGGTTGACGTTTAACTTTAAACATTTCCAAGTACGTTAAGAGAGAATTAAGAGTCAAGAGAACCAGTGACGAGTTATGGGGTCTCCGTGCTGGGTGAAAGTTTGGCTGACCTCTCTTAAATTTGAGTCTTTTTGTTCGTGAAAATGTATCTTGAAAAGCATTTACATCAAACCTGCTTCATGGCACAGGAGGAGGCAGGCTTCCATGTGAATTCCCTCTGAGCGTGCACGGAGCACTCTGAGATGAGACAGCCCAGTCTAACTACTTAACACATTTGCTACTGGTTGGCGAGGCGGGAGAAGCCAGATGTCTTCTGCCCTTTACGTGGTGGTGATTTCTAAGCTCCTCCTCCCCCCCACTTTTTTTTAATGATTTGGTTTTTGTTGTTGTTGTTGTTGTTGTTGTTGTTGTTTTTTTAGTTCAGCCAGTGGCGAGCCCTCGACTCTCCTGCATCCTGTGCAAAGCCTGCAGGGCTGCCGTTGTGCTTTTGTTCAGTGACAAAATTGAACTTCAAGTATCCTGTGGAGATCTAGGACTACAGCAGTCCACCCCTTTATGAAGCTTTTCAGTAACGGCTGTTCCAACTTGCAGGGAAAGCTCAAACACGCGCTCTTCGCTTTATGACAAGGGAGAGGTAGAGTAATCACAAGTTGTCCTACACCATTCTGCTGCAGGAAAACCCTGCAATGGAGGTGTTTGTTCTGGGGCATCTGTGATTAAAAGCAAAATGTAAATATTATGCTGCTCGATGGTCTTAACTCTCGGACCAGAGAAACGGAGTATTTTTTTCTTTGTATGAGCTACCCGTCAGAAAAATCATTTTTCAGAAACAATTTAAACTTAACATTCAGCTTTCTTTTCTATTGACTCTCACCCACTCTCCCTGCTCCCCACTCGACTTTCTATACAGATGTTACGGAGAAGTCTAAGCAACGTTTCCACATCAGGGCTGCTTTCATCCTGGATTGGTCCTGAAGCGTCACAGAGCAGGGTGTGGCGAGGGCTGTGGGGCTATAGGAGGGCTCTTTGCTTTCTTTGGAGAATTTTCTCCAGGTCCACTCAGCTTTTATCTTTGGGGGAGTGGGGAGGTCAGTATTCCTGTCATAAAAGTCTGAATGAATCCAGTCTGCTCAGAATCCCAGAGATGTTGCCTTCTTTCCCTTTAAACTCAATCAAGAGAGTTTTCATTGGATCAGACTCCCTGATCTGTTACTCATTTTTCAGGGTTTAGTGTGAAATCTGAAGATTGGGCTGAACAACTCAAGGCAGGGCCCTGAGAGCTATGTAGGTGTGGGTGCAAGTTTCTCAGCTCCAGGCATTACATGCCTGTAACTTCCAAATTCATTTACACCCCTGGCCTTTCAGAAACATCCCATCATTATAAGTGAGTATTTAAAATATAGTACCTAGGGCTGGAAAGATGGCTCAGTGGTTAAGAGCACTGACTGCTCTTCTGAAGGTCCTGAGTTTAAATCCCAGCAACCACCCTCTGACACCCTCTCCTGGTGTGTCTAAAGAAAGCTACAGTGTACTTACATGTAATAATAAATAAATCTCAGTGGCCGGAGCAAGCGGGGCCACTGAGTTCAATTCCCAGCAACCACATGATGGCTCCCAACCATCTGTACAGCTACAGTGTACTCACATACATAAAATAAATAAATCATATATATATATATATATATATATATATATATATATATATATATTACCTAGCAAGTGAAGAAAGAATGTAGACTTAGGATCCAGGGTTCTTAAGTCTGTGTCCCAGGCTTCCACTTGCTAGCTCAATGACTACAGAGAAGTTTACATAGTTTCTGTGTCTCGAGTTTCCTGATCAATAAGTGCAGCTAGCTGTACCCATTGGGTACATTGGGATGTTTCTGAGGCCAAAATGAATTAACCTGCAAAGGTGGTGTGAACAGTGGCTAGCGCCAAGCAGGTGCCACATGTCTGCTTGTCCCAGGCACTTGATAGCTCGTTCCATCCTCTATGCTTATTCTGATTCTAGAAGGAAGGGGTTCTCAGCCTTTGTATTTCTTTAGATGCCTTGCCTCTTTCCAAAGCATCTCTCCTCCTTCCTTTGCATCTAATGGTCTCTCATGTTCCCTCGTTTCTCTTTGATTTCTTTCTAGGATGGTGACCATGGCTTGTTTCTTGTTTTGATGTCATATTAATATTTTTGTGTGTGTAGGGAGATTGGACTCAGGGCCTCAATTTTAAAAGGCGATTTATTTAATTTTTATTTATATGTATGTGCGTGTGTGAGTGTATGGCTCGTGAGTGCAGTTGTACTCAGAGGCCAGAAGAGGGCATTGGATCCCCTTGGAGCTGGCGTATAGGCAGTTCTGAGATCCAGACTCCAGTCCTCTAGAAGGACCACGAGTGCTCTTAACTACTGAGCCATCTCTAGTACTCCACATTTATATTTCAGATTTTGAATGTGACGATATTTCCAGACCATGCCTATGATGAGTCAATCAGATACTCAGTCTATTGAATGGGTCTTATTTTCTCTTTCACACTGGGAATGAAGAGAAGGGGGTCTGGGCACATCTCTCTTGCTACTTATCTGTAAACTTTTTATCATAGCAGTCTTTACACATCATGTAGGTAAGAGAAAGTGGGTCTAGGGAGATGAGGAAGCACTTGCCTCATAAGCACAAGGACTGGAAGTCATTAACAGCCCTGCATAAAGCCTGGGCCCTGGTCCTTAACTGTATTCCCTGAGCCAAGAAGGTGCTTTGTGGGCCAGCCAATTAGCAGAATTTGCAATCCCCAGATTCTGTGAGAGACTGTCTCCAAAAAAAAATAAGGTGTTGAATAATTGGGGAGGGCACCAAATACTGACGGCTGGCTTCCACGTGGATGGGCACATACACACACTGACACACAAGAACACACGCACGCGCACAGAGAACAGGACAGTGAATTGTCATGTCAAAAAAAAAAGCTGTGGGACTGGAGAGATGGCTCAGTGGTTCTGTCTGCACTTTCAGGGGTCCTGAGGTCAATTCCCAGCACCAACATGGTGGCGCACAACCATCTGTAATGGGATCTGATTCCTTCTTCTGGTGTGTCTGAAGATGGCTACAGTGTACTTACATAAAATGAGTAAATAAATCTTTAAAAAAAGAAGTTGTGGAAGTTCTCACTGTGCGCACTCAGTGTGTGTGGTATTTATTGTGCAGCATAAGGAGGCTCCATACACTTATAGCTTCATCCTCCTGGCTCTTCCTTCCCCCTTCTGTTTGTCTCCCATTGTATAAGCCATTATTCTCATACAATAACACTCATACCCACTCATACCCACTGGGCAATCTCCCCAGCTCTTGCATTGGCTCTTGTGATAATCCCGACACACCCGTGACCTTTTAGTCACCCAAGATCCCAGGGTTTTCTCTAGCAGTCAGATGGAGTCCAGGTTCTCAGAGCTCTCATTTTCCAGAGTTAGTTTAGATGTGCTCAGTTCCTATAGTCTGTGGAGATCATTGTGTTTGTTGATATGCCCACTACAATAATCAGAGCCCCTTCTCAGGTTCGAATTATGTGTGACCTGCCTGACTGGTATAGCGTGGGTGATAGACTTCCCGGGGCACAGAGACCCTCCTCCAGGATAACTGTGGTCTGTCATTTGTTTAGTCATTCTGACTCTCCCTTGGTTAGCATGTCCACTACAGGAGATCTTAGGAGTTCTTTACCTTTTCTCTCTTCAGGAAAGTTGGTGTGAAAGGGCTTGTACTTGGTAAACCCACATTTGCTCCTAAGCGATCACCTCTCCCACGAGGTCAGTGAATAAACTGTAGTGAATCTACTGAAGGGCGGATGTCTAGTTCACCAGCCTGTGGTTTGCAGGATCTGCCCCTTGGAAGGTCCGTCCGTCCGTCCGTATGCCTTCCCTGTTGGTTTCAGGTCACAACAATGGCTGGCAACCTCACTGCACCTTTTCCTTCCTCTTGGCTCTAAGTCCCACCTCGACGGAGAGCAGAGCGGCATGCAGGCCAGTGCTTTCAGCCTCTTGTAGAGGACTTTGCACCCAAGGCTGAGCACACTTGGTAGCAGCATGAATTGAGGGCGCTCCATTGTCAAGGAGGCCCAGAGCCTGTGCTTTCTGAGGGCCATGTGGCAACACAAAGTGCCTTATCCCAACCCCAGAACCCTGCTTCATCTGCTCATTAGAGCGAGTGCTAAAGAGCCTGAAGGAGTCTTTTTCTCACTCCCTGCTCCCGGATAAGAATCCCACTGGCTAATTAAGTGTGGCATTTACTTTCAGAATGAGCTAGCAGTAGATGCCAGGACTTAACAAAGAGATCTGGGGCCCTGTTATAGAAAGACTTAATATTTGACTTTTAAGGACAAATCCATTTATTTTGAGAATTTTTTTATCCTATTTTGAAATGGATTTGTTTTCTCCCTAACAGTATTTGCCCATTTATGATTGCTCATATTATCCCAGTATTTGGGAAGTGGAGGCGAAGGTTCAAGGCCACCGTGAGCTACTTAACAAAACGTTTTTTCACTAAAACAAAAACAACAGAAAAAGATTACACAGGACTCTCTCAGATCCGGTAGAGTTTGGCACTGAAGACTCCTGGCTGCTCAACATTAGGCCTGGGATGACTTGGAATTAAGTGCCCCAAAGCACTTTCCAGGGAAATGAAATTTCCTCAGTTTGCACAGAGGCCCCCAGATCCCACCCTTGGAAGGGGCTCTAAG
Organism: Mastomys coucha; assembly: GCF_008632895.1. Taxonomy (NCBI): domain Eukaryota; kingdom Metazoa; phylum Chordata; class Mammalia; order Rodentia; family Muridae; genus Mastomys; species Mastomys coucha. The sequence goes on along the minus strand of NW_022196911.1, from coordinate 72,042,159 downwards.
CCTGTACAAATGTTCTTAAGAGTAAAGTACTACTTAATACCACTTGGACCTACTGCTTTTCTCTAGGACTTAGGAAAAGCATGTGCTTGCAGAGACCGGCAGAGCGCTGCCTTTGCAGCCCTTGGCTCGCTGCAGTTCCATTCCTGGCATCATCCAGTGAGCTCTGTAATTCCAGCCCAATTCTAGGTCTCCCTAGGACCAAGACCTGGTTTGCCTTCATGGGGAAGATGGGGCTTATCCGTCTGTATCTAGCACAAATAGCAGGCTTTCTGCTGACTGTGAACATTAAAAGCCACTTATACCCCTTGATTTAGCACAGGAACATCTTTCCATTGGCAAGGGAGAGCAAGCACTTCAGTTTTTACTCATAAAATCAGACTCTTCCCTAAAACAGGGGAACTGCATTAAAACATTCTGGTCTTGGGATGTGACTCTCTGATAGGCTATACCCCCAGCCCCAAATTAATTCAACCCTCAGTAGCACGCAAACAAAAATGATGACAGTGGAACATAAAATCTGCATTAAGCCGGGCGGTGGTGGCGCATGCCTTTAATCCCAGCACTTGGGAGGCAGAGGCAGGCGAGTTCGAGGCTAGCCTGGTCTACAGAGTGAGTTCCAGGACAGCCAGGGCTACATAGAGAAACCCTGTCTCAAAAAACAAAAAACAAAAAAAAACAAACCAACAAAAAAAATCTGCATTAAATACAACAATAACACTAATCACAATCCAAATAAAAGGAGAGGCACCAAGGGAAAGACCTCAACTGTCACTACTGACCACAGTCTGCCTCCCCCGTGACTATTACCACAATCAGTATGTCTCTTCAGTGACATTTTGGACATCTGCAAACAAGTGTGTGTGCACAAGCTTTTCTATACACTCTTTTGAGTAGTTCTCATATATTATTATTTAATTTATTTAGAGACAGGGTCTCACTATGTCTCCTTTACTGGCCTAGAACTTACTATGCAATACCAAGCTGTCCTTGAGCTCATTCATAGAGACCCATCTCTGCCTCTCAAACACTGGGATTAAAGGTGTTCTCTAGCACACCCTATTTTTTTTTCCCTTTCTTTCTTTTTTTTGTTTGTTTGTTTGTTTGAGACCAGGTTTTTCTGTGTAACAGCCCTGGATGTCCCAGAGCTCACTTTGTAGACCGGGCTAGCCTCGAACTCAGAAACCCACCTGCCTCTGCCTTCCAAGTGCTGGGATCAAAGGTATGCACCGCCTGTGCTCAGCACTCAATAAATTTTGACTGTACTAATAGATGGTTGATGGAGACAAAAAGTGAGTCCTGTGTAACCTTGATGTCTGCCTTGGCACAGACCTGCACAGGAACTGAAGCACAGAACCCCAGGACCACCACTGTGATTAGCAGTAAGACCTAGCATGGCGTGCTCCACCGGTACCTAGCCAGAGTGCTTGGAAGACAGTTTTCCACTCCTCCACAAGAGCCCCTCCCAGACTGACACAAAGCAGTGAAACTCCCACTGCTTTGGATGAATTCAGAAGTTCACTTTCTAAAGCCATCAGTCTTCCCTTCTAGAAGCATTTAGACTCATCCAGGAACAAAAGATTTCTCCATGCTGGGCACTTGCATTATGCCTGGCCTTCTGTGGCAACTGGTATCATATAGCCTGTATTTAATCCAGATTTGATGTGCTAAAGTGTACTGTGTTTTCAGAAAACCCACCCTTCAAATCTGAAGCTATGAAAGAGGAAGAGGAAGGGGCACGTCTTTCTGTTATTGAAGGCGCTTGGTTTTAGGGTCTGGCGCTCATAGTGTAATTTCTTCCGCTCAGAGCCCCTCTCCCCTGCCGTCTTAGGAATGTATCTGTTGCTATGAGAAAAATGTACAAAGATTACATCAAAGCCTTCTTACGGAAGATTGAACATCTTCCCCTTTCCTGGGAACATTCCTCATTCTCTTCTGCATGAAGTAGCTGAGAAAAGCTAAAATTAATTTTCTTATGGGTCATGGTGCCGGGTTGCTTATGAAAGAATGAAAGGGTTGCCCTGGGAGTGTTTATTAAATAGACAGAGAAGAACAGTTATAAAAGGTGAACTTTGCAAACATCTAGTGAATCGTAAAATGGGATGTGCACAGCAAGCTGGAGAACCTAAATTCATACCCCCAGCACCCCTTAACTGCTGGGCTTGGTGGCCCATCCCCGTTGGTTTAAGGACGGGAAGAGTTAGGCCACTTAGATTGCAACGGGAAGGAGCCCTGAGTGTAGACTGACTCAGTGTGCAGTTGGTAGGACAGAACACAATGGGGATGGCGCTCACCTCAGCCCACCCCAACTCTAGGACAGTGTTCCTCTGTCAACAACAGTAAGACCCTGAAAACCCTCCAAATGATCACCAGCCACAGAGTAGCTCAGTAAGTCGCCATATCTCAGAACGGGGCAGAACAACCATTAAAAACAGAGGAGTGGCTGGACCACGGCCTTCTGTGTTGTGCAGAAAGGCAAGATTCCAGATTGCATATATAACACACTTCCAGCATGGTATTAATCAGATACTTTATTTGCTTTTTGTTTTGTTTTGTTTTGTTTTTTTTTTTTGGTTTTTTTGAGACAGGGTTTCTCTGTGTAGCCTTGGCTGTCCTGGAACTCACTCTGTAGCCCAGGCTGGCCTCGAACTCAGAAATCCGCCTGCCTCTGCCTCCCAAGTGCTGGGATCAAAGGCGTGCACCACCACCGCCCAGCCTTAAACAGATACTTAAAAAAAAAAAAAAAAAAGATTGAAGTGCCAGGCAGCTTGTTGTCAGGATGGTGGCATCTATGGGAAGTAGGTCTCTGATTTCCAGATGTTCTGAATAGAACTGGTGTTATGATAAAAATCCATGTATGTGAAGAAAATAAAGTGTTCCTTGCCAGAAAAGGCTTGCATCTCGTTGGCGGAGCTTGGCTGTAGTAGTTTGCTCTTTTCCATGTAGTTAGCGGCTGAGTAGCCACTCTCATCCTTGCCGCTTACAGAGCAAAGGATCATGGGGGCACCGGGATGGAGCACCAGCTTGAAGCCACAGACTTCAAGAAAGCCTCTGGAAAAGAATAACTTGAAAGTGACCTTTTCAAACGAGGGGGCGGGTAGTCCAGTGGATTAAGAAAGAAAGTTGTTCCCGATATAAATAACCACGTGGGAACGGAGGGGAAAGCTGAGAAGAGGTTCATCTGATCCTGGTAGACAGAGTCTTTCCACGGTGGAGGAGGTGATGTGAGCTTGCAGAATGCTGAGGGATACAGCAGGCAGTCAGCCCTCAATGGGAACAGTTTTACCTTCTTTAGGAAGCATTAGCGCTTTTGTCAGAGCTTCTAGGAATACAAGTGGAGAGGCGTGATTTTGTGGGTGGGGAATCTCTGAAGCAGTGGTCCTTGCTTAAGGCCTGTCTCAGGCTTAGTTCTGGGCTTGCATAAGAAAGGTCTAAATTGCAGACAAGCCCCAGAATAAGACACAGGTGTTTTTTGAGCCAAGAACTCCCTCAAGGGCTGTGGAGATGACTCAGTGGGTGAAATGAAAACCTCAGTTCAGATCCCCAGCACTGTGTCAAACAAAGCTGGGTTTGTAACGTAGACCTGAAACTTCAGTGTTGTGGGGCAGAGACAGGCAGATTTCTAGAGCTCTGTGGTCAATTGGTGACCCACCCACACCCACACAAAAGGAGAGAGCTACCTTAAACCAACAAACCTTGATCTGGGCCAGATTGCAGGAATGCATTTTTTATAACTTCCTTAGAATGTAATGAAGGGACTGTGTTAGTGAATTCCATTCGTTAAGTAAAACAAAGGAAATACTTTTTTTTTTTTTTTTTTGGTTTTTCGAGACAGGGTTTCTCTGTGTAGCCCTGGCTGTCCTGGAACTCACTCTGTAGACCAGGCTGGCCTGGTCTCAGAAATCCGCCTGCCTCTGCCTCCCAAGTGCTGGGATTAAAGGTGTGCGCCACCACCGCCCGGCAGGAAATACTTTAAAAAAAAAAAAGATTTATTTTTTATTATAAATAAGTACAATGGAGCTGTCTTCAGACACACCAGAAGAGGGCATCAGATCCCAATACAGATGGTTGTAAGCCACCATGTGGTTGCTGGGAATTGAACTCAGGACCTCTGGAAGAGCAGCCAGCGCTCTTAACCCCTAAGCCATCTCTCCAAGCCCCAGGAAATATTTTTTAAAAATTGGTACGTGGGAAGAGGGGTGTACATGAGCTCTATGGCATGTTTGTAAAGGTTAGGGGACAGCTCTGAGCTGTTCTTCCCCCTTTCCAGCTTATGTAGAGATTTTTCTCAAAGGTACTTAGAAATAGTTCTAGATGTACACATGTGTTTTATATATAAAATATATTCCCTGTTAGTGTTTTTGTATCAGTTCAAATAGAGTGCGGTTGACCGGAACCCAGCATCACCTGAGAAGCCACCCTCTCTTAGAATCCCCCTGACTCCTCCTCTCTAGCTCCTCCTCTCTGAGCTCCTCGGAGCTCAGTCAGGTTTTCATTCAGAGTTCCTGCCTTGTTGGGTTGCTGTGGAGGTGTAAGCCAATTTGAAAGATACAAAAAGACTGTCACACTGTGCTTGCCACCACAGTACTTGGTCAGGTAATGGTGACTATTGCTTTGTTCTTCTGGACAAGGAAGTGTCCTGAGGGTGGAGACCCAGCTCCTCCTCATTATGTCCTTATTTGACTCATTTGTGTTCCTGTCTGGTCTCCTAGTCGCCACCCACCCATAGCCCCCCTTTACTTCCCCTCACCCTCCCTTACCCCCCCCATCATCCCACTACCACCCCCCATTGTCCCACGCCCCATTACCCCGACCACCACCTCAGAGGATGTCATTGGGTAACCCTGGCTAGCCTGAAACTCTGTAGGGATCAGGCTGGCCTTGAATTCCCCCAGAGATCATCTGCCTCTGCCCCCACATGCTGGAATTAGAGACCTGTGCTACCAAGATAGTCATCAGGTCTCATTAATAAATATTTGTCACAGGTATTTGTTAAAATAAAGAATGAAGGATTTGGACTGGCGTTTAGAGGACCATCAGAGTGGAAGTGGAAAAAAGAAGGGGACTCTCAGAGCTGAGTGTAGTGCGTGAGTCTGTAGTCCCAATGACTAAGAAAGCTGAGGCAGGAGGACTACTTGAGTCTGTGTTTTGAGACCTGAGCAACATACAACATAGACTTCATCCTAGAAGTGAGGGGTGGGTCACAGAGTTTGACAACATAGATTTTTCTGATTGTGTCTAATCATAATTAAACAAGTATATATAGTGTTGGGCAATGTTACCACTGAATGCTACCCTGGAAGCATGTTGAGGGCTGCGTAGCAATCCTTTATTTTAATTAATTAATGAATTAATTAATTAAATTTTTTGAGACAGGGTTTCCCTGGTTAGCCCTGGATGTCCTGGAACTCTATTTTTACACTAGGCTGGCCTCGGACTCATGTCGATCTGCCTTCCTTTGCCTTCCAAAGGCTGGGACTGAAGGCATGTGTCACCACTCCTGCACAACACCCTGCTTTTACCATCGAGGAAACTGAGGCTCAGAGAGCAGATGGAGGCCACCTGGCTGAGGTTCTAGCTCTTCTTATAGTCTGCTCAGTGATATTACTTAGCATCTATCCTAATAGCCCTAAAAAAAAAAAAAAAAAAAAAAAAAAAAAAAAAAAAAAAAAAAAAAGATCCACCTGGTATCTGTGAGCCTTTGTTAGATTTTATTTTGTTCACAAGCTAGAGAGATAAGCTCGCTGAAAGGGAGGGGAGCGGCACAGGGCTCTTTCCCGTGTGAGTTTATGTGTCCTGGTCTCTAGAAAATGGGACACTTTCCTGGTCCCAGGAGCCTGTTCCTGAGAGCACAGCAGCCTTCCTGTGGCAAGGCCAGGGTCAGGCTGGGGACACAGGTCAGACCTCCTATGTGGAATGCCTCAAGCGGCTGTAACTCACGCAGAGAAAACAAACACGTCTCCGCTCTGTACAACAGCGCAGCATTCTTCAGGACAGAGCCCAGGCTGCGAAATGTAAAGACAGGGATGTAAAAAGAGCCAGGTGCTTCACTGGGAGTCCAACGCATTGGAGGGAAGAAATTCCACACAGATGGCCCAGTGGCCAAGGTATTTTTTCCTGTTGGCCCATCAGGAAGGGAGAGGATATGCTCTCCTGCTGCCTGTCCGGGCAGTTTGCACTCTTCCCGTGTTGTGTTGAGAGATAGCTGTGACCCAAGAGAGCCCTTGGCACTGGGCCTGGGCCTGAGGTCACGGGAACTTGGCCTGTTGCTTTCAGGAGGTCTTTCCAACCTGAGCAGGAACATAGGGAAACAGGAATTTAACACATCATTGGCCTGAACTCAGGCCTTTGAAAGGGGGGCTGTGGGGTCACACTTGTGACTTTATGGGGCATGAGGGATATAGATGTTCTGAAACTTAGGAGTTCAAATCCATTTCGAAGCTAATTCTTATTATTTTATTTTTTTAGATAGAGACTTCTGTGACCCAGGCTGGCCTCAAAGTTGCCTTATAGTTGAGTGTAACCTTGGGACTCCTATCACTCTGGGGTTACAGATGTGTGCCCTGTTTATGTACTGCTAGGAGTCAAACTCTGGGCTTCATGTATGCCAGGCAAGCACTCTATCAACTGAGTTTCTTCTCTGCTTCTCTAAAGCTAGTTCTTTGTTTCTTTTTTAAGACTTTTTTTTTTCCTTTTTTTCTTTTGGCGGGGGATGGGGGCAGTGCTAGGTGTGGTAATGCACACTTTAATCCCAGCACTTGGGAGTCAGATCTCTGAGTTCAAGGCCAGCCTGGTCAATATATCGAGTTTCAGGACATCCAGGCTATGGTAGAGAGACCCATTCTCAACCCTCTCTCCAAATTATTTTTAATTGTGTGTGTATGTGTGTGTCTATGTATGTGGGGGGTGTGCACATGAGTATTTATTCCTGCAGAGGCCAAAGATGTCAAATTCCCTTGGATGTGGAATTGTAGGTGGTTGTAATCCACTCTGTGTGAGTGCTGGGAACCAAACTTGAGTCCTCTGGAAGAGTAGTGAACATTCTTAATCCCTGAACCATCTATCCAGCCCCTGCAGTGAGTTCTTGTTCATTAATTATCTTGGTATAATTTCATATACTTGATGAAACCCTAATACATCTTGGTGTGTGCATTGCAGTTTGCTGAACAAAGAGGAAATAGAGTCTGAAGCTACAAGACTACTTGTGGTTGTGGTTGTCTCCCACTAAGAGATTATTATGTTGGTAAAGTCATCTTTCTCTGTTTTGGATTCCTTAGCATGGACACTGATTCCTTATGAAGTAATAATTACAACTAACCAGTTTATAGTTTGACATCTATACAGGTTTACAATGTTATGTAGTGCAGAGCTGGAGAGTTCTAACAGGTTTGCTGCTGGGCGGCATGAGGCATAAAAGCTTATCCTTATGGATACAGTGTATCCGTATGTGTGCACTTATGAGAGATGGTAACCAAGGAGGTGGGAGGAGATGCTGGTGAGCTGCATTTGAGATAACTTGTTCTGCTCATGATGTTCCTGAGAGAGTACTGGTCCAGAACATCTCCTGAGCTGGAGGGTGCCGTTATCATTAGCATTATCCCTCAGTGAGCTCCTACTAGGTTCCAAGGACCCTGTTACGAGGTGCCTCTTGCATATTATCTTATTGGTTCTTTCTAATAGTCCATGAAGTAGGTACAGTAATTCCTCCCTAGCCACAGTTCTGCCTTGCATGGTTTCAGTTACCCATGGTCAGCTGTGGTCTGAAAATACTAAATGGAAAATTTCACAGATAGACCATTTGTTAGTTTTAAATTACATGCTAGGGGACTAGGTATATAGCTTAGTGGTAGAGTACTTGCCAAGCATGCGTGGAACCATAGGTTCAATTCCTACCAAACAAAACAGAAATTACATGCTGTGAGCTGAGAATGGCAGGATAAAATCTGGCGCTGTCCCTCTCTACCCAGAATGAGAATCAACCTATTGCAGTGTATTCATATCCTTTGAGCAGTGTGTCCATATCCTTTGCACACTATATCCATATCCTTTGAGCCGTGTGTCCATATCCTTTATGTAGTTTATCCACATCCTTTGCACAGTGTGTCCATATCTTTTGCCCAGTGAAGCCATATCCTTTGTGTAGTGTATCCATATCCTTTGTCCAGTGTATCCATATCCTTTGTGTAGTGTATCCATATCCTTTGTGTAGTGTATCCATATCCTTTGTCCAGTGTATCCATGCTGTATATGCTACCTGCCTGTTAGTCACTTAGTAGCCTTCTCAGTTATTCTAGGTAGAACTGAACTGCTGTCTAGCTACTTCAGTGCTGTATTCAAATAACTCTTATTTCACAGTGCCCTGGGCCCACAGGAGTAGTGGTGCAAAGGAGGGTCAGGGCAACCCACATTTTATATACATATATATATACATATATACATATATATATATACATATATATATATATGTAGGATTAAGTATTATCTGTGGCTTCAGGCTAGAGTCTCCAGATGTATCCTTCATGGTTGAGTGGCCTAAAGAAACACATATAAAAACAGGTTATGTATCGACCAATTGATGACAGCATTGTGAATAGAGCTCCCAGGATCCCAACCCTGAGCATCCCCTAGGAGCAATGCTTCAGCACTTGCTAATTTACTGCTGTAATGGCTTTTCAAACTCGGGGGTTGGGCCCAAAACTTAGGTGACTGGCTGGAATGTAGAACTAGATTTTTACCCATGGCTGTCATCTTCAAAGCCAGCCCACCAGTCTCTCTGCATCCCACAGTGTGTTGTGTTCTGCAGCTGTGCTGTAGGCATTCCTACACCTGGGCCTGCTTGTGGATCCCTTTGTCCTCACAGACCCCGGGCTCAGCGTTCCACCCAAACTGTATCGATTTCCTTTTCTCTCTGTTTTCCTGTGGCTTCCCACATTATGATCTGTGAAACCAGGGTACAGTTGGCTGTTGTTGGTCATGGTATTTCTGTTGTGTAAAGTCCTTGCAAACAGTGACTTAGCTTATACTCCTAGGGAATGCTTGCTTGGGATTCTGGGAGCTCTGTTCAGTGTTTTCATCAGTTGCTCAAATATAACTTTGTTTCATGTGTGCTTCTATTTGGAAGCTTTGGTCTCCTATCTATATATTTCACTAAAATACAAATTAACTAGCATAAATTTTATATTCATACTTTATGTAAATTATTCATGTGTATATAATTTATTAATATTGAGATGATGAGCTCATAGCCAACAGCACTGTAGCTCATGATTGAGCAAAAGTTATCTATGGGGCTAGTGAGATGGCTCAGGCATGAAGGTGCTTACTCTGCATCCTGGCTGCCTAAGTTTAATCCCTGGAATCTCTGTGAAGGTAGAAAGAGAGAACCAACTTCACAGGGATTTTCTTTAATCTCCACATGTGTACTGTGACACATTCACCTGCACACACACATATAGTAGTAATTAAATTCATTATTGGCTAATTAAATATCGGTTAATAAATATTAATTAATAGCTAGATAAGGAAGATGTGAGTGGGAGGTATGGGGTGAAGGGATATTGGGGCTTGGGACCTCATGATAGCTACTGATGAGACTGGATAGGCAGTAGCAGTGTAGCACAGTAGACTCGAGCCACACCATTTGGTACAGTAGCTACAAGCCAAGTGTGGCTCTTGAGTACATTGCAAGGCTAGTCGTGGTTGGGGTGTGCGGTGATAATTGCATACCAGACATCAAAGACTCAGTGTGAGAATAAGAATATAAAACAACTCATTAATAGTTTTTATATTAATTACATGTTGGAACGATCTTGTGAAATATTGGAGTGTTGGATGAAGTAAATTCCAGCTCCAAGACAGACTTCCTTCCATTTCTCTCTTTTTCCTTTTTCTTTTTAGATGAGACAGTATCTCACTGTTTTGCCCAGGCTGGCTTTGAACTCATAATTCTCCTGCCTCAGCCTTCTGAGTGCTGGGATTACAGATATGTGCCACTATTCCTGAATACTTTCTAGCTTTCAGTGTGGCTATAAATAGAATTTTAGGTTGTACAGAGTTCTTGTGGACCAGCAGTTGGAGCATATGGTGGGGACTGTATCCTGGCTTTGGCGGGGGCGGTGAGATGTGGCGCCAATGTCCCTGGCTGAGGGGTTTTGTGGGGTAGCTAGGGCAAGGTCTACAGAGAGGTAGGTCTCTGCCTGAGAACAATAGTGAGTCTTCCTAAGATGGAACCCTGAGCTGGGCAGAGAGCTGCGGAGGAGGTGACTTGTGAGAAGGCTGCTAGGGGATATAAGCAGGACCCTGCGAGCAGAAGCGCAGAGGCCTGGGAGTCTGGTGCTCCACAGTGCTCTCTGGTCTGAATGTGGACTTTCACAAAGCTTGAAGACATCGCTTTTGCTTCGCAGTGTAAGCAAGGCAACAGAAATCACAAAGCAAGGTGGCTGCTTGTTTGTTTTTGTTCTGGTTTTGGAACTCATGTAGCCCTTATTGGGCTTTAGCTGAAGATGGTCTTGAACTTATGATCCTTCTTTCTCCGCTGCTAAGGATACAGGTATGGCCCACCACACCTGCTTTATGTAGTGCTGGGGATCAGAATCCACAGCCTGGTGCATGGTAAGCAAGCATTCTACTAACCGAGCTGTATTCCCAGCTTCCTAGAGCAGTATTTTTTTTATTTATTTATTTATTTATTTATTTATTTATTTATTTATTGACAGGGTTTCTCTGTGTAGCTCTGGCTGTCCTGAAACTCACTCTGTAGACCAGGCTGGCCCCAAACTCAGAGATCCACTCCCTGGAACTAAAGGCGTGTGCCACCTCCGCTCAGCTATACTTTATTATTGTTAATAAACATTAGACACTATACTGTTTCTACTTTGTGCTCGCCACATCTCTAAAGCTTCACAGGATACCCCTCCCCTTCCCGTTTTCATCAAGTGCCTTGCTCAGAATCACCTATCAGAACACTTGTAGGGCTCTAACTTGTATCTACCGCAGCCTGGCAGCTTGACTTAAACTTTCTGGCAAGCCCGAGACGTGCCCTGGCAAGAAGTAACTGCCTCGAGTTTCTCAGACCACAGAAACAAAACAAACCAGAAGCTACCCTTCTTAGAGCTGGCCTTGAGGGAGTTCTGGTGATGGATGGCGAGAGTTGTGGAGGATTCTGCATTCCAGGGGGCTGAGGTCAGTGCGCTTGCGCATGAGCTGCAGGGCCCTGGCTTCCAGCTCTCAGCCAGGCTCCTGCACCTAGGTTTAGACTCTCTGCGTCTTGGGCACCTTCTTGTTCGAGGGTTCTATGCCCGTGTTTTCCTGCCCTTGCAGCCTTTCCATTGAAGAGTCCTCAGTTCCCCAAGCAAGGGAACCCTGTTGCTGACCCTTCTGGTCCAGTTCAGGCCATGCTGGGAGAAGGAACACCACCCTCCCACCCCCATCAGCCTGTCCAGACTTCTGCCTGAGGTTTTACAGTGTGCGTCCACTTCCATACATGGAAGTAGCTCGCCAGCTTGCAGAAGAGCCTGCAGCAGGAGGTTGTTTCCCCACAGCTGACAACCACTCGGCTTACATTTTAAAAATGTATTGATCTTAAAAGGCCCCAGCTCTCAGCGCACGTGTCTGTAGAGAGAGAACTCCACTATCTCACACAGAGCAGGCTCTAAGCTCTGCAGGTTAGGCCTGAATGCTGAACTTGCTGTATTGACCAATTGTTTGGGGCTCTAGAAAGATCTGCTGATGTGAGAGGCCTTTTGGAAGAAGAAATAGACTGTGTGTGTGTGTGTGTGTGTGTGTGTGTTGTTACCAAGCATGCATACACTTGTTTCCCTCTGGTGCTGGGGTGGAACCCAGGGCCCCCCACATGCTGGGTCAGAGCTGCACCAATGAGGATTGGCTCTACTCCATTGGTGCTCTTTTGTTTTTCGATTTCATAAAAAGAAAAGATCTGATGAACCAACTAGAGTGTAATGTGGGATGAAATGAAATGGTTAAATCAGCCCAGACCCAGGCCCAAGTCTTCATGTATGTAGACCGTGAAATCACTAAGAAGTTTGAGAAATGTGAAATCACTTTTTGTTTGAGAGCTTTAGTTTTCTCTCAGCATTGCTTTCTGTAATGCACAGAAAGCATTACAGAAAGTCTTTGAGTTTTGTTTGCCTTTGGTGGTCCCCAGGTGGTCAAAGATGGTAGAAAGCAGTATTATACAACAAGAGATTTTAAAGTGGTGTTGGGGACGGGGGGGGCGGGGGGGGAACGCGCGGGGCGTGCGACGACAAGGACGCCGATTATGACAACTCAGATTGAGTGCCAAGCATGTACCGCTGCATTAAGGGGGCTATGGATGGGGATAGGTTTGAGGATAACCTGAGCTATACTCTAAGATACCTCACCCCATCTTAGAAAAGAAAAAAAAGAAAAGAATAATGTGGATTTCCTATGCTGCCGTCTTTACTAGTATGGAACTGGGTGGGACCCCTCATGCAGGATTATCCACCACGCCATCTGGTTCTTTCTCCTGCTGCCATCTTGGGTTCAGCCCTTTCACTTCATTTTCTGTCTAGTGGCTCAGAGCTAGTTAATGGTGATCTCTGCACTTCATTAGAGTGGAATCTGAATTATTTAAAAGCCATCATTCAAGACTGTAACATTCTGGAAGTGAACTGTTTTCTTGGGAGGGGGGTGAGACCCCTGCTGGCTTGATAGTTCTTTTACTGGGCTGGCCACTCAGACATCAGCAGTAGTCTCTGCCTTCGATAAGATCTTGAAAAGAAAACCATACCTGCTAGGCCTTTCCCATCTCGATTTATTTTGTGCTTAAAATAGCAAACCTTAAACTCTATCTCTGTGCCCGCTCCCTTCCCCCCACCAGATCCTCTCTTTAATTGTATAAAAAAGATTTTGAAATTCTTCCTTGATTCTTACTGCCTCAGGGGAAAGGGTCAAGCTACCAGCTTTGCTGTGGGATGTTGATCTGAATTCCTCTTCCTGTTCTCCCTGTTTCCCTGCCCTCCCCCCTGTAGTTAAAAGATTCCCCGTGGTGTGACAGGTGTGGATTGAGGGTCTTGGATTTGTAAGGTGATGGGCCTACCTCCCAAGTTAAAAGGCTTCGTTTCAGGGATCTCTGTTTATTTATTTCTTTTCTTTTCTTTTTTTTTTTTTTCAAAAAAGAAATGACTCCTGAATCCTGCTGATTGTTTTGATTGTAAGCAGGGCCATACTGGGGCAAATGCTCTTGAGACACGGCATCGGCATCGTGTCCTCCCCTCCTCCTCCCCCGCCCCTAGAAGCTGTAGGCCAAATGGCCATGATCAGAGGATATGTGGCCTGGTTGCCTTAGCTGAAGGACAGTTTATGCCTGCCTGTCAGAACCCTGGTAGCCAACCATGCTGAGCCCCCGAGTCCGGAGGCTGGCCAGGGAGTTGGAGGCCCTGCTGGGCAGCTCCTCTCCAAATTCATGGAGGGAAGTGGTTTCATGGCCAAAGGAGGCCAGTGCAGGAAAGATGAGGCCGCCTCCCACATTTGCTGTTTCTCCCAGCGTCAAGGTGTGGCTTTCACACTACTATGGGGAAGGAATACCGTTCTCAGCCACAGAGCCCTGCGGGAGAGGTAGAGAGCCAGGCTGGGACCCTGCTCTGTTTACCTTAAGTGTTTGTCCCAAAGGAAATATCAATTGTTGATTTCCACCCTGACTTAAGAGTCAGTGCACCCTGGGGGGCTGTTAAAACATGCGTTCCCAGGCTGCTGGTTCATTTTTACTCGCCCAGCTTAGAGCACAGTCTCTGGCTTCTCTAAGTTGCAGGCACAAGTAGAGCAAAGCCGTTAGGGTCTGCTGCTGATGGTTAGCTACAGTCTCTTAGCCAGTCTAGTGCAGTGTAGTCTCATCCTTGCACGCAGGGGGCCCCTTCACACAGGGGAGGGCAGCTCAACCATCCTGGGGATTACCTGTGTTAGTGTGTTTCTAACAGGCTCTGGTGCTCCCCGATCTAGAATAGGGCAGCATCAATGAGGGGTTGCTGAGAGTAACCATGTAAATGAGTATAAGCCAGGAGGCTCTGCCTTTCCTTGACTAGGGTATCCTTGCTCGGCCTTATTGCCTGCACACAGCCTTAGAGTGAAGCAATGTAAGGCTGATTATTTTTGCAGTCATTCTGGCAAGTGTTGGAGCCAGGATTTGAACTCTAGCCCTGAACCTGTGCTGAACTGTCTAACTGACTAAGGGTGTCATTAAAAACAGCTTCTTCTGTGCACTAGGCACTGAGTCACAAGGTACTTTACATATATGATCTTACTTATCGAAAGGATCATAGTAAAGTTAGCATCATCCCATTTTATGGAGAGGTAAACTTAGGTTCAAAGAGCTTAAGAGGTATGCCCACTGAGCTAGTACATGGTGGAATCACAGGGCTGGACCTTCCCTCTACATCTAGTTCTTTTCTTCCCTAGTTGCTACTATGTTTGGCTGGTGTGGAGCATGGTAGAGGAGTATTCAAGAAGCCAATATAGAGCCGGGCGGTGGTGGCGCATGCCTTTGATCCCAGCACTTGGGAGGCAGAGGCAGGTGGATTTCTGAGTTCGAGGCCAGCCTGGTCTACAGAGTGAGTTCCAGGACAGCCAAGGCAACACAGAGAAACCCTGTCTCAAGAAAAAAAAAAAAAAAAAGAAGCCAATATAGGAGCTGGAAGATGGCTAAGTGGTTGGAAGCTCTACCAGGGGACCTGAGTTCAGTTCCTCCCACTCATGTCGGGCTTGTGCTTTATAACACCTAGAGCTCTGGCTATAGGAAATCCGATGCCCTCTTCTGACCTCTGTGGGGGTATCTGCATCATGTTCACACATATAGGAAGAGACACACACATGTAATTAAAATTCTTTAAATCTTTGAAAGATTAAAAAAGAGAAGGAGATATGTGGTCCCTGTGTTTTCACAGGGGTTTCTTAGCCATGGTGTAGTGGGAGTGGTGGAGAAGGGTAAAGGGTGTTACAGGGGCTGGGGCTGAGCCTACCAGCCAGACTCTGCCCAAGGGAGTTCAGGAAAGTGGCTCAAAAACTCAGTTCCCTAAAGATGGATGCTATATAATCTGGATGTTCCTGCAAAGGCCCCTGTGCTGGTGATGTGATCCACAACGTAGTGCAATTAGGCAGTGGTAGAACCTTTAAGGAGCAGTTCCCATGTAAGGTAATGAGACAGCAGGAGTGATGCTCAGGGCCGGGATTATAGATAGTCTGTGGGAATGAGAGTGCATTGAAGCGTGGCCATTTCTCCACATGACTGCTTCCTTTTCTGCCTCTTGCTGTGACTGGACGTGGGGTGTCATCAGAATGTGCATCTCTGCCTGATCTTGGACTGTAAACCTTTTCTTTGTAAAGAACTTGGCCTCAGGTATTTTGTTATGGCAACAGAAATTGGACTTCAGCCTTCTGAACTTTCAGGCTCCCAGAATCCATCAGCTCCTTGTCTTTTACTTAGACCAGCTCCCTCAGCACATACCATCCCTCCCTGCCCTAGGGTGTGTCCCTAGCAGCAAAGAAAGAGCCCTTTGAGCAGCCATCAGGGTGAAAACAGCCAAGGTCCCAGGACCCCAAGGACATTTCCAGGTTGTGGTTTGCTGGCCTAATGTAAAGCAGCTCCTGATTGGCTGCTCACGGCTCAAGGATTTGCATTTCTGTGTGAAGGCAGAACTGCCATGATTCAAGTGAGAGGGCAGCAAGGGCAGGTGGGAGAGAGTTGCCCCCAGACCCTATGGGAAGAGGTCCCGGAAGGGCTGCATGCTGTTGCCACCATGGTCGCCTGGACCCAATCATTAGGTGGAGCTTAAGGGTATGGAAACCTCCACCCTTGATATGCACTCCTGTTTTTAAGGATTTAACCACTATTACTATCACCACCTCCCTCCCCTCCTCCTCCTTCCCCTCCTCCTCCCTCCTTCTCTTCTTTTTAAAGACAGTTTCATGCATGCCAGGCTGACCTCAAACTGCTGCATAGCAGAAGATGACCTTACAATTCTGACCCTCTTGCCACCTTGGTCTGTGTGATTCTGGAGATGAAAACCAGGGCCCTGGCATGTTACACAAACACGCCATCAATACCCCAGCCCAAGGGTTTAACTTGGAACTACACTCTTGTCTATTCTGCAGGATTTCTTTAAAGACCCTTTGGTACTACAGGGCACCGTGCTTCAGACACTGTCACCCCAATGCATGAACCCTGTGGGCTTACTGGCACAGGTCTTTCTTTGTGTGCTTATGAGATCAGGCAGTGCTGTCTTTCTATTCGTGTTATTTTATTTTTTATTTTAACTGGAAACAGACATTCTTTTTAGTGAGTCTTCTGTTGTCTAACCTTTGAGAGCAACCCAGGAATAAAGTGCAGTTCACTTGTTTCACTCTTCTGGCAAACTCATTGGTTGGTAAGTCAGGAGCTGCTGAGGAGTGAAGGGCTGGGGCAGATTGGTGGGAGGGTCCGTCATCCCTGGGAGAAGCTTACACGAATGCAGGTACGGATTGGTGCAATCTTCTGAGATGCTGTTTTTCCTTTTTCTATGTATTTGTGTGTGCACGTGTGTGCATCTGTGTTTGTGGATGCCAGTGTGCAAAGAACAGCTTCTGGTGCTATTCTTCCTTATTTGAGGCAGGGTTTCTCTGGTGTTGTTTTTCTGTTGTGTTTTCCAGGCTGGTGGGGGTGTGAGCTTCCAGGATTCTTCTGCCTCCCCTACCATTTTCCCAAGGAGTTTTGGGATTATAACTGCTCATGGTTTGCACCCAGCCTTTCTAGGATCTGGGGACTTGAATTCACACAGTCAGTTTTTGTGGCAAGTGCTTTTCCCCTGACCAACCCCCAGCAGCCCTCTAAGGGGAATTCATTCGTACCCCGAGATGTGAAATCTGATTTCTGTGTGCAGACAGCCAATTCCCCTTTCAGACAGTGTTCACCAAATAGCTTAAGGTCCCAGCTTGTTCCTTGGGTGGCTCAATTGTGGTTGCACCCTGAAGCCCTACTTCTGAGTTGGTACCCAGCAACCTGGGTGCCTGTGGAAGGCAGAAGCACATCCTGGAGTCGGGTGTGGCTTCCTGGGAGTTTATGGACTTACTTGATTAGGAGAGAAAGCTCCACCAGGTGGGGAGATACTAAAGAAAGAATAGGCGGCAGCATTAAGCTGGGCAGGACGGTATAGAAAGAGGCAACCCTATGCCCTCAGGGCAGCAGAAAGGGGGATATGTTCTAGAAAGATTCTCAGTGTGAGCTTACAAGTGGCCTTACCTGTATGTGGCCAGGACTTGATTATTCTCAGAGTTCTCCCACCCCCCTCAGGTATTTATTCCTGAAATGATGCTTTGCACAGAGGGAGCTCTGTAGAGAAGCTGGGGTTCTAGCACCCCAGAACATGCACCCACAACAAGGGCTTTACATAGTCTCTTGTGCCAGATTCTCCAAACAGTCTCGTGAGGAGATGGTGGCAAGCTCCTCTTTCCCAGTCTGGACCTGAAGATCTAAGCAATGAAGTGAGTTACTAAAGCCATGAAATTAGCAAGCAATGGAAGTGAGCTTTAGTCCCAGATTCGTCTTAAAACCGAGCAAGCTTTTGTCACAAAAGCTCAATGGACCACCAAGGTGTCCTGTTTAAGACCCAAACGCTGGTCCTGGGAGACAGAGAGTTGGAAAGAGACCAGAGCATTGGTCCTGCATGTGGGTGGCTTAAGCAGCTGCGAGGGCCTCAAATACAGGGTCGGAGATGATGACTATGAATGTCAGGAGTATGGCTACAGTTCTGACCGAGGAAACAGACTGTTAGGGAGGCTAAGGAAAGGGTGGGGCTTACCACAGGATGAGACCACAGGCTTGAAAGACAGTTTAAAGAGACACACTTGCTCTTCTCTCTACAGCTAGATGAACATGTTGTTTGCTGTGTGTTGAGACAGCAGTTATAGTTTTCTCCTCTGGTGAATTTTTGGTCATCTGTTGTCATTTTGGAAAAATTTGTTTCTTTTCTTTCTTTAAAGAAAAATTACAATGTTTTTATTCTTTGAGAATTTCTTTTTTTGATTTTTAAAAATTATTTCTAAAAGCCAGGTATGGTGATGCAAACCTTTAATCCCAGCACTTGGGAGGTTGAGGCAGGCAGATATATGTGAGTTCAAGGCCAGCTTGGTCTACAAAGTGAGTCCAGAACAGCCAGGGCTACACAGAAAAATCCTGTTTCTTTCAAACATATACACATACACATACACATACATATATACATACACATACACATACATATGCTTATATACATATACACCCCTTTTAATTGGGACTGCAGAGATGCCTCAGTGGTTAAGAGCGCTAGTTCTTCGACAACCACCTGTAAGTCCAGCTCTAGAGGAGCCAATGTCCTCTTCTGACTTCTGGCTTCTGCAGCGGTCTTGACATATTGAGAAGACACTCTAGAGTCAATCCTTCCCAACTCAGGCTCTTAGATTTTTTTTTTTTTTGTCATTTATTTATTTATTTATTTATTTATTTAACTCTTAGAATTTTTGTGCTCTCTCTCTCTCGAAGTCATTTTTAGCCTTTGGGTGTGATATAGATGTCCTATTTGTGGCTGAACACTCCACCGACTCCTTATTTATTTATTTAAACTTTGGCATCTTTATCACAATTTTTAAGGACAATCTTCAATAGCTTCCTGTCTGGGCTGTTTCTCTTTTTGGAGGCAGGGAAAGGTTGTCACAGAAGACTTCAATGTCTCTCATTCTCAATTATGAATACGCAGTCGTCCGTACCACTGTGAAAGAAGCTTCCTTGCCCATAGCAGCTGGCAGCAGCATGGACCAGAGATATCCACACAGCTAACAGCGGCATCAGGGACCACGGAACTCAACGTGGCTTCTAGCAGCAACACAGACCTTGCACATCAACATGGCCTCGGGTGATAGCAGGGCTCCCAGCTGTAGCACGGACCATGGAAGTCTTTTGAGAAGGCTTAGTCCACAAAATGAACTGTTTGTCATGTGATCGTGCCACTGGGCAACGTGTCTGGATAGAGTCATCGAGAGCCGCCTCACACCCCCCCCGCCCCCTCCAGCCCCCCCACCTGTGGCTGCCACTCGCTTCTCTAGCTCCGCCTCTTTCTGCTTAGCGCATGCACTGCTCTGTTCTGCCATCTTTCCCACCTCTCTATCTCACATTCATTTACTAAAGTGACACTAAATTGCTATGTGTATTATGTATGTGCACCACATGCATACCTTGTGCCACAGAGGCCAGAAGAGTCTGTTGGACTCTCTCTGACTACAGTTACAGATGGCCACGAGCCACTTCACCGCTGAGCTACCTCTTTAGCTACCACCACCCCTTTAAATTTTTATGTTTTAGACTGTGAGTAGTGCCTACAAAGGCAAAGGTGGGGGCATGCGGGTCTTCCTGGAGCTGGAGTTAGAGGAGCTGTCTGACATGGGTGCTGGGAACCAGACTTGGGGCCCCTGAAAGTGTAGCAAGAGCTAGCAGCATCTCCAGCCCTGCTTCTGGATTCTTTGCGCACGCGCAGGGGGTGGGAAGGTTAATGAGCTAAAACGATTGTTAAGGATGTTCTTTTGTACTTTTGTGCTTTGTAACAAGGTGTGATTGCCTGTGTCTGAACACTGGACAAGGCAGTGTAGAAAGTGTATCCTGGAGGAGAAGAGGCTTGCAGGGAGAGGGATGGCTACTCTGGACCCTGCCCAAGCATCTTTAGGTCTTCATTGAGCGCTCGGGAACCTCTGGCTAGCATGACTCTGTGGAGCCTTCCATTCCCTGTGTGTGACTTCTCTTGGAAGTCTTTAGAATCAGCTAGTTAATACAGTTGTTCAGTAGGTCCCTTCACACAGGACAGATGCCTCGGTTGAGAGACATAAAATCCACAAACAGTTTAGTCAAGAAAGAATTATGGTGCCCAAGGAGACGCTAACCCTAATATTTACCTTTAGAAATTGACAGCTTATTTTAAAGCAGTGAAGTATGTCTGGTGCAGGACAGGGAGGATGGGGTTAGATCTGCTAACCCTGGAGTAAATCCCAGGGTGGGTGGATATGTTGTGGATTTACAACCTTGCTCTAAGTCCCTGTTTAAGGTTCTGAAGAGCCTTCACGGAGTTGTCAAGTGAGGCAGGCTGTAAGGGGCCCATCTTACGTAAAGAGGGTAATTGGTCCAAGCACATCTTCATGAGGAACACTGCCTTTGATTTGGATCCAGCTGATTTTCCATAGACCTGTTGCATTTTAAAGTAGCCCCAATCTCCCTCTTTTTTGTTTTTTCAAATAATAACATTTATTAGGATATTTTCCTTAAAACAACAACAACAGCAAAACAACTTAACATTGGTATAACTAACACAATACAGTTGAACCCAGTACTTGGGTGGCAGAGACAGGAGGATCTCTGTGAGTTTATGGTAAGCTTATATATCAAGTTTCAGGCCGTGTGAAACCCTGTCTCAATTGAAAAAAAAAGGCTCACCGGGCAGGGCAGTTGTGGTGTAGTTGTGGCACATGCTTTTAACCCCAGCACTTGGGAAGCAGGGGCGGGCGGATTTCTGTGTTTAAGGCCAGCCTGGTCTACAGAGTGAATTCCCATACTTCGCTGTTGTCGTTGGGCAAGTTACAAACATCTGCATATACTTTGTATATGTCTTGGGTTGAGAGGGTATGCACCTAGGCGAATTGCTGCATCAGAGATTTGGAAGTAGCTCTGGGTAGAGGAATTGCAGAGCATGTGTGGGACTCTGAGCTGCTTTCTTTTCTGTCTCCCTCTCATTTTCTCCACATTTCATCCTTTTTGTTAGCTTTGTTTTAAATCTGCCCCCTCCCCCAACACTGTTAACAACTGTTATCCCTTGTAGTGTTGAGTCTTGGACGGCTTTATTACTGTTGCTGCCTGGTGAATGCTAGGCAGGCACTCCATCTGAGTTACATTCCAGCCTCAACTGCATTTTTATTGCTCTGTTTACCATTCGTCCCTTATTTCTACTTTATTTGGCTTAAAAACACTTTTTTTTAGTGTACAAGCAAACATACTTTTTAAAATTGTTTTGTTCTGTTTTGTTTTTAATTTTTCTGATGGTCTGCTCTTCGTATCCTCTGTGCCTCGGTGGGTTTGCATTTGTTTCCACAGCTTCGGACTCCTCGGTGGTTTTTCTTGAACCTGGACGGTTTTGTCAGGTCCTGGGTTTGCCCAAAGGCAGTGTGTGCCTCTTCCTGGTCCCCTTCTGCCCTAGTACCCACAGATTTTCAGCATCTCAGACTAGTGATGGGAGTCTGCGCACGTGTGTGTGTGTGTGTGTGTGTGTGTGTGTGTGTGTGTGTCCTGGCAGGACAGGTCTGTGCTCTCTTTCTTCTGTGTTTGTGGGAGCTGCTGAGATAGGATCATGTTAAGCCTTCACACTGACCAAAAGTGTGAATGTGGCCACTTGGCTGCCTGTCACATGCTCTTCGCCTACCTGTAGTCACATTTTCATCTCCCACTTTTAAATAATGCTCTCAAGAGCAGAAGCACTGGTTGAGCGATGTGCCTACTCCCACAATGCTTGCCCCTCCAAATAAGGGGACATCAGTGGGGACCCACTGGGGTCTCTGTACTTAAACCATGTACATGGCTGTGACTCTCCACAGGGCCCTTCCGAGCCTGGTGACTTTCCAGTCTGGTCCCAGCTATGCAGGTTTTATCTAGCAGCAATTCCTTTTCCTTCCTCATGTCCTTAAACCAATGGAGAGGCTCCAGGTTATTACTTAGCGAGGAGAGACTGCCTGTAAGCCAGTGTTGGATACCTCTGGTTTTTTCCACTGAATGAGCATTTTTCTTCCCTGGCTGTCCTGTCACTAAGTGCTGCTCCAGGCTGTGTGACTTCAAAGCCGTTTCCTGCTGTCCTCAAACTAAAACTAAAACGAGAGATATTTCTGAACTCTTTAAATAATAATAGTAGTGGTAATAATAATAATAATAATAATAATAATAATAATAATGATAATAATAAATAGGAATATAAAGCGCCCTGTGACTTCTCAGCTTTTCATGTGGCTTCCAGCGCTCCCCTGCCAGCATGACCTGTTTTGGGGCCGCCAGCTCTCCTTCCTTTGATGTCTGTCTCCAGGATACCTCCCTGGAATCTGTTCTGAGAACAGGGAAATTGCTGCTGTGAGTTGGGGCTGGGGAGGAGGGCTGGGGGGGGAACCCAGGAACTTTGTGGATCTGTGCTGAAGGAACTTAGATTGAACTGGCAGTGACCTCGGAGGAGTGGTGTCCTTTCTGGTTATGGGGAATATTTCAGCTCTTCCTCCACCCACGTTTGCCTCAAGCTGCTGTTGATGCTCACTGCGTGGAGATCAGCGCCCAGTGACCCAGAGGTAGTCCTTGTCTCAAGTATTTCAAGGCAGCTGTGGGTGACTGGAAGATGCAGCAGTGGACTCCTCTGTTTGCTCTGGATGCTAACACTGTGGAATGCTTTTAGTCATGCCCCCTTATCCTTTCAGTAAAACATAAATTTTTATTATTATTACAGAGACTTTGATATACAGATCAAGCATCTCTTATTTTGAAAGGCTTAGAACCAGAAGTATCTCTGGGTTCTTTTTGTTTGGTATCTGGGAATACATCCATAGACTTGACTGCTTGAACATCCCTGATTAGAAAAATCCCAAATTCTGAGTATTCCAGAGGCTAAAACTTTGCAAGCCCAGAAAGGAGATACCCATAAATGTTCAGAATTTCAGGTTTTCTTATTAGAGATGTGCCATCATCATGGTGTGTATGTGTTTGTGTGTGTGTGTATGTGTGCATGATGTCTGTGTGTGTGTGTGTTATGTATATGTGTGTGGTGTGTATGGTGTATGTTCATGTGTTGTGGTATATCTGTATGTGTGTGTAAGGGGTATATTTACATGTGTGTGGTATGTGTATGTGTGTTTGTGGTGTATATATGTACTTTGTGTGTGGTGTATGTATATGTGTATAATATATACATATACATATATGTGTGTGTACAATGTGTGTGTTTGTGATGTATATGTATCTATGGTGTATAGATGTACATTGTATGTGTGTGTGTGGTATATATATGTACAGTATATGTGTGTCCTGTATGTATGTATACATATATGGGATATATATGTACAGTATATATATGTGGTATATGGGGTCTTTCACTGAGCCTGGAGCTAAGCTGGCATTCAGCAAGCTCGAGCAATCCTCTGGTCTCTGTCCCCCACCTCTCCAGTGCTGGGTTACAGGTGTAGCAGAACCATGCCTGACTTTTTACATGGGTTCTGGGGATTCAAACTCAGGTCCTCTTGCTTGTGCAGAGTTGTTCTCACCTGTTGGGCCATCTCCACAGTCCCTATATACTATTTGATATTCATATTATAGCCTGTGAATTGGATATTACAGTCAAACAAATTAGTCTACACATTATTTTCCATAGTGACCTTCTTTTGATTAGCTGTTAAAATCATGTTTGTCTTAATTAATCTTAAACTTCCTTCAACTTGAAGATGAGAGCACTAATTAAGTTTCATATCAAATAAGCCAGACAAGTGCAGTAAAGGGTGAGATACTGGCCTGCTACAAAATGCCAGAGAAACCAAGGTGTGGAGAGAGGGCTCAGCCATCAGGAGCAGTCACCATGCTTGCCAAGGGCTTGTGCTTGGTTCCCAGCACCCATGTCAGACAGCTCACAACCACTTCTGACTCCAGCTCCAGGGGGCCTGGCGTCCTCTTCTGGCCACCATTGGCACCTGTACTCACATGCACACAGACACACACAACTTAAAAATAATAAAAATAGCCAGGCATAGGCCACACACCTTTCATCCTAGTACTTGGGAAGCAGAAACAGGTGCCTCCTTTTGAGTTCTAGTTCTGACAGCAAGTTCCAGGTCAGGTAGGGGTACATAGTGAGGTCCTGCCCAGTAACAAAACAATAATATAATAACAATAAATTTAAAAATAGCCCAAGGCATGAATTCACATGCCCCTCAGGCAGACTGCCCTGGCTGGAGCCGAGCCTGCCTCTCCTCAGGGCTGGAGGCTCTGGAAGCCGGCGTCCATGTCCTCATCAGCCTTGAGTCGGAGGCCACAACACATTTTGCTGTTGTTTTTCTTTCTGTGTTAAACTGTTTTATTTTATGCACACTTGTGTCTAGTCAGAGATACCATCAGGCCTTCACAGCGCATGAATGGGACTTGGTTGATGGTCACTAAAGCCGTCTGGGAAGCTGTCCTCTGTCCCTTCTCTGTCAGTGGGCAAGCATGTGTTAAACCTAAGTCCTGCAATCTGGGGGGAGCTACTCTAGAGTTTATATTCTTTCAGTAAAAACAAAGTTGTAGGCATCCGACTTTAATTTGTTTATATTTGCAAGTTAGAGGAAAAAAAAAGCCACCATAAGCCACGAGTTCTGAAAACCTATCTAGCCTGTAGCTTCGAAGCTTGATTAAAAGAAAAAAACAGCTGCTCTGGTGTGTGTGTGTGTGTGTGTGTGTGTGTGTGTGTGTGTGTGAGAGAGAGAGAGAGAGAGAGAGAGAGAGAGAGAGAGAGAGAATGTGAGAGAGTGTGTGAATGTGTGTGTGAGTGTGTGTGTGTGTGAGTGTGTGTGTGTGAGTGTGTGTGAGTGTGTGTGTGAGTGTGTGTGAGTGTGTGTGTGAGTGTGTGTGAGAGTGAGTGTTTGAGTGTGTGAATGTGTGTGAGTGTGTGAGAATGAATGTGTGTGTGTGAGTGTGTGAATGTGTGTGAGTGTGTGAGAATGAATGTGTGTGACTGTGGGTGTGTATATGGTGTGCATTAATTTGTACCACAGGGGCGGGGCAGTTAGAATACAAGTCCAGGTGTCACCCCTCCCCTTTCACTTTGTTTGAGACAGATTCCCTTTACTCCTGCATATGGCGTGCGAGTTGGCCCATGAGTTTGTAGGGATTCTATCTCTGCTTCCCATCTTGCTGGAGGAGTGCTGAGATTACAAATGTACACTAATGAATCTGGCTTTAGGTAGGTTCTGGGATTTGAACTCAGGTCCTTAACCTTGTACAGCAAGAGCTTACTCACTGAGCCACCTCTCCATGCTTGTACCCCATGTTGATCATATTCTTCTCTCTTGACTCTTTGTGTAGTTGGGGTTAGGTATGTGACACCTTCATTCTCCTTGCTTTTATTCTCCTTATCTCTCACTTAGGCCTTTTCTTCCATAACAATGTCCTGTCTGTTGGTTTTTAGGGTCTGGGAGATTGGGATCTCTGGGCCATGCACGCCATGCAGAACACAGCATATCCAGTTACGGGAAGGACTTTTTCTGGAGCCAGTGCTGGACCTGGTGGTGCACTGTATGCAAAAGCACAGAAGGGCTGCCCTGGCGATATTTGCAGCCACTCAGCAGGTCGTGGCCAGTTACAGAGCCTCAGGCGGAGCGTGGTCTTTTCAAAAAGAGGTAGACAAAAAAAGATGAGAATCAAAAAAACAAAGGCTTTGTTTCTTGTGATTGTTTGTGTGTGCGCGCGCGTGCACACGTGCCTCAGCCTCTGCCTGTGGGTGGAGGTTGGAGGACAGCCTCAGGTATCCGCCACTTCCTTCCACCTTGTTTGAGACAGGGTCACTCTCTTTGTTGTTTGCTACTGTATGTGTCAGGCCAGATGGACTATGACCTTTTGGGCATTCTCCTGTCTCTGCCCCATCTCATGGTAGGCGTCCTGGGACTGCAGATGCGCCCTGCTTTTTTGTGGGTTCTGAGGAACTCAAGTCCACGACAGGCACTTTATCCCATCTCCCAAGTCCTTGAAATTTATTTTGTGTATAATAGAAAAAGGTTGCTTTAGCTAATCCCCCCAGTGACAAATGTTCATACAGTGTTGACACCCAAATGTGTAACTTCTGTCATAGGCTGAATTTGAGCGACATGCTGCTGATGGTGGTGGTGGTGGTGGCAGACTAGTCATCCGTTCGAGAGCAACAGATGCAAGCTAGAGAGAGACATCATGGCCTGGTTTTATCTGGGTGGGTTTGAAGGATGTAGCTGGCTTGGAGTGTAGAATGGCTTTGTTTGGAAAGATTACCACACTCACTACATAGCTGGGTCTCTGTCCCTCAGCTCCTTTAGATGGAGCTCTTTTTGTAGCTTACTGTCACAGAGATGCTCAATAAACTCAGCAAATGAACTGGCAGGTAGCTCTCCCTGGAGGGGCCTGATTACTGCAGTGAACCTGAAGCTGCTGTTTTCCTGTAAATGGGACTAATTCTCATTATCTCAAACCCTGCTTCCAGGTCTTTCCAAGCTTCCTGGGCCCGTCCATATCTTCTACCCTGACCTGACTTCATAGCTTCCTATTCCCCAGAGTGGCTCTTTCATGGACTTCCTTGCTGGTTGTCCAACCACAAGTGGCCCTTGGTTGGCACTGTCCTAATCCAGTGGTACCTCTACACTCCAGTTGTCTGACCACAAGTAGCCTTTGGTTCGTGCTGTCATAGTCCAGTGGTACCCCTGAACCCTACTTTTCAGGATTCCTAAGCCCAGAGGAGTCTGGTTTCTCCCTAGATCACACAATACAGACGTGGTGGTAACTTTTACAAGAGAATCCCCAGAAGCTTGGGAATTGGTGTGGAGTCCTGCGGTGGTTTTAAAAAACACAGTAAGAAATGGCGTAATGATGAGTGACAGCCAGCAGCAACGCCGTCCAACTCTGGAACTGGGCTCGAAGAATGTTCTAACTTGGACTGGAAGTTGGCCAACTGTGGGGTTTTATTGACCATAAGTTGCTAATTCAAAGGCTTTCCCAGCCATGACCCCTGGTTTTCTTCTTACTGCACTTCCTACATTTCCCAGAGTCTGCATTTATGACTTTTATCATCATAAAGTTCAAAATGAAATACCTACTTAAAAATTAATTGAAGCCTGCGAACACCACGTCATTTGTTAACGTGTGTAGTGAGGCATGCTTCCCCCCATCTCCTCCATCTGTTTATTTTGCGATTAATAAAAGGCAAAGCGTGTTTGTGCTTGAGGCCGAAGATCTTGGCTGCCTGTGTTGGGATCTGTGAATTTAGTCCAATTGATGGTGTCCTGGTATTTGTGGAGGCTTTTATTTATTTATTTTAGAAAAAGCTGCTTAAATGAAGGCCCGTTTTTTTGTTTTTGGGGTTTTTTTTTTTGTTGTTTTTTTTTTTTTTTTTTTTTTTCTCTGAAGCTGACCACATAGAGTTCAGGATAAACAGCTTTCTAGTAAGAGGTTTCTGAATAATAGGGATGTGGATTTACCATAGGGGTCTTGAGTGAGTTTTCAAGGCATTGTTTTAAGTTGGTGGGAGGCCCAGATGAAAGGGGAATTTCATGATAAGCCCCTCTGTGAGTCATTTCGTGTAGCAGGGAGGCAGTGAGATGCTGGCATTTGCTCTCCGTCCTCATACAAGAAGTTCGTGCTAGCAGAAGAGGTGCAGAAGGCTGCCCTGCCTTGCCCTGGGCTCCACAGTACAGCCAGCCCTCATTTGGGCTGGGGTTGTAGAATAGTCCTGCCTCTAGTGAACCTCACACTAGAAAATCAGTCCTTCCCTCCCCCGCCTTCTCTCTATGCCTATGATATGGTGAGCTGAGCGGCAGGTGTACCTCCCTCCTTCCTTTGTGCCTTTCCCCCCTTCTGTGAACAGTCATTTAATTTATTCCTTGCTGCTTATCGTTTTAATAATCAGACTTTTCTCCCTGGGCCAGGCTCTTCTCCTGCCCGCCTCTGTCTTACAGTGCATATTCATCAACAAGCGTTGGCTTCTCTGACGGCAAGCACAAATCCGGAGTACAAAATCAGAAAACCAGAGCTGTTAGGGCCCCACTCTGCTCCCTGGGAGCCCTAACATGCTAGGCTCAGCCACCCTTCCTCAGTTTGCCAATCAAGGGGTCACATAACAGCGAGAGGCAGAGAAAGGAGATTGATCCGATGGGGCCACATTGGGAAGAGGAACAAATAAAGGGGTTCAGGGACCCCCAAGTTTATCTTTGGGATCTTGACATGAGAGCTAAGTGTCCAAATAGAGGACAAGAGGCCGGATTGCGAAGTGGTCAAGGAATGGTGCCATCCATTACTGTCTGGGCTATAGTATCCCCTGCAAGGTGGTCTGATATTATCAGAACTTTGAACCTTTTTCCTGAGACACTGTTTACCGATGTTACTGACACGAGGCTCAGCCTTTTCATTCTCTCAGCTTGAGATTCTTGGGAAAATTCCAGTCTCCTTGGGACCATTGTTTCAGTAGTCTGATACCAGAGGGAGTGGCGGTGGCAGCACAGTGTCCCTGCCAGGACAGTCACACCTGGGGTTCCAGACACTAATTGGTCTTGAAGATTGAACTGAGCTGGTTAAGCAAGAGAGCCTGGCTCTTCCTTTCTGCTTCTCCTTACAGTCTTAACTATTTCCTGTCAGTGGTAAGACAGTGTTTACTGTGTGCTAATAAATGTTTTCATCTTTAAAAAAGTAAGGAATGCCTGCCGCCCTGGCACTCTTATGCACTGGAAGACTAAGGCAAGTGGATTGAGAGTTTGCGGGCCAACGTGGGATACATAAGTGGTAGGAGACTCTTGTGGGGAGGTGGGGGAAGGATGAACGAGAATTGGAATGAATAATTCTTGTTGGGCTTCAAGTTTTAAGGGAGAAATCAGGTTGTTTTTATGCACATCTGAGGACTGTATGGATGGGCAGACAGATAATGGATTGCTAGGGAAGTTGGTCCACTAGATTATGGAGGTTGAAAAGGCCCCTGAGGCCAGGCAGTGGTGGCGCATGCCTTTAATCCCAGCACTTGGGAGGCAGAGGCAGGTGGATTTCTGGGGTCCAGGACAGACAGGACTACAGAGTTCCAGGACAGACAGGAGTACAGAGTTCCAGGACAGACAGAACTACAGAGTTTCAGGACAGACAGGACTACAGAGAAACCCTGAGAAACCCTGTCTCGTAAAACCAAAAAAAGGAAAAAGAAAAAAAAGCCCCCGGAGAAGCTTTAGAAACTGCTCACTATTTATGAGGGTCCTAGAAACCAAAGACAGGACAGCCTAGAGCTGACGGAGAGAACTTTCCTCCCAATCAGTTTGCTCTGTCAGGGCCCTGACCGGTTGGTATGGGTCATCTCCCAGGGTGGTTCTCTCCCACTCAGCTCACTGACTTGCACACCAGACTACTTTTCTGGAAACATGCAGGGATGTATCCTACTGGTTACCTCCGAGTTTCTTATTTGGGATGACCTCAGAGCTAACCCTGCCAAACAACGCTTGTGATGGGTTATGGCTAATTGTCAGCTTGACAGAAGTCCAAAATAATTTGGGAGACTGGCCCCTAAACAGGCAGGATTATCTTGGTCCTGGTAACTTAAGTAGGAAGACCCCTGCAGTGCGGGCTGTGCCCGGTCGGGTCGTTTCCCTGGCTGACATCCTTGACTGTGCAAATGGAGAAGAAACTGAGCAGAGCTAACAGCTCATGCTGCCTGGCTTCCCCACCATGATGAACTAACTGTACTTAGGGCTGTGAGCCAAAACAAAACAAAACAAAAACCCCAACAAACAAAAAAAGAAGAAAAAAAAAAAAACAACCCTTCTCCCCATATTTTTTTTTTTGTCAGAGTATTATTCTTTTTATTACAGCTATGGGGAAAGAAGCTAAGACAATGTTGAAAAGGAGTGACAGAAACAACACTGGGGTCAGTCATTATTTCAGAGGTGCGGAAGTAGCTTGGGATCCGGATAAAAAACACAACACTTAACAGTGTGTCTGTAGGGTACCTGGAAACCCAGCATTCAGGAGGTAGAGGCAGGAGGAGCAGGAGTTAAAGGCTAGTCCCAGCTACATAAGAACCTGTCTGAACCCCATCCAGTCCAAAACAAAAAAACAAAACAAAAAAAAAAAAAAAAAAAAAAAAAAAAAAAAAACAAAAAAGAAAAGAAGAAAAAAAAGAAAAAAAAATGATGGCTTTGGGGAATGGAAAGAAACAGAAAACTACTTCATTTTGTCTTATACTTTATTGTTAACTAAATTAGACTGTTTAAATATACTTTTTTTTATAGCCAAGCAGCAAGACCCTGTCATTAAACAAACATACCCATGTGGTGGTGTGCACCCAGGGGTCCTTGCATTTAGAACTGAATGCCCTTGTCACGGTAGGCCCTGACCTCGAGTTCTAGGCCACACAGAGATAGAATGCCCCTTTACCTCAAAACTCAAACCCAAAAACCCAACAACCAAACCAGCAGACAGACAAAACATTGTTAATCTGTTTGGAAGCCTCCTAAAGAAAAGAGACAGGAGAGGTAGGCTGAGAAGCCCATCAGCCTCTGTGGCAGATGCGCGGTGCTGGCACTGGGAAGGGGCTCTGAAAGCCCGCACCAGCAGCACCAACCACTGAGACTCTATTAAAACTGCAAAGTCTTGGATCCCGGCCCAGTCCACCTTCCCTTCTGAATCAGGATCCCTGGGTCGGTACCCAGGAACATTCATCTTGACAAGCCCTCCAGGCTTCTCTTCGACCCACAGTGCTGGGGTGGGGGCAGGGCTCAGGCTTCCCCCCCCCCCCCCCCCCCCCCCCCCCCCCCCCCCCCCCCCCCCCCGGCAAAGTGCTGGCCACTGAGCAGCAGCCCCAGCCCCTCCAGGTGACTCTGATATAGATCCAGCCTGTTTTTTTTTTTTCCCCGGTTTTTTTTTAGAGACAGGGTTTCTCTGTATAGTCCTGTCTATCCTGCAACTCACTCTGTAGACCACTCTGTGGACTCAAACTCAGAAATCCGACTGCCTCTGCCTCCCAAGTGCTGGGATTCAAGGCGTGCACCACCACTGCCCTGAGAACAAGCAGGTCTTGAACAAAGTAGAAAAGGAGGAACAGTTTCCCACACCAATATCATGTTCTGACGTGTTAAAAGCCTCAGATCCTTCTAAGAACATGCAAATTTAGGGCCAGTGAAATGGCTCATGACCGCCTCAGTTTGATCCCTGGGACCTGCAAGGTAGGAGGAGAAAACTGAAGTTCTCCAAAGTTACCCTTTGACCCCTAGATATAACACCCTGACATATGTACCCACACTCACCTGCACATATGCCCATGCGCACGCACATAAATATAATTTAAAATTTTTAAGGAAAATGTAAATTTAAAAGAATATCTAAAAGTTACTCTGGAATTAGGACCAGAGAGAAACACAACCCCTAAGCAAGTGCTGAGGGGGCCAGAAGGGGAAGAGACTTCTGGGTGGTACCCATCTGCCCCAGCCAGGTGGGGCAGTGAGTGGGCGGGGTGACCCTTGGCCAAGCAGCTGAGTGGCAGGGAGCACCCGGCTGTGGCTGACTTCTCATAAGTCATGTGCTATTATCGGGGAAACAAGAAGCCCTTTGCTTCTGGCCTCTGACAACGCTCAGCGTGGCTCTCAGATGTCCTTTGGCTATTTCTAACTTAAAATAGATAAAAGTAGGGGCAGGGAAGCCATACCTTGCCTCCTATGTATGCTGGTGGTGGGTACCGAGGTCTTCAGCAAACATGCCTCGCGACCCCACCCCTGCCTCCATTTGGAGCTGACCAAGAGGATCAGCCTCACGTTTGGGTGGCAGTCTCAGAGAACGCAGAGGCCATCATACAGCCACCACCATCTCCTTGCGCAGAGTGGACAGCCGCGATGGTGTACAGAGAGCCTGAGTCCTCACCACAGCCTGCAGAGCCACTGAGCATAATTGGCAGGCGAAGTGAAATTTACCACACCCAACCCTGTAAAGCCAATTACTCCGTTATTAGCAGAGGCCTGGAAGAACAGCGAAGTACCTAGTGTCTTAGTGGGAACAGCTGCTGTCACTAATGACTTATAATGTAACGCATGTTTTCCTTCTTAGGTAACACATTCCCCACGTTTATTACCAGCTCCATGAAATAGCTGAGCAGTGTTAGGAATTACAGTTTCCTGATCTGTAGACAGACCGCTGATAGCATACCCAATAAGGAAAGACGATTAAGGCCTGAAGCTCCAGAAACTGACTTGAAACTGGTCTTCCCAAGAGAGCATGTAGAATGTTTGTCTCCCTTCCTCAGGTGCTTACCATACAGGAGAGAAAGCAAAATGAAAAATACAGACTGGGGTCCATGCTGGAGCTGAAAAGGAAATAAGTATAGAGATGTCCCTGCCCAGAGGCCTCTAAGAGTGCTAGAGAGGATTTTGCGGTGGTCACATGGACCTGTAACAAACAGGTTACAGGTGTTCAGGTGCAGAGGGCACGCCCCCCAGGTGGTAGGAAGGACCCTATATTGGGTTCCCTGAGGAGCAGCTTGCAGGTCCAGGGCGCTTTCTGGAGAGCACCGTGAAGAGAAAGGAAACTTGGCACGATGGAGTGGTGCCCGACACAGACAGCTTCACGAGAACTCCTGGGAGTTTAACCGCAAAAGTGTTTGAGAAAGATGAGAGCCGTGGCGGAAGAGGAGGAAGCCGGAGGAACGGCAGCGGGGTAGACAGAGCGTTTTCTTTCTTGAGGTCTCTAAGGTAACGCTCAGGTGTGGGAAGCAGGTGTAACTCCCTGTCTACCTTCAACACTTACATCAAGCTTAGCCTTCCCCTTTTGCTGGGACTGTGTTGCTGCGTATAGTTTTCCTGGTTATGCCTGTAGTGCTTGTGGTGTGTGTGCTGTGGGTTTGTGTGATAGGGAAGCCAGGTGAGATTGAGTGTCTTCCTCTACCACCTTTTCCCTTTTCCTCTCTGTTTTTGAGACAGGGTCTTACTGTGTAGTCCTGGCTGTCCTGGAACTCATTCTGTAGACTAGGCTAGCCTTAAACTCACAGAGATCTGCTGGCCTCTGCCTCCCAAGTGCTGGAACTCAAGGTGTGCCACCACACCTGGCTCTACTTGCCCTTGTTTTCTCTGTCCGTGTCCCCTGGTCCTCAACTCAACACTTTAGTATTTTGAGAGGATCCCTCTTTGTAAGGGAGCTGGCCTCGAACTCATAATCCCATTGCTTCTGTCTTCAAGTGCTGAGATTACAGGTGTGTGCCATCATGCCTGACTCTCCCCATGAACTTCAGTGATGTGTTTTACCTGTCTGGGACTTTCAAGGCCTCCTGCATTCTAGATAGGACCTGCCTGCTCCACAGGGCTCACGCTGGAACTCTCCGGAGGTGCCTTTCCAACGGCTTCCATTCCGACTCCAGTCACTGATTTGGTTCAAGCATTTTCCTTTATTTATTTTTTTGCCCAAATACTTAAAAGCGTTACCAAGGAGACCTTACAGAACAGAATGCATCTTTGAGTGCGAAACTTTTAAAATGTAGTGTGTGAGTTCAGCATAGGCTTAGTGTAAATGAGAATCAGCTGTCTTTGGATGAAACACTACTACATGGTTTTGTTTCTTTCTTAGAAGATTAAAAACGGAAATGAAGCAAGGATCCCAAATGTGGCTTTTTCCCAGAGTGGCCCAGCTGCTTTCCAGGCTGCATGTCAGCCTCTTCCGCTTGGGTCACCCTGGAATCGGAGCTGCCTGTAGGGGCTGAGGGGTACAAGGTATGGTGGGAAATGCTCAGATCAGGATTAACCCAGATCCTGAGTTGAAATCCTGGCTTTGGTTCCTGCTAGCCAGTTGATCTCCCTCACACTGCGCACAGTAAGCCCAGCCTTCCTTGACTGTCAGAAAGATTAAGCTAACCAGAGGCTGGGGAGGCAACAGGGCAAAACTGGGGCAGTGTCTGCAGGCAGCTTTTCACTCAGAAGCGAAGAGTAAAACCCGTAAGAGTCAAAAAGAGAGAGAGCTGGAGCTTAAGGCACGGATCACTTAATAGCAAGAACCAACATCTTATTACAGGGCTCACCAACTCAGATGCCAATAGAGGGCCAAGTGGTCATGGAAAGCGTTTGAGACATACATGAGTGAGGGTCGAGGTCAGCCCAAGGGCAGTCTTTCTGGCACTCACCTGCAGTTGGTCGTTGATGGCAGCCATGGAGCAGCAAGAACCCAGTGGTGTAAAGATCCCATCGGAACGTAAAATCTGTTCTTGTTTTGTTTTCAGATGTGCAGTCAGTTAATTTTTACACGCTGTTGTTCAGGTTAAGATTTTTCTGAGCACCGCGCAAGCCAGACAAGGCACAAGGGTTCACCAGTGCGAGGCCTCAGTTTCACTGCATGAAAATTAAGTGTGAATTGCAAACAGATCCTAAAAATGAATCTTCACTGCATTTACACAGCTGGTCCTAGTGCAGGGTTGAAGTGATTTGCTCGTCTCTGGAACCTTTTTTCCAAGGGAAATTAAGAGTAATGTCGAGCCAGGCAGTGGTGGTGCACGCCTTTAATCCCAGCACTTGGGAGGCAGAGGCAGGCAGATTTCTGAGTCTGAGGCCAGCCTGGTCTACAGAGTGAGTTCCAGGACAGCCAGGTCCACAAAGAGAAACCCTGTCTCAAAAAACAAAACAAAAAAACAACAAACAAACAAACCAAAAAAGAGTAATGTCAAGGGCAGTGGTGGGGCACACCAATCCCAGGACTTGGGAAACAGAGGCAGGTAAATCTCTCTGAGTTGGAGGCCAGCCTGGTCTCCAGAGCAGGGTCCAGGACAGCCAGGGCCACAGAGAGAAACCCTGTCTCAGCACAAACAAACCAAACCAAATCAAACCAAAAAGGAATACTGTTGAGCTAGCTGAGCAGTGGACAGAACAAAAGCTGTTCAGAGCACACTGAGAAAGTTCCCTCTGCTAATAGATAGGTTTATAACCTAATGATCTTCAAGGGTGCATGGGGTTCAGTAACTACCAGGCCACCCTACCTGCTATGTATGTCTCTGTCTTGACCAGAAGGACTCCCTGGAAATCTCATTGTCAGCTTCTTTCATGAAGTCAGATATGTCAAGAACCCTGCATGCCTTCAAGAGGAGGTTGTAAAAGAAGGATTGTTAACACACACACACACACACTCCATCACTTGCACACATGCACACACAGGCACTCGCACATAGACACACAAACATACTATACTGCACTCACACATAGAAACACACATACATATACACACACACTTGCACATAGACACACACATACACAGACAGACACATGTATACATACACATAGACACACACATACACACACACTATACCATACACACTTGAACGTAGACACACACACAGACACGCACACACGCACGGGCACACAAGCATACATACTACACCACAGGCTCATAAACACACATTTGTGTAGCACTTCACTCGCAGAAGCTCCTCATCTGCACCCTCTTCAGTTCCTTCCCACAGTCCTCTCTGCATTCAGTCATTCTTCCAGGGGTTTGGTGACCATGTACTTCTGTGGTTTTTATTGACCTGTGTGGTTTATCCACCCCTCCCCTGTTCAGTTACAAGCCGCCCAGTTCCTCAGAGAAATTAACTGTTAACACAAGTAATGAGGTTGGTGGGACTCTAGAAGATGAAGGATGCATGCAGGCACAACCGTGGAGGGGAGGCTGGGTAAGTTAAGGGGTGGGCGGGGCTGATGGGGGGGTGACCTTAGGCATTATTTTCATTGTTTTGTTTTTTGGGCTGGAACTGAGTAAGGAACCCTGTGCTGGGGGCATTATGTTGAAGTTTTGTGTCCCTTCCTTTTGTTCTTTGCCTCCAGGAGCTCTGAGAAACCTGTGAGAGACCCTCTCAGAGAGAGAGAGAGAGAAAGAGAGAGAGAGAGAGAGAGAGA